>NC_090450.1:36493656-36847156 GCF_031143425.1 Pleurodeles waltl
CTGGTATCCACAGTTACTTCGGGATAGTCACCTATTGCAACAGTTTCATCAGGGATCTCACCACGTTGACTGCCCCTTTGAGGGAACTAACCAAACCTAACACCATGTGAGAGTGAGTCCCCGATCAGGAAGTATTGTTTCAAGCCACAAAAATGGCTCTGTCCAAACACACAGTGCTCGTCTACTTTGACACCCACAAGGAGTCAGAACCGTTGGTGGATGCAAGTCCTATTGGTCTAGGGCTGTCCTGTCTTAGAAGCAAGGTGGTGGTGAGTGGGCTCCAGTGGCCTGTGCAAGCTGTGCACTCACAAACACAGAACAACGATATTCCCATATAAAAAAAGAAGCCATTGCTGTCCACAGGGGCTGTCGCCACTTCAATTTGTCCGTTCATACGGACCATAAGCCGCTCATACCCCTTTTAAATGTCTCCTCGTCTAAACCACCTCCCAGGATTGAGAAGTAGATCCTACACCTACAGGACTACCACTTCTTGGTAGTGTATTGACCTGGGTCCCAAAATCCTGCAGACTACTTTTCCCGGCATGCAAGACCATCCACCCCTCGCGAGGCTTCTGATGCTGAAGATGTAAAACAGTAAGTGGGTTTGGTCATGGAGCCATCAAGACCTCTCCCCATTTCTCTGGATGAGATCAAAGCAGCAACTGCAGACCATGAGTGTCTTCAGTTAGCCATCTCTGTTATGGCCTCTAGCAACTGGCATCAACTTCTCCACAATGTGGCTCAGAAGACTACGAATGCATGTCTGACACTCTTCGTTACATGATATCAGGCGCAAGTTAGCTGTGTACCCTGAGGGATGCCTTTTGAGAGGGCCACGGCTCGTGATTCCGGTCTCGCTACAGAAGGGGGTACTGGGACTGGCCCATTTATCACACCGAGGGGTGGTCAAGACAAAATCCAGGCTCAGAAGTAAGGTGTGGTTCCCAGGACTGGACGATCAGGTTGAACGTGCAGTGTGCCAGTGCTCGATATGCCAAGCAGTTGGTCTGGCTGAGCTTTGCCTGTGTATCCTCACATAAACAGTCCCTTCAATACCCTGGTTCAGAGCCAGTGCCAACTGTGGAAGATTGCCTGATGGTCACCACATGCTCGTGGTGATCAATGACTTTTCAGAGTATCTGGAAGTGGAGATTATGGACTCCATTACGGCCTCACATACTATTCCCCGTTTGGAGAAAGTAATGGCCACTTATGGGTTACTGAGTGAACTCTGAACTGATAATTGGCCCCCGTTTGCCAGTCAGAAATTTGCAGAATATTTGATATCTCGAGATGATGCTCACAGGAAGATCACTCCTCGCTGGCCCCAGCCCAATGAAGAAGCAGAACGCAGCAGGAGAACCCTAAACAAAGTCCTAAGAATTGTTGTGGGCCACAATCAGAGCATAGATTTGCGATATATGCTTTTCTCTGTGAGTTCCAACTCACTTCTCATGCCACCACCGGAATACCACCTAGCACCTTAAGCATGAACCGGAGGGTGGGAGACACCATCCCTCATGTGAGAGAACCCACCAGGGTAATCGACCAAGCGGCTTACACTTTATTGAGGCGGGGAAGCCTACATGATCGCATGTCAAGTAAGAGACAATCCAAACAAAGGGAAGTGCAGGTTGATGCTCCAATTCTGGTAAAGAATCAATAATCTGGGAGCTAATTCTTGCTGCCTTTTAAAAAGGAGCCATTGGTTATAAGCGCCATCAAAGGTGCCATGGTCACGGCTCATAGAGGTCAGGAATACATGACGAGAATCATTTCTTTTTTTAAACTGTTCTGGCAGCCTGACCCTGAGATCATGAGTGCTGACAGTGCTCAAAAACGTGATCAGGGTGCAAATGATGAAGAGCGAGCTGATGAACGCCCTGAGGTAGTTTCAATGTCACCTTGTCGATCATCGGACAAAGCTGAGGGTCAGTCCCCACACGAGCAGAGTCGGAGCTGACAAGAAGTGATCAGCATGGTGTACTGGTCCGGGAAGGGAAGGGAACGGATCAATAATGACTACCCCTCCGCCTCAGAGACAAAGCATGGAGCGGTACAACCTGCGCCCTCGACCAGAGACCTCTGTGTGACCACGAGGATTCATACTAAGCTGAGTGCCACATTGCTCAGTTTCAGAAACCTTATATATATTTGTCAATGACTGTGCTGCCCCTCGTTTGTGCATTTTGGAGGTTTTCCCCCCCAACTCCTCCTCTGTGTCCAGTTCAGCAAATTTGTTTTGTGTGTTTGTTATTTTCTCCAGGGTAAAGGAGGAATTTTGTGTTGGTGATGGACTAACCCACCTATCATGATACGACAGGGGGATCTTTGTGGTGTGCCCCGCCTATCTGGACATGATGAGAATACCCATGACGCTGATGGGGACGTTAATAAAAGGCCTGGATGAAAGTTCCTTGCGGCTAGAAAAGTAATGAAGGTGTCAGTGTCTAGTTCATGTGCAGCGCACTATGAAAACCCCGCGCTGCGCCACTCAACACATGACTAGTTTGGCCAGGCCCTGTTTTTTCCTTAGAACTGTGGGACTTGAAGTTTTATTAAACCCAGTATAAAACCAGGACTATAAGTTCCAGAATCATAACTGCCAAGTTTTCATTATGCCTACGTGTGACATTTTTTACTTTTCAGTGTGATGATGTCTGACATTTACTGCCACGCATGTGCATCTTTGAAAGACACAATCACAGATATAAGGAATTGCAAACATGTTATAAGGCAGATTTTTCAATTTAGCTCCTTTTTTGTATACCTTAACACAGCATGAAGGCACATGATTGAGATGCACATGCAAGATCACTAACTGATTTGCATTATATAACAGGGTTGGCAAATATATTTAAGGCACTGTAATAAATGTAACCCCTTTGCTTTTTTGTGTGGAAGGGAACACTTGGGGCCATATGTACGAACACATTTTCCCATTGACACAGAATGGGAAAAACCCTTTGCTACATCTGGCCCTTGGTATCCTACTTCATAGAAATTAACTACAAGCCTCATAAATTACCAATCAAACTATTTGCTGACAAATTTACGTACGGCCAGGGTGCTCATTGCAGTGTATTTCTGTGTATTGTAAACACATTTATTTATTGGAGGTTTTTGGCTTCCACCTCAATTACACTTACTGCACATGAAATGACCATTCTGATGGAGAGTGGCAGGCAGGGAGTACTTCATGCTTAGTGCTGCCTGGTGGTCAATACCCGCCACTGAGACCCTAAGGACCCGCACACTCGAACTCGTTGCTTACCAGTGATGCTTCGCTGATTGTGGGCTGCACCCTTTGCAATCCCAAAGGCATGCCAGATCATTGTTATCCTGTAATGAGCTGAATTGACCTTCCTTGGAATCAAATGCACACACCACAATAGTGGGCATGCTCTGTGTCTTGCTGGACTGCAGCCAGAGATGTTTTGGCATTGTCTGCCTGCACAGGAGCACTGCCCCTGTGCTGGTACTGTAGTAAGAAGGAGTATCTCAGAGGTCAAGCTGCACATATGCTTTAAACACATGACTGGCAACTGCAGGAAGCGGGTTAAATCAAGGGACTTCGAATGATAGATTTTTTCAGAGGGCTGAAGCCTGTCTGCCTGTCTGCTGATGAGCCTTTTATACATAAGGGGCATCTAATATTCTCTTTGACTCATAAAACATTTGAAAACTTTAAAGAGGCTGCTATTTTATTGGCTAAATTCAGCTGACTTGGGTGACGGATCTCCGGCAGTGGGGAAACGTGGGGGAAATTAGTGAAATGAGTTACTCTAACCTGAGATGCGTGGCTCTTGGCAGGGCTGCAGAATTCTAAGAAAAAAAATGACTGGACTAACTAATTATAAGTAGACCTGGGAAACTTGGTAGCTATGGTGTTGTTCTCTGTGGGCAGCCTTGTTGTAAACATAGTACGGCTGCATGCTTTAAGTGTGACATTTCCATATTTACAGTACGCGAATGTCGGGTGTTTTTAGGTTTCACCTACTAGACTTTGCATGCATTGTTTGTAGAAAGACATATTGTTAGTTTAGACTCAGCCCATTGCTTACCATTGGTTGGCTTTATTTTCACTCTTCATTTGCTTGGTTATTCACCAGTTTGTGCGCCTTCCTTTGTTTTTCCTTCCCTTAGAGCAAGATTGCAATACTTGTACCCATACATGCCAACATTTTGAAACAAATAAGAGGGAGAAAATGAAAAATGAAATTGAAGGGATTTATTTTCCCCACTGACTAACATTGAATCAAAGGTGGAGGACAGCTAAAATAAAGCCATTGTTGGCTTTGAAAATTGTGAGTCTCCCATCTGAATTGTCTGTTGCCATATTTATTTTGTCCTACTGCTTGCTTTCCTAGCACTTCTGTTTTATCTATTTGTTCAAGCACTCCACATGAGTGCAGGTGTTTTCCAGCTGTCTCCTTCATGTACTTCTCTCACCACCTTTGTCACACTCCGTGTTCCTGATGTCAGTAGAACATAATAATGGAATGCGATGCAACAATTAAACTGATACAACAAACATTAGTCTTACGAAAATGGAATATACCACATCCCTCCCCTCAAAGATGAAAGAGGTTAGAAGGAAAGAACCAACATTAGAAAAAAACTATTCCTGGAAAATCCTCTAGGAATGTTTTTTGACCCTGTAAATACTTTTACCCTGTCAGCAATGGATCCTTCCTCCTCCAGAGTTTGTGATGGAATGGGGTGACCACTGTTATACTCCATCTCAAGGGGATGTGAACTATTCTGTATTCCAGTGTCATCAGAAAGCTTGGTACCACGCATGGATGACACAGGTAACTCAAACTCATGGAACAGATACTCATCATCAATTTCAACCTCATGCACATCATTGAGAAGCCCACATTCATTCACACATTAGGCAACTCTCCTGACTCTCCAACACTGCCAATCCTGTGTAATCACCATTCCTTTGTTCAGTTTCACTACCTTCATTGCTTTGGAAAACTTTGATTTAACTTTTTACACTCTCACAGGCAACTTGATGCAACCCACATCCCCCACAGAAAGATTATGTGGTTTGACCGTATGAATAACATCTTATCTTTGTTTAGCTAATGACAGTTTCTTCTCTGCATTGTTTTTGACATGTTCGTTATTCACTCCACTATTTAGACCTTGTTTGATGATACGGTTTTTAAGTAACCACCATTGGCATTCATTGGATGAAGTGAGCCTCCCTCTTAACAACTGGAAAGGATTAATTCTCTCATGGGAGAAATTGGGTTGTTGGTTGACTGGGATGTGTGTCCTGGTCAAGCAGCAACCATAATTCTTGTCAGGGTAAGGTACAAGCAAACCTCAAATTAATCTGTGATAACTCTCTTGTAGCTTGGCACAGAGTAGTCAGGCTTAATTTCAAGGCAATGTGTAAAGTATTTGTGCAGCACTTCAAACAGTGAAACCACCACACAAAAGGATCCCACACCAGGACAGAAAGTAGAACTTGACATAAATTTAAAATAAATAAATTGTTAGCGCTTTGTAGACAAAAAATGCCAACCAGGGATATCTGGTGGCGCCAGACAGGGATAAAGTAAAAAATGCTACTGACTTCGAAGGAGGAACTCAGTTGGGCCCACTAAACCAAAGTACCTTAAATCTGGGTTGCAGAGCAATGCATTGGTTCCAAACCACCCAGTAGAGGGAATGCATCGCTTTTCTCCACGCAACAGTGGCGATGCGTCGGTTCTGTCCATGCAGCAGAGGAGGCATCGGTTCTACTGGAGCAACACCATATATCGACTTCTAAGGGTACAGGACTGGAGTGGACCCACTTGACAGGACAGACTCACGGATGGCAGAGTCCAGGTGCAGGAGCAGGGTGGTTGGAAGTCTGTTATGTCCCTGAGACTACAGATTAGGAGGCCAGTTAACTAGCCCTTGTAGTCACTCTGGGTTCTGGGTTGGAGAGATTCAGGTCGAGTCACTCTCACTCCCAGGCAAGAGGGCAACGGCACAGGTCAGTACAGCAAAGCAGGAGTCCAGAAATAAAGCAGAGTGGCAGGCCATCAGCAGCACAGTAGGCCTGCTTCCTGGCAGAGTATCCACAGGTCCAGAAGGGTACTGAAGTGATGGTGTCTGAGATCCAGTATTTATACTTCGGTGCCCTAGTTGTGGAAAGTGGGAGAGGCTTCCACACAGTGGCTTTGAGGTGCAGGGAATTCCCTTCCTCCCCTCCCCTGGCTCCAAGCTGGCTGGGGTTGACAATACAATGTTGTTAAGCCATTTGTGTGTAGACAGAACACAGACTATTCAGGTGCAAGTGGGGCTGTGCTCAGCTCCGCCCGCCCCCATCAAACAAGTTAATGGCCCATTGAGGCACACCTAATCCCATTATTGTGTGACTGTCTGGGAGGAATACACTAAGCCCACATGCCAACTACACCCAGTCATTTGACCAGACACAGACTGCAGGCACCAAATGACAAAAGCAAGGAAAAGCCAGCTTACTAAAAGTGCCATTTTCAGAACTGCAATTTAAAATCCAACTCCACCATAAATTGTGTTTTTAAGTTGTAATTCCAAAGACACCAAACTCGAAAAATGTATCTCTTCCCAATTGGAAGTTATACTTATAAAAAGTTATAAGGCAACTCAACTTTTTAAATACACTAGACCCTTCCCTTGGATCTGTCTAGGGTCCTTTATTAGGAGTGATGTATATGTATTAAAAAGGAATGTTTGGGCCTGGCTAAAAGTTGACTTTGCCAGGTGAACATCGCAGTTTTAAACTGCACACACCAGCTCTGCAGTGGCAGGCCTGAGCTACTTAAGTGGGTGGCACAATCAGTGCTGCAGGCCCACTAGTAGCATTTAATGTAAAGGCCCTGGGCATACGTAGTGCACTTTACTAGGGACTTATAGGTAAATTAAATATGCCAAGTGTGTGCAAGCCAATGCTACCATGTTTTAAGCCGAGCTCAAGTACGTTAGAAGTGGTAAAGTGCAGAGTCCTGAGACCAACAAAAACGAATATAGCAAAAAAAAGAAGGAATAAGGCAAAACTTCTGGGGATGACCCTGCAGAAAGGCCCATTCCTAACACCATAGCGAAGTGCGGATTGATGTGGTAAGCCTACAATCTCTCCCTGATGAGATTCGGAATAGGTATCTTGTTTTGCAAGCTCATATGTATGCTATCCTTAAGATAATGGTTGAACCTCTCAACCAATCCATTAGATTGCAGTTCATAAACAACAGTAAATGCATGTTTTATATTGTGTAAATTGAGGAAACTTGTCATTTCCTGCATGGTGAATTGTATGCCATTGTCAGTGAAAATGCTTTAGTGGAAAACCTCCCTACTGCAAATCTCCTTAATTAATTGTATAACTGATTCTATAGTCACCTTTTCTACAACCTTTACTTCAGACCATTTGAAAAACTAATCTACCATTATAATGGCATATTGCATATGGGGTGGTAATCCTGCATATTGACCTACAATATCAGAAGCTCGTTTTTGCCATGATTGTTGTGACCAAGATACTGTATGAATGGGTGGAGTAATACACTTCAGATTCTCATCAAATTTAGAACAATCTACATGATTAATTATTTAAATAATGGTGAGCCCCAAGGTCCATACCCAGCCACCAAAACAATGCCCTTAATGTGTTCTTCAGAGCTGGCATTCCCATGTGACCCTGGTGGAAAGCCTTCATTATAATTTCTCTAAACCCCCCTGGTGAACACATTTGTCATTTCTACATAGAATGTTATTCGTTACACCTAATTCACCTGCAATTTGAGCAAACCTTTGTAACTTTTCTTGCAAATGCATAAGTGATGGCCAACCTCAGTGAGTGTACGCCTTCCCTTAGTGCAAAGTTTCATCCTTAGCATCTTCACTGAACCAAATCTCTAGGGTTATTGGTACATTTTGTATGGCACACATTTCGCCCAAACTCGCAACCACATTGAGTTCATCCTCCTCATTCACATCTCAACTAGTCTCTGAGCAAGGAGATCATGACAAACATTCTGCACATGTGTTGCCCTTGCTTGGACCATGCAACACCGTGAAACAGTACTCTTGCAGCTTTGGACTTAGCATTGCAACAAGTGCACTTAAGTTTAGACCACCCCAAGGAGGCAATATGTGACTCAGAAGTTTGTGGTGCATCTGCAATTTGGCCTTGCTACCCCAAATAAAGTACCTGAAATGGTTCTTACCCAAATGAAGGCCAACAGTCTTCACTCAATTTTAGCATAGCGTCTTTCTGAGGAAGTCAGAGTTCTTGAAGCATATCCCTCCACCTATTCATCATGACCTTGTTTTTGAAACAGAAAAACTCCTAGACCATAGCACTAGCATCCACAGTTATAGTGCATTCCTTTCCAATGGTGAAAAGTCGTAATGTGGGTGCATCAGTTATGTTTTGGTTTTTCAGGTTGAAAGCCTGTTCTTGTTTTTTTCCCCAAACATACATCTGATCTTTCCATAGCAATTTTCTCAGGGGTTAGATGAGTGTAGCAAAGCTTTTAATAAATAACAAAAAGATAATAGTTGTTCCTTGGACATAGGGCATGGAGCTTCACTAATGGCAGACCCCCAAGACTCCTCGAGAACCACTGCTTCAGCTGGTCTAGACACTCCACTTGTTTTTTACATAAATTGCATTTATCAGGTGAAAGTGTTAAGCCATATGCTTCCTATCTCAAGCAGACAAAATGTATTATTTCCAGATTTTTCTGTGAGTCCTTTGATAAAACCAGAATGTCATCCCAGCAGTACCGTACATGATCCCCCAGGTCCTTGAATATGTGATACATGGCTCTCTGGAAAACGGATGAGGCTGAGGCTAGCCCAAATGGAATACGTTTGTACTGGAATAGCCCAAACAAAGTAATGAAAGCAGTCAGTGGTTTGGAGGCCTCTATCAATTCAACTTGATAGTATGCTTGTCTTAAATCCAACATTGAAAATACTGTGGCTCCATTAACAAATGTAATGAGCGTGTTTGTCTTTGGTAAGGGATGCCTAGCAATTATGATATTTGCATTGAGAGCTCTTAAGTCAACAAATATGCATAGGCTCCCATTGCTTTTTTTGTCAGGACGATCAGCAACACCCACTCAGACGGTTCAGTTTCCTCTAGTATTCCTTGATCAAGAAGATAAGGCAACAAATTTGGCAATTTCTTTCTTTCACTTAAAGGCACTTTCCCAAACTTTTGCCTAATAGGAACATGTCCCTCTTTCAATTTAATATGGTGTTTGAAACCAGACATATTTCCAAGTCCCTCACAGGAGGTTTTGGGAAACACCCTGAAAAAAGCTGGAGCTCTACCATCTTTTCCTGGATAGCCAACACTGGATCAGGTGCATTCAGGTTCAAAACAATTTGGAGCAGTCTTAGGTCTTTCCTTTGGAGTACACAGACACCCTTGAAAGTCACATAGATTTTTATGTGAGCACTCCTGCCCTTGAATTGAGAATTGTCACAAAATAATCCATTGAATTCAGTTGACCTTCCATCAAAGGGGACAGCTCTTAGGTCTAGTTTTATGAATGGTCCAATGATATGCACAAATTTTATAGTGAATATTTGCATGGTAATTGTGGTGTACAGTTACCCAGAGTCCACCTTCACCACTCATCATTGTTGAGTACACATAACATGCACACAGGAAACCTATCAACATGTTGTTCTAACTTTAAAGCCACTTCTTGAACCACTAAAACTATTCCTGACATTGATCCTTACTCAGATTCTGCCATTCCCTCTTCCTTGTAACTCACGTCTTCTGAAACCTGCCCTACTCTAGGTCTCTCGGTGCAATGACCTTCTTTGCGCACGTAACTAAAATGCCCAGTGCACCCACAGATGTTGCAATCTTTGCCTAATGCAGGCAGTTTTTAAAGGAAGCGATGCACGATAACTTGCTGCATATTAACTCACTTTTTCTGAGCTGAGTCACCTTTTCCTTTGCTCCATGACTAGTGGGCTTAAACAGAAAATGTGTAGTACTAAATCTTGTTTGTAAAAACATAGATGGCAGCCTGGGTTAGGTGGCAGGCACTTCCAGGATGGCATGAGATCATTTGTGCCTATGTGACCAAAGCGGTATAGCATAAACTGGTGTTGTAAGGCTGGTGAGAAGTCGGTTAGCATGTACTTCTGTAAGAATTAATTACTGTCAAAGCATGCCGTCTCTTTGCAAAATGGTTCTTATCATATAAGTGGGACAGGTATTTGGGTGAAGAATTAGTTACTTGACTGAAGGCTGCTCTTTCAATGTTGCTGACTCATACGTCTTGAATGCCTAATTCCTCTATTGACTGCCCCAGATATTCTCCCCAAAAGTGTATTTGTTTGTCCTTCAAATTTTCCTCAATTTCCATCCAACATAGATTGTTTAGGGAGCCCTTCTCAAAGGTGCGTAATCTCCAGCATAATTTAGCAAAAGCATTCTTTCTTTATAATTTTTGATTTTGTAGACCAAAGTCGAGACGGACTTGGGCTGCTGATAATGATTTCGGTTAGGAGAAGACTGATTTATATGCTTTTGTTTGGAGGCCGAGGGAGTGACAGCATATTTGACACATGTGCAGGAAAATATACCAGATCTTTCAGCAAGATGAAATATTGGGCAGGACGGTGTATGGCTACTAATATTTATTACACAATATTATATTCTGGCACACCACCAGTTGGGCAGAGCAACTTACTTCTCGAGAGTCATGGGTGGGTGAGATTGGAGGTGGTAACTTCACCTTACCCAGATGAGGTCTAGACTTCTTCAAACGTGAATGTTGACTGTGCCTTCATGGAGGTAGGTCTAATCCAAGTATTACTTCTGCGAGTTCCCTCTCTTCCTGAGTTGGCCCTTTTACCTCTACTAAAAAAGAAGTCATTTCTTCCACTGGGCCTGGCTACTGAGTCTTGTCATCTCTCTTGCCCTTTCGCTCAGATCCTCTGACTTCACCTAAGCAGGAGCGAGACCTCAGTATCCACCCCTTGTTCTTTTACAAATGTGGAGTTCAGGGCTCTGTGCTGTCTTCCACAGAGGAAACCTCAAGAACAAGGATCTCCATGAAGCTCCGGTCCTAGGAATTTTCTGCAATTAATTTCTTTGAAATAATCAATTTTGGTAACTTTTATTACTTCAAGATGTTAGTGTATTTTGAACTGTGTTTTGTTTTCCTAATATAGTTTCAAGGTCCTACTTTGGTAAGAATATTATTTATCTTTTACCATCATACAGTGGCATTTACAGTACTTTGGCTCTCATAACTTAAAGAACTGCTGTATGAAAGAACACATCAAGCTATATGAATCAATGCTTGATTCAGCACAGATTTGATTCTAGTGTAGCATCCACATTTTCAGTGGCCTTTTGGTGTTGTAAACGTTAATAGCCTGGTGGAGAGTTTGCCTAAACAGGCAGATATTTGATTTTGTCAACCTCAACCCATATCTGTATTTTGAGACCCTCTTCATACCCTTAATTGTGTCTTTTCTAGTCGCAGAGCATGGGTTCCTGTTGTTCTAGTGTGTATTTTGTGCACTTAGAACTAGATGGACCAGTAGTAGTACCAGCGATTACTAAATACCAATTTTTGTGAATCGCCATTACTAATGTACAAAGGTATTATGTAGCTTTTATTCCCTAAATAGCAATTCATAGTGGAGGAGAGGGGTCACAAATGGACCTCCCTCAAGAATATTAATGAGGCAGGTCGCAATGTGGGACCCACTAGGATTTGCGGTCATCACCGTGATGGTGGTCTGCTGGGGTCAGCAGACCACCATGTCAGTGATTGCTTTTTAATAAAGATTGTTTTCTCTAAAGAAAAATAGGATGCATTTAAAAATAAAAATGAAACATTTAACTTTTATTTTTTAAGAGTAGGTAGTGCTCCGTGCGACCACTGCCTGCTCTTTAAAACTATTCTGAAAGGGGAAGGGTTCCATTAGGGACCATTTGCAAATGGGTTACCACCAACTATCAGTTGGTGGTAAAGTGTGAATGATTTGTGGCCACATTTCAGTCGCAAAACATTGATACATACCATTCAGATTCCCTATTTGGAAGGAATACCCTGAATATGACCCTTCCTAATATCAATGTCCGCAAACCCAAAATTTGATTCTGTAAAAAGTTACCGATTCGCAATTTGGAGTTTGTACTGTACAAAAAGCATTTTTTGCAGTCGCAAATGGCCCGATTCTGTGAATCAGGTTGTTTGTGACAGCAAAAATGCTTTGTACATCTATAATCTTTTTCTTCAAATATACCTTTATTGAATTTAAATAGTTTTTTCTTAGCAATCTTGAACTACAGTTCTTTCTTCATAATTTCTTCACTCATACTCTTCTACTCGCGTCCTGGAAGGAAGGCTACGAGGTTATCCTGAAATATAATTTCTTGGTCATTCTGCCTGTGGACCATGCTGTCATATGAAGCTTTTTGCTCCATTTCCCCCATCATGAAGTCTATTTCGAAAGCCCGTCTCCTGTGCGCTGTGGGAACTATCCGGTACTTTGCTGGTGAATAATGGCCACTCTGCTCTTTCGGGGTGGTCGTCCATGAAATGATCATCATTTTCATTCTGACTCTCTCGCATAAGGTATGTAGCCTTTTACATGACCTTAGTATGTTCATCAAGTCATCACCCTCCTCTTAACACCTACAGCGCTTAGACAACATTGGCTTCACTTCTCTTCTTATTTCAGCTTCTCCAGTTTCCAGTGCCAGCCAGGCAGAACCTGGTAAAAAGCTTGTACTGAGTGTTTCCCCTGTTAATCCTTACTGCACCCCTTTGTGCGAACCTCACACATGTCCTTACTCAATGTGTCATCTTTGAATTTTGAGGTCCTTGAGGGTCTTCTTAGAATGTAGTTTGTTTATGAGTGCATCATATATTGTTGACCTCATCCCTGTGAGTTGTCTTTGCTATCTAGTTACTTCATGTACCACTGTTTAGAGTCAGTGTGTCAATTGTGCATCCATGGGCAGGATACATTTTTTAAAAGTTTTCTTTCATGGCCCAGTTGTTTAATTTTGGTGAGCTCCCTATTGACTCACGCTGCCTTAGTGAGAGCATTATTGCCCATCTTCATAGCACTATTCTTCCATATTGGCATCTAATGTGTGGATTCTGGTGAATTTTCTGCAGCGTACGCACCTACTCAAGGCCCTCCAGCTAGGAGTCCTCCCTCCTTCTCTAATAATTGGGGCATTATATTCTAGGTGATCTGCTTCGTAGTAGAACTCCATCTGTAGCATCTGAAGGCCACCACTATTTCCACTTGTAGTTTAGATTGTTTGAGCCACAAACGTATGTTTCCCTACTACAAAGGTCTTAATACTCATTGTTGGGCTTCTGTCTAAGGGCTGCACAACTTGAAGGCAGAACGTTTTGTTGCCGTCCCAGGAAACTATTGCAAACCCTCTGAAGGGAAAATACCTATTTTTTAGGCTTTGACTTTTAGGGGTCAAGACGTACTCTAGGAATGTAGTGTGAGTTAGAATACATCTGAATGTAGACATGGGTCTCCACACATGTGGCAGTGGCCAGTGCTTGATTTGTAAAGGAAAGAAGGCCAGTGCTAAAAGCTCTGCTCAGCCTGTGGCGGTGCGATTAAATGTCAGCGAGTTGATAGCAAAACTGTGTAGCCTTCAGATCACCTCAGGCCTCTTTAGTCCACTATCAGACACTCTCTCCCCCTTTATTTCATTCTTGCAGGTTCCTGCTTTCTCCTTTGTGAGGACCTTTCCATCTTTAGTTTTCTGTTTGTCTCCTTCTCATGCTATCACTAAACCCCTGAGTTGAAAAATAAGTGCCAGTCCCTAAAAATAAGCGTTGGTGCACTCCAGCTCAAATTATGCACAGCGTGTCTGATTCAGAAACTTTTGCGTACGTTTACAATTGTTTGCTATTCACAAGGGGATTTATGAGTAATATCCTTAGAAGTGCAGAGTGTCTGCGCATAGGAAGGGCAATACTTTCACCCACTCACACATCCATCCGCTCATCCATCCATCCATCCTTTCACTCACTCATCCATCCATACTTTCACCCGCTCATGCATCCACCTGCCAGTCCTTGCTCCATTTCCTATCAATTCATCCTTTTTTCATTTAGTGATAATTGTGAGCTTTTTTTCTGCCAGGCTGCAGATAAGAGGTCCATAAAGAAATCCATCCCAACTGTAGCTGCTAATGAGGGGGTCAATGACGCTCTTAAGCCAGGTCACACAATACTACAGCACCTGGTTCAGTTTCAATCTCTTGCAATAAAGATCCTTCCTCTGAAGGATGATCCAAAGCCAGACACTGCACTTTGCTTTACAAAGAATATAAGTGGAAGGGTCAACCTTCAGAACAGTGTGGCGGGTACATAGAAGGTAGCAGATTCCATTAAAAAGAAATGCATAGGGCCAGATGTAGGAAACTCCCAAATTGCGACTTGCAATTTGCGAGTCCCTGCGACTCGCAAATTGCAAGTCGCAATTTGGGATGCAGAAAGGTGTCTCAGACACCTTCTGCGAGTCGCTATGGGGTCGCAAGGACCCACCTCATTAATATTAATGAGGTGGGTCGCAAATTTCGGCCCCATAGCGACTATGGGCACTCGCAAACATGGAGGCCTGCTGTAGTCAGCAGACCTCCATGTTCGTGACTGCTTTTAAATAAAGCAGTTTTTTTATTTTTAAGTGTAGCCCGTTTTCCTTAAAGGAAAACGAGCTGCACTTAAAAAAAAAACCGAAACCTTTAGTTTCGGTATTTTTTCAGGGCAGGTAGTGGTCCCTTGGACCACTACCTGCCCTGAAAAAATATTTTGTGGTCCATTCACAAAGAGGAAGGGGTCCCCAGGGGACCCCTTCCAATTTGCGAGTGGGTTACCATCCACTCAAGTGGATGGTAACTGCGACACCATTTGCGACCGCATATGCGGTCGCAAATGGTATTGCATACCACTGCGACTCGCAAATAGGAAGGGAACACCCCTTCCTATTTGCGAGTTGGAAATGCATTTTGCGAGTCGGTTCCGACTCGCAAAATGCATTTCTGCATAGCAAACCCACGTTTGCGACTCGCAAACGGCGATTTTCGCCATTTGTGGGTCGCAAATGGTTTGCTACATCTGGCCCCTACTGATTTGCTTAGCCTTGCCCCTTAATGGAATAAATAGCAGTCACCTTTAATTTGCAGCATTGGTCCTTTCTGGATATACCCGTAGTTGAGCTCATTTACACTACAGCAGCTTAATTCTCCTTTTTCAGTGTAATTTCTCTGCCTCTTCATCTCAGAAGGTGATCCACAAATTTTCAGAGTGGGCAATCCATATTGCCTCAGCCTTCAGTGTTATGTGTGCTTTGGCAACTTCTTAGCACTTCTTTATGCCAAAAACGTCTACTAGCACATTCCCATAAACTTGTTTTCGCTTCTTGGCTCTCTTCTTCTTCGCTGATGCCGGCCGTTTGAATATTATGCCTTCTGTACCTTGATTCCAAAGCTTCCAGCTCATTCCACATCAAGTCCACAGAGTCTTTCTTATTTCACTGTATCCACCTAACTTCTCATTTGTGCTTTCAGAGGTTTGTAGTGGGTCTTTAGTGACCTCTATTCTCCTAGTTGCTGCAGCCAGATCCCACTGCATTATTTGCAGATCTTCCTGGATGAATGAAATATATGCCAATCTCCCCAAGTTCTGTCCTTCTTTTTTAGTATCTTTAAGCACCTTCTGAATTGTGACTTCATTTGTTCAACTCTTTCCTCTCTGGCCAACCAAACGTTCTCTTTGAGCCTCTTTTTATGACTTCCATGTCACTCAGTTCTGGATTCCTTGACTCTTTGCTGACTATCTACCTTTATTGTTATTGAAACATGTATCCTTTATTATCCTTTAGTATCCTTTTCTTGTTCCTGCAGGAAGGTAATTTCCCTGTCACATGTGATTGTAGCCTATGGATGTGTGTGGATTCCCTTACCAAGGCATGAGAGGCAGGGGCAAGACTGCTCTGTTCCCATGCCTTCTTAATCTTTGACTCCTCTTGTATCCACTAGGATGCAATTGTGTGTTCTTTCATTCCATACATTCCCCTCTTCTATCCCCTGGTGTAGGAAGTTGGCTCTGTATGCACTATTTCAAAGTAAGGAATAGTATGCACAGAGTCCAAGGGTTCCCCTTAGAGGTAAGATAGTGGCAAAAAGAGATAATACTAATGCTCTATTTTGTGGTAGTGTGGTCGAGCAGTAGGCTTATCAAAGGAGTAGTGTTAAGCATTTGTTGTACATACACACAGGCAATAAATGAGGAACACACACAAAAACAGCCAATAGGTTTTGTTATAGAAAAATATATTTTCTTAGTTTATTTTAAGAACCACAGGTTCAAATTCTACATGGAATATCTCATTTGAAAGGTATTGCAGGTAAGTACTTTAGGAACTTTGAATCATTTAATTAGCATGTATACTTTTTACATAAAACACAATAAGCTGTTTTAAAAGTGGACACAGTGCAATTTTCACAGTTCCTAGGGGAGGTAAAATAATGTTAGTTTTAACAGGTAAGTAAGTCACTTACAGGTTTCAGTTTTGGGTCCAAGGTAGCCCACCGTTGGGGGTTCAGAGCAACCCCAAAGTTATCACACCAGCAGCTCAGGGCTGGTCAGGTGCAAAGGTCAAAGAGGTGCCCAAAACACATAGGCTTCAATGGAGAGAAGGGGGTGCCCCGGTTCCAGTCTGCCAGCAGGTAAGTACCCGCGTCCTTGGAGGGCAGACCAGGGGGGTTTTGTAGGGCACCGGGGGGGACACAAGTCAGCACAAAAAGTACACCCTCAGCAGCGCGGGGGCGGCCGGGTGCAGTGTGCAAACACGCGTCGGGTTTTCAATGGTTTTCAATGAGAGATCAAGGGATCTCTTCAGCGTTGCAGGCAGGCAAGGGGGGGGCTCCTCGGGGTAGCCACCACCTGGGCAAGGGAGAGGGCCTCCTGGGGGTCACTCCTGCACAGGAGTTCCGTTCCTTTAGGTGCTGGGGGCTGCGGGTGCAGGGTCTTTTCCAGCCGTTGGGAAATGGAGTTCAGGCAGTCGCGGTCAGGGGGAGCCTCGGGATTCCCTCTGCAGGCGTCGCTGTGGGGGCTCAGGGGGGACAACTTTGGTTACTCACAGTCTTGGAGTCGCCGGAGGGTCCTCCCTGAGGTGTTGGTTCTCCACCAGTCGAGTCGGGGTCGCCGGGTGCAGTGTTGCAAGTCTCACGCTTCTTGCGGGGAGTTGCAGGGGTCTTTAAATCTGCTACTTGAAACAAAGTTGCAGTTCTTTTGGAGCAGGGCCGCTGTCCTCGGGAGTTTCTTGTCTTTCTCGAAGCAGGGCAGTCCTCAGAGGATTCAGAGGTCGCTGGTCCCTTGGAAAGCGTCGCTGGAGCAGGTTTCTTTGGAAGGCAGGAGACAGGCCGGTGAGTCTGGGGCCAAAGCAGTTGGTGTCTTCTGTTCTTCCTCTGCAGGGGTTTTTCAGCTCAGCAGTCCTCTTCTTCTTGTAGTTTCAGGAATTTAAATTCTTAGGTTCAGGGGAGCCCTTAAATACTAAATTTAAGGGCGTGTTTCGGTCTGGGGGGTTAGTAGCCAATGGCTACTAGCCCTGAGGGTGAGTACACCCTCTTTGTGCCTCCTCCCAAGGGGAGGGGGTCACATCCCTAATCCTATTGGGGGAATCCTCCATCTGCAAGATGGAGGATTTCTAAAAGTTAGAGTCACTTCAGCTCAGGACACCTTAGGGGCTGTCCTGACTGGCCAGTGACTCCTCCTTGTTTTTCTCATTATTTTCTCCGGCCTTGCCGCCAAAAGTGGGGGCCGTGGCCGGAGGGGGCGGGCAACTCCACTAGCTGGAGTGTCCTGCAGTGCTGGAACAAAGGGGTGAGCCTTTGAGGCTCACCGCCAGGTGTTACAGCTCCTGCCTGGGGGAGGTGTTAGCATCTCCACCCAGTGCAGGTTTTGTTACTGGACTCAGAGTGACAAAGGCACTCTCCCCATGGGGCCAGCAACATGTCTCTAGTGTGGCAGGCTGCTGGAACCAGTCAGCCTACACAGATAGTTGGATACAGTTTCAGGGGGCACCTCTAAGGTGCCCTCTGGGGTGTGTTTAACAATAAAATGTACACTGGCATCAGTGTGCATTTATTGTGCTGAGAAGTTTGATACCAAACTTCCCAGTTTTCAGTGTAGCCATTATGGTGCTGTGGAGTTCGTGTTTGACAGACTCCCAGACCATATACTCTTATGGCTACCCTGCACTTACAATGTCTAAGGTTTGGCTTAGACACTGTAGGGGCACAGTGCTCATGCACTGGTGCCCTCACCTATGGTATGGTGCACCCTGCCTTAGGGCTGTAAGGCCTGCTAGAGGGGTGTCTTACCTATACTGCATAGGCAGTGAGAGGCTGGCATGGCACCCTGAGGGGAGTGCCATGTCGACTTACTCGTTTTGTTCTCACTAGCACACACAAGCTGGTAAGCAGTGTGTCTGTGCTGAGTGAGGGGTCTCCAGGGTGGCATAAGACATGCTGCAGCCCTTAGAGACCTTCCCTGGCATCAGGGCCCTTGGTACCAGAGGTACCAGTTACAAGGGACTTACCTGGATGCCAGGGTGTGCCAATTGTGGATACAAAAGTACAGGTTAGGGAAAGAACACTGGTGCTGGGGCCTGGTTAGCAGGCCTCAGCACACTTTCAATTCAAAACATAGCATCAGCAAAGGCAAAAAGTCAGGGGGTAACCATGCCAAGGAGGCATTTCCTTACACAACCCCCCCCCCAAACGAAAGAGGATGAGACTAACCTTTCCCAAGAGAGTCTTCATTTTCTAAGTGGAAGAACCTGGAAAGGCCATCTGCATTGGCATGGGCAGTCCCAGGTCTGTGTTCCACTATAAAGTCCATTCCCTGTAGGGAGATGGACCACCTCAACAGTTTTGGATTTTCACCTTTCATTTGCATCAGCCATCTGAGAGGTCTGTGGTCGGTTTGAACTACAAAGTGAGTACCAAAGAGGTATGGTCTCAGCTTTTTCAGGGACCAAACCACAGCAAAGGCCTCCCTCTCAATGGCACTCCAACGCTGCTCCCTGGGGAGTAACCTCCTGCTAATGAAAGCAACAGGCTGGTCAAGGCCATCATCATTTGTTTGGGACAAAACTGCCCCTATCCCATGTTCAGAGGCATCTGTTTGCACAATGAATTGCTTGGATTCATCTGGAGCTTTTAGAACTGGTGCTGTGCACATAGCTTGTTTCAGGGTGTCAAAGGCCTGTTGGCATTCTACAGTCCAGTTTACTTTCTTGGGCATTTTCTTGGAGGTGAGTTCTGTGAGGGCTGTCACAATGGATCCATATCCCTTCACAAACCTCCTATAGTACCCAGTCAAGCCAAGGAATGCCCTGACTTGAGTCTGGGTTTTTGGAGCTACCCAGTCCAGAATAGTCTGGATCTTGGGTTGGAGTGGCTGAACTTGGCCTCCACCTACAAGGTGTCCCAAGTAAACCACAGTTCCCTGCCCTATCTGGCATTTGGATGCCTTGATAGAGAGGCCTGCTGATTGCAGAGCCTTCAAAACCTTCTTCAGGTGGACCAGGTGATCCTGCCAGGTGGAGCTAAAGACAGCAATATCATCAAGATAAGCTGCACTAAAGGATTCCAACCCAGCAAGGACTTGATTCACCAACCTTTGGAAGGTGGCAGGGGCATTCTTTAAACCAAAGGGCATAACAGTGAACTGATAATGCCCATCAGGTGTGGGGAATGCTGTTTTCTCTTTTGCTCCAGGTGCCATTTTGATTTGCCAGTACCCTGCAGGTAAGTCAAAGGTACTTAAGAATTTGGCAGCACCTAATTTGTCAATCAGCTCGTCAGCTCTAGGTATGGGATGGGCATCTGTCTTGGTGCCAGAATTGAGACCTCTGTAGTCCACACAAAACCTCATCTCTCTCTTTCCATCTTTGGTGTGAGGTTTGGGGACTAAGACCACTGGGCTAGCCCAGGGGCTGTCAGAGTGCTCAATTACTCCCAATTCCAGCATCTTGTGGACTTCCACCTTGATGCTTTCCTTAACTTGATCAGACTGTCTGAATATTTTGTTTTTGACAGGCATGCTGTCTCCTGTGTCCACATCATGGGTACACAGGTGTGTCTGACCAGGGGTTAGGGAAAAGAGCTCAGCAAACTGCTGCAGGACCTTCCTACAGTCAGATTGCTGTTGGCCAGAGAGGGTGTCTGAATAGATCACTCCATCCACTGAGCCATCTTTAGGGTCTGATGAGAGGAGATCAGGGAGAGGTTCACTCTCAGCTTCCTGGTCCTCATCTGTTACCATAAACAGATTTACATCAGCCCTATCATGGAAGAGTTTTAGGCGGTTTACATGGATCACCCTCTTGGGGCTCCTGCTTGTGCCTAGGTCCACCAGGTAGGTGACCTGACTCTTCTTTTCCAGGATTGGGTAAGGGCCACTCCATCTGTCCTGAAGTGCCCTGGGAGCCACAGGCTCCAAAACCCAAACTTTCTGCCCTGGCTGAAATTCAACCATTGCAGCCTTTTGGTCATACCAAAACTTCTGGAGCTGTTGGCTGGCCTCAAGGTTTTTGCTTGCCTTTTCCATGTACTCTGCCATTCTTGAGCGAAGGCCAAGTACATAGTCCACTATGTCTTGTTTAGGCTCATGAAGAGGTCTCTCCCAGCCTTCTTTAACAAGAGCAAGTGGTCCCCTTACAGGGTGGCCAAACAGAAGTTCAAAGGGTGAGAATCCTACTCCCTTCTGAGGCACCTCTCTGTAAGCGAAAAGCAGACATGGCAAGAGGACATCTCATCTCCTTTTGAGTTTTTCTGGGAGCCCCATGATCATGCCCTTTAATGTCTTGTTGAATCTCTCAACAAGGCCATTAGTTTGTGGATGATATGGTGTAGTGAATTTAAAAGTCACTCTACACTCATTCCACATATGTTTTAGGTATGCTGACATGAAGTTGGTACCTCTGTCAGACACCACCTCCTTAGGGAAGCCCACTCTGGTAAAGATACCAATGAGGGCCTTGGCTACTGCAGGGGCAGTAGTTGACCTAAGGGGAATAGCTTCAGGATACCTAGTAGCATGATCCACTACTACTAGGATGTACATATTTCCTGAGGCTGTGGGAGGTTCTAGTGGACCAACTATGTCCACACCCACTCTTTCAAAGGGGACCCCCACCACTGGAAGTGGAATGAGGGGGGCCTTTGGATGCCCACCTGTCTTACCACTGGCTTGACAGGTGGGGCAGGAGAGGCAAAACTCCTTAACCTTCTGGGACATATTGGGCCAGTAGAAGTGGTTGACTAACCTCTCCCACGTCTTGGTTTGTCCCAAATGCCCAGCAAGGGGAATATCATGGGCTAAGGTCAGAATAAACTCTCTGAAACTCTGAGGTACTACCACTCTCCTAGTGGCACCAGGTTTGGGATCTCTTGCCTCAGTGTACAGGAGTCCATCTTCCCAATAGACCCTATGTGTTCCATTTTTCTTGCCTTTGGACTCTTCAGCAGCTTGCTGCCTAAGGCCTTCAAGAGAGGGACAGGTTTCTTGTCCCTTACACAACTCTTCCCTTGAGGGTCCCCCTGGGCCTAAGAGCTCAACCTGATAAGGTTCCAGCTCCATAGGCTCAGTTCCCTCAGAGGGCAGAACTTCTTCCTGAGAAGAGAGGTTCTCTTTTTCTTGTTGTGTTGCAGCTGGTTTCCCAGCTGACTTTCCTTTTCTCTTGGTAGGCTGGGCCTTTCTTCCAGACTCCAGCTCTACTTTTTCACCCTGTGCCTTGCACTGTGCCCTTGTCTTGACACACACCAGTTCAGGGATACCCAGCATGGCTGCATGGGTTTTCAGTTCTACCTCAGCCCATGCTGAGGACTCCAGGTAATTTCCAAGCAAACAGTCTACTGGGATATTTGAGGAGACCACCACCTGTTTCAGGCCATTGACCCCTCCCCACTCTAAAGTTACCATAGCCATGGGATGTACTTTAGTCTGATTGTCAGCGTTGGTGACTGGATACGTTTGTCCAGCCAGGTATTGGCCAGGGGAAACCAGTTTCTCTGTCACCATAGTGACACTGGCACCTGTATCCCTCAGGCCCTCTACACTTGTCCCATTAATTAAGAGCTGCTGCCTGTATTTTTGCATGTTAGGGGGCCAGGCAGCCAGTGTGGCTAAATCCACCCCACCCTCAGAGACTAATGTAGCTTCAGTGTGACACCTGATTTGCTCTGGGCACACTGTTGATCCCACTTGGAGACTGGCCATTCCAGTTTTAGCTGGATTGGAGTTAGAAGTGGTATCTTTCTTGGGACAGGCCTTGTCTCCAGTTTGGTGTCCAGACTGACT
This sequence comes from Pleurodeles waltl, assembly GCF_031143425.1. Lineage (NCBI taxonomy): Eukaryota > Metazoa > Chordata > Amphibia > Caudata > Salamandridae > Pleurodeles > Pleurodeles waltl. Next base: position 36,516,051 of record NC_090450.1, read on the forward strand.
ACAGCTACGACACCAGGCCTTTTTGGGATCAAAGTTTTTACCCTTGTACCCAGAATTGTTTTGTGAAGAGGCTCTGGGCCCACCCTCCTGTGCAGGTTTTTGGGGGCCTGTAGAAGACTCTTTACTATTTTTGTTTTTGGCTGTCTCACCACCCTTCCCCTGGGGAGGTTTTGTGACCCCTTTCTTTTGGTCACCCCCTGTGGAAGTTTTGGACACCCTAGTCTTGACCCAATGGTCCACCTTCTTTCCCAATTCTTGGGGAGAAATTGGTCCTAGGTCTACCAGATGCTGATGCAGTTTGTCATTGAAACAATTACTTAACAGGTGTTCTTTCACAAATAAATTGTACAGCCCATCATAATTACTTACACCACTGCCTTGAATCCAACCATCTAGTGTTTTTACTGAGTAGTCTACAAAGTCAACCCAGGTCTGGCTCGAGGATTTTTGAGCCCCCCTGAATCTAATCCTATACTCCTCAGTGGAGAATCCAAAGCCCTCAATCAGGGTACCCTTCATGAGGTCATAAGATTCTGCATCTTTTCCAGAGAGTGTGAGGAGTCTATCCCTACACTTTCCTGTGAACATTTCCCAAAGGAGAGCACCCCAGTGAGATTTGTTCACTTTTCTGGTTACACAAGCCCTCTCAAAAGCTGTGAACCATTTGGTGATGTCATCACCATCTTCATATTTAGTTACAATCCCTTTAGGGATTTTCAACATGTCAGGAGAATCTCTGACCCTATTTATGTTGCTGCCACCATTGATGGGTCCTAGGCCCATCTCTTGTCTTTCCCTTTCTATGGCTAGGATCTGTCTTTCCAAAGCCAATCTTTTGGCCATCCTGGCTAACTGGATGTCCTCTTCACTGGAGTTATCCTCAGTGATTTCAGAGAGGTTGGTCCCTCCTGTGAGGGAACCAGCATCTCTGACTATGATTTGTGGAGTCAGGGCTTGAGAGGCCCTGTCCTCCCTAGATAGGACTGGTGGGGGGGAAATCACCCTCCAAGTCACTATACTCATCCTCTCTGTTGCCATCCTCAGAGGGGTTGGCTCTTTCAAACTCTGCCAACAGCTCCTGGAGCTGTAGTTTGGAAGGTCTGGAGCCCATTGCTATTTTCTTTAGTTTACAGAGTGACCTTAGCTCTCTCATCTGTAGATGGAGGTAAGGTGTGGTGTCGAGTTCCACCACATTCACATCTGTATTAGACATTATGCTTCTAAAAGTTGGAATACTTTTTAAGAAACTAAAACTAGTTCTAGGATCTAATTCAAACTTTTACCAAACTTTTAAACTCTAAAAGGAAATGCTAACAGGGACTAACACCAGGCCCTAGCAGGTCTTTTAAGAATTTAGAAAAATAGTTCAAATTGCAAAAATCAATTTCTAATGACAATTTTTGGAATTTGTCGTGTGATCAGGTATTGGCTGAGTAGTCCAGCAAATGCAAAGTCTTGTACCCCACCGCTGATCCACCAATGTAGGAAGTTGGCTCTGTATGCACTATTTCAAAGTAAGGAATAGTATGCACAGAGTCCAAGGGTTCCCCTTAGAGGTAAGATAGTGGCAAAAAGAGATAATACTAATGCTCTATTTTGTGGTAGTGTTGTCGAGCAGTAGGCTTATCAAATGAGTAGTGTTAAGCATTTGTTGTACATACACACAGGCTATAAATGAGGAACACACACTCAGAGAAAAATCCAGCCAATAGGTTTTGTTATAGAAAAATATATTTTCTTAGTTTATTTTAAGAACCACAGGTTCAAATTCTACATGTAATATCTCATTTGAAAGGTATTGCAGGTAAGTACTTTAGGAACTTTGAATCATTTCATTAGCATGTATACTTTTTACATAAAACACAATAAGCTGTTTTAAAAGTGGACACTGCAATTTTCACAGTTCCTAGGGGAGGTAAAGTAATGTTAGTTTTAACAGGTAAGTAAGTCACTTACAGGTTTCAGTTTTGGGTCCAAGGTAGCCCACCGTTGGGGGTTCAGAGCAACCCCAAAGTTATCACACCAGCAGCTCAGGGCCGGTCAGGTGCAAAGGTCAAAGAGGTGCCCAAAACACATAGGCTTCAATGGAGAGAAGGGGGTGCCCCGGTTCCAGTCTGCCAGCAGGTAAGTACCCGCGTCCTCGGAGGGCAGACCAGGGGGTTTTTGTAGGGCACCGGGGGGGACACAAGTCAGCACAAAAAGTACACCCTCAGCAGCGCGGGGGCGGCCGGGTGCAGTGTGCAAACACGCGTCGGGTTTTCAATGGTTTTCAATGAGAGATCAAGGGATCTCTTCAGCGTTGCAGGCAGGCAAGGGGGGGGCTCCTCGGGGTAGCCACCACCTGGGCAAGGGAGAGGGCCTCCTGGGGGTCACTCCTGCACAGGAGTTCCGTTCCTTTAGGTGCTGGGGGCTGCGGGTGCAGGGTCTTTTCCAGCTGTCGGGAAATGGAGTTCAGGCAGTCGCGGTCAGGGGGAGCCTCGGGATTCCCTCTGCAGGCGTCGCTGTGGGAGCTCAGGGGGGACAACTTTGGTTACTCACAGTCTTGGAGTCGCCGGAGGGTCCTCCCTGAGGTGTTGGTTCTCCACCAGTCGAGTCGGGGTCGCCGGGTGCAGTGTTGCAAGTCTCACGCTTCTTGCGGGGAGTTGCAGGGGTCTTTAAATCTGCTACTTGAAACAAAGTTGCAGTTCTTTTGGAGCAGGGCCGCTGTCCTCTGGAGTTTCTTGTCTTTCTCGAAGCAGGGCAGTCCTCAGAGGATTCAGAGGTCGCTGGTCCCTTGGAAAGCGTCGCTGGAGCAGGTTTCTTTGGAAGGCAGGAGACAGGCCGGTGAGTCTGGGGCCAAAGCAGTTGGTGTCTTCTGTTCTTCCTCTGCAGGGGTTTTTCAGCTCAGCAGTCCTCTTCTTTTTGTAGTTTCAGGAATCTAAATTCTTAGGTTCAGGGGAGCCCTTAAATACTAAATTTAAGGGCGTGTTTCGGTCTGGGGGGTTAGTAGCCAATGGCTACTAGCCCTGAGGGTGAGTACACCCTCTTTGTGCCTCCTCCCAAGGGGAGGGGGTCACATCCCTAATCCTATTGGGGGAATCCTCCATCTGCAAGATGGAGGATTTCTAAAAGTTAGAGTCACTTCAGCTCAGGACACCTTAGGGGCTGTCCTGACTGGCCAGTGACTCCTCCTTGTTTTTCTCATTATTTTCTCCGGCCTTGCCGCCAAAAGTGGGGGCCGTGGCCGGAGGGGGCGGGCAACTCCACTAGCTGGAGTGTCCTGCGGTGCTGGAACAAAGGGGTGAGCCTTTGAGGCTCACCGCCAGGTGTTACAGCTCCTGCCTGGGGGAGGTGTTAGCATCTCCACCCAGTGCAGGCTTTGTTACTGGCCTCAGAGTGACAAAGGCACTCTCCCCATGGGGCCAGCAACATGTCTCTAGTGTGGCAGGCTGCTGGAACCAGTCAGCCTACACAGATAGTTGGATACAGTTTCAGGGGGCACCTCTAAGGTGCCCTCTGGGGTGTGTTTCACAATAAAATGTACACTGGCATCAGTGTGCATTTATTGTGCTGAGAAGTTTGATACCAAACTTCCCAGTTTTCAGTGTAGCCATTATGGTGCTGTGGAGTTCGTGTTTGACAGACTCCCAGACCATATACTCTTATGGCTACCCTGCACTTACAATGTCTAAGGTTTGGCTTAGACACTGTAGGGGCACAGTGCTCATGCACTGGTGCCCTCACCTATGGTATAGTGCACCCTGCCTTAGGGCTGTAAGGCCTGCTAGAGGGGTGTCTTACCTATACTGCATAGGCAGTGAGAGGCTGGCATGGCACCCTGAGGGGAGTGCCATGTCGACTTACTCATTTTGTTCTCACTAGCACACACAAGCTGGTAAGCAGTGTGTCTGTGCTGAGTGAGGGGTCTCCAGGGTGGCATAAGACATGCTGCAGCCCTTAGAGACCTTCCCTGGCATCAGGGCCCTTGGTACCAGAGGTACCAGTTACAAGGGACTTACCTGGATGCCAGGGTGTGCCAATTGTGGATACAAAAGTACAGGTTAGGGAAAGAACACTGGTGCTGGGGCCTGGTTAGCAGGCCTCAGCACACTTTCAATTCAAAACATAGCATCAGCAAAGGCAAAAAGTCAGGGGGTAACCATGCCAAGGAGGCATTTCCTTACACCTGGCTATTAACTTTTAGTTTGAGCTCTCACCGCAGAATCCTCCATGGATGGGACCGCTATTGTGTCTTACCAGCATCCCTCAAACAGAGCTGAGGAAGCTCTGTTATTCCATTTCATCTAGTCCTTGGGATGTGATGTGCATGCCACCAGTTACCTCTGATGATACCCTCACTGATGTTGTGTGGTGATGAGTGGAGCACCTTTGCTTTAGTACTGGTTGGCCTCTGATGCACACACACACATATCAATAGGAAACAGTCTGGGATAGCAGCTGGCAAGCTTGACTTGTTCATGGGTACCAATAGCACAGCACTTGCTATTCCGGGTCTCAGGTGACATAAAGGCAGCAGCACAGCAAGAAAAAGAGAATGAAACACAACTCATATCAATATCCACTTTCTGTAGTTGATCCTCCCCTAACCTCTCAGTTACAAACAGCTGGCTGATGAGGGGGTAAAAATGGTACATGGGGTCAACACAGTTGTGGTTGTGTCATAGGGTGGAAAGGGGATGTAATTCATTTCTTCTGCCCCAGGCAATTTGGTAATTTGACATCCATGCAGATGGTATGTGTGTTGGAATGCCCTATGTCAACTTGAATTTGTATAGTATGCTTGGTGTAGTGTGTTTAATAGTTTGTGTAAAGTTTTTGCCAGAAGGTGCGTTATAGTATGGTCTTGAATTGGGTTTTGTAGTGTTATGACAAATATGTTGTCTTGAATGGTATGTCCAGGTGTGACGCTGGATAGTGTGTGGGGTGGGAATTTGATGTTTGGTGCACTTTCTTAGTGAGAGTGGCCTATTGTGGTATTGAGAGTTATGGTGTTGTGTTTAAACATGCTGAGGTTTTGAATGGATTGACATAACGTCTTATGGCCTATTTGATGTTGTGCTTTGCCTGTGAATCATGATATGGTGCAACGTGTAGTGTTGTAGAGCAATGTGGCTCTGTGTTGGATCGAGTAAGGTGGTTTGCTTGTGTTAGATTCCTGTACGTAGTCTGGTGATGGTAGAAGTGATGTGTGCCCATTACATAATACACCACAGTGTATTGTATTGTATTGTATTGTACTAGTATTTATATAGCGCTTACTACCCCTGACGAGGCATTGAAGCGCTTTTCGGCAAGTAGCACGCTACTCCAGAACCCAAAAGGAATTTGTGGTGTATTAGTATAGTGAAATAGTACAGTTTTAGTATTATTATGAGTTAATTTGAGAGGCGGATATGTGAGTTTATTAGTTGGATTGACTGGATTAATGGAGGGGTGGAGGAGGGAAGAATCTAGAAGTTTTCATTGGGAGTTTATAGTAATAGGATTTAGGCTTGGGATGAGTAAAGGGGGATGGAGGAGGGAAGAGTCTGTGGAAAGGGTTAGGGAGATCATAGTAGCAGGAAGGTTTTTGATGTGTTAAAGGTGAGAAATGAGGGAGAATCTAGTAGGGTTGTTTGGGAGATCATAGTAGTAAACTGAGGTTTGGGTGAGTTAGATGTGGAAGAGGAGGGAAGAGCTTAAACAGGGTTATTTAGGAGGAGATGAAAGTAGTAGAAAGGAATTGGGATGAGTCGGAGTGGGAATGGAGGATAGATTAATAGAGACATGACATATGGTGATGGGTAGACAAAGTAAAGCTTACAAGAGTAAAAATATAACATTTTTTATTTGTAATATTTTATATATCTATATACACATTTTTGATCATTATTTTTATTTAATTTATGTATTCTTTATTAATATATATATTTTTTTAGATTAAATTATAATTTGAATTTTATTTATAGATTTTACTTTTTTTTTCTTTTTTTTTTCTCCAGTACAGTAGGACTAGAGTAATAAATAAATAGATATGTAAGTACATAGTAAGGGGATATATGTCCAAGGAATATAATAATGGGTATAATATGAGAAGAAAAGTAGTATTGTATAAACACAGACTTTCAAGATTTGTGATGTTTGAAGTTAATTAATAAGTGTACTTTTCTAACATTTATTGTTACTCAATTTGTGAATAGCCAAATACCTATGATAATAAACATTTGATCAGTGCGATATAAAATGAGAACAGGGATTCATAAGAATCTAATATAACAACTTATCTAGGAGCTATGCAATGACCTATGAACATGTTAAACACAGAATAACATATATGGAAAATGTCACTTACCCAGTGTACATCTGTTCGTGGCATTAGTCGCTGCAGATTCACATGCTGTGCACATCCCGCCATCTGGTGTTGGGCTCGGAGTGTTACAAGTTGTTTTTCTTCGAAGAAGTCTTTTTTCGAGTCACGAGACCGAGGGACTCCTCCCATTTCGACTCCATTGCGCATGGGCGTCGACTCCATCTTAGATTGTTTTCCCCGCAGAGGGTGAGGTAGGAGTTGTATAGTGCCCATGCAATGGAGTGAATACGTATGTACATAATGAAGTTTAAAGTAATATATTTACAAATTTACAAATGTTCAAGATCAACTTCTAAACGGCTACAGGCTCCCGGGGAGGCGGGTGGGCGCATGTGAATCTGCAGCGACTAATGCCACGAACAGATGTACACTGGGTAAGTGACATTTTCCGTTCGATGGCATGTGTAGCTGCAGATACACATGCTGTGCATAGACTAGTAAGCAGTTATCTCCCCAAAAGCGGTGGTTCAGCCTGTAAGAGTTGAAGTTGTTTGAAATAATGTTCATAGTACAGCTTGACCTACTGTGGCTTGTTGTGCCGTTAACACATCTACACAGTAGTGTTTGGTAAATGTATGAGGCGTAGACCATGTTGCTGCCTTACATATTTCGTTCATTGGAATATTTCCTATAAAGGCCATGGTAGCACCTTTTTTTCTGGTTGAGTGTGCCTTTGATGTAATAGGCAGCTCTCTCTTTGCTTTAAGATAGCAGGTTTGAATACACTTAACTATCCATCTAGCAATGCCTTGTTTAGAAATTGGATTCCCTGTATCAGGTTTTTGGAAAGCAATAAATAGTTGTTTTGTTTTTCGAATTAGTTTTGTTCTGTCAATGTAGTACATTAGTGCTCTTTTGATGTCTAATGTATGCAGTGCTCTTTCAGCTACAGAATCTGGCTGTGGGAAGAACACTGGTAATTCTACCGTTTGATTCAAGTGGAACGGTGAGATCACTTTTGGTAAAAATTTTGTATTTGTCCGTAGAACTACTTTATGCTTGTGTATTTGAATAAATGGTTCTTGTATGGTAAATGCTTGAATTTCACTCACTCTTCTTAGAGATGTGATGGCAATCAAAAATGCAACTTTCCATGTTAAGTATTGCATTTCACAAGAGTGCATGGGCTCAAAAGGTGGACCCATGAGTCGTGTTAAGACAATGTTGAGGTTCCATGAAGGAACTGGTGGTGTTCGTGGTGGTATAATTCTCTTTAGGCCTTCCATAAATGCTTTTATGACTGGTATCCTAAATAATGACGTTGAGTGCGTAATTTGCAGGTAGGCTGAAATTGCGGTCAGATGTATCTTTATTGAAGAGAAAGCTAGCTTTGACTTTTGCAATTGTAGTAAGTATCCTACTATATCTTTGGCAGATGCGTGTAAGGGTTGAATTTGATTATTATGGCAGTAATAAACAAATCTTTTCCACTTATTTGCATAGCAGTGTCTAGTGGTAGGTTTCCTAGCTTGTCTTATGACCTCCATACATTCTTGTGTGAGGTCTAAGTGTCCGAATTCTAGGATTTCAGGAGCCAAATTGCTAGATTCAGCGATGCTGGATTTGGATGTCTGATCTGTTGTTTGTGTTGTGTTAACAGATCTGGTCTGTTTGGTAGTTTGACATAAGGTACTACTGAGAGGTCTAGTAGTGTTGTGTACCAAGGTTGTCTTGCCCATGTTGGTGCTATGCTATTAGTATGAGTTTGAGTTTGTTTTGACTAAATTTGTTTACTAGATATGGAAGGAGTGGGAGAGGGGGAAAAGCGTAAGCAAATATCCCTGACCAGCTCATCCATAACGCATTGCCCTGAGACTGGTCTTGTGGGTACCTGGATGCGAAGTTTTGGCATTTTGAGTTTTCCTTTGTTGCAAATAGATCTATTTGTGGTGTTCCCCACATTTGGAAGTAAGTGTTTAGTATTTGGGGGTGAATCTCCCATTCGTGGATCTGTTGGTGATCCCGAGAGAGATTGTCTGCTAACTGGTTCTGAATTCCTGGAATAAATTGAGCTATTAGGCGAATGTGGTTGTGAATCGCCCAATGCCATATTTTCTGTGTTAGGAGACACAACTGTGTCGAGTGTGTGCCTCCCTGTTTGTTTAGGTAATACATTGTTGTCATGTTGTCTGTTTTGACAAGAATGTGTTTGTGGCTTATTATGGGTTGAAATGCTTTGAGCGCTAGAAATACCGCTAACAGTTCTAAGTGATTTATGTGAAACTGTTTTTGCTGTATGTCCCATTGTCCTTGGATGCTGTGTTGATTGAGGTGTGCTCCCCACCCTATCATGGAAGCATCTGTTGTTATTACGTATTGTGGCACTGGGTCTTGGAAAGGCCGCCCTTGGTTTAAATTTATACTGTTCCACCATTGAAGCGAGATGTATGTTTGGCGGTTTTTCAACACCAGATCTAGAAGCTGACCCTGTGCTTGTGACCATTGTGATGCTAGGCACTGTTGTAAGGGCCGCATGTGCAACCTTGCGTTTTGGACAATGGCTATGCATGAAGACATCATGCCTATTAGTTTCATCACCAGTTTGACTTGTAGCTTTTGATTTGGATACATGGTCTGTATCACATTGTGAAATGTGTGAACTCTTTGTGGACTTGGAGTGGCAATCCCTTTTGCTGTGTTGATTGTTGCTCCTAAGTATTGCTGTGTTTGACACGGCAGAAGGTGTGACTTTGTGTAGTTGATTGAGAAACCTAGTTTGTGGAGGATTTCTATGACATATTTTGTGTGTTGTCAACACCGTCTTAGCGTGTTGGTTTTGATTAACCAATCGTCTAGGTACGGGAACACATGTATTTGCTGCCTTCTGATATGTGCAGCTAGTACTGCTAGGCATTTTGTAAAAACTCTTGGTGCAGTTGTTATTCCGAATGGCAACACTTTGAATTGGTAATGTATCCCTTGGAATACAAACCTTAGGTACTTTCTGTGTGAAGGATGTATTGGTATATGGAAATATGCATCCTTTAGGTCTAGTGTTGTCGTGTAGTCTTGTTGTTTGAGCAGTGGGATTACGTCTTGTAATGTAACCATGTGAAAGTGATCTGATTTGATGTAGGTATTTAATGTTCTGAGATCTAGTATAGGTCTCAGACTCTTGTCTTTTTTGGGTATCAGAAAGTACAGGGAGTAAACTCCTGTGTTTATTTGTTGTTTTGGTACTAATTCTATTGCTTCTTTTTGTAGCAATGCCTGAACTTCTATTCCTAGAAGATCTATATGTTGTTTTGACATATTGTGTGTTTTCGGTTAGTCTCCCCCCCACAGGTGTTATGTGTTGGGGATTTGTGACCTTGAAGTCACTGCTTGTTTGGAGGAGTTTTGGGACTTTGGAACTTTCCTCTATTCCTTTGAAATTGTCCCCCTCTATATTGTCCCCGAAAACCTCCCCGCTGATACTGGCTCTGGTAAGTGGGCTTTGTTTGTGAGGTTGTGGCTTCTGTGGTTTGCCCTCGAAACCCCCCTCGAAATTGAGTCTTTCGAAATGTGCCTCTGCTCTGTGGGGAGTAGAGTGCGCCAATGGCTTTGGCAGTGTCAGTGTCTTTCTTAAGTTTTTCGATCGCAGTGTCCACCTCCGGCCCAAACAACTGCTGTCCGTTGAATGGCATATTCAGCACAGCTTGCTGTATCTCTGGTTTAAATCCTGATGTACGCAGCCATGCATGTCTCCTTATTGTTACTGCTGTGTTGACAGTTCTAGCAGCTGTGTCTGCAGCATCCATTGCTGACCGTATCTGATTATTGGAGATACCCTGTCCTTCTTCTACTACTTGCTGCGCTCTTTTTTGGAACTCCTTGGGTAAATGTTCAATAAGGTGTTGCATCTCATCCCAATGGGCCCTATCATATCTGGCTAGCAAAGCTTGCGAATTTGCAATACGCCACTGATTTGCTGCCTGTGCCGCCACCCTTTTGCCTGCAGCATCGAATTTTCGACTTTCTTTATCTGGAGGTGGTGCATCTCCTGAAGTATGAGAGTTGGCTCTTTTGCGCGCTGCTCCCACTACAACAGAGTCTGGTGTTAGCTGTTGTGTAATGTACACTGGGTCTGTTGGTGGCGGTTTATATTTTTTATCTACTCTTGGAGTAATGGCTCTCCCTTTAACAGGGTCCTCAAACACTTGTTTGGAGTGTTTTAGCATTCCGGGTAGCATAGGAAGACTCTGATATTGGCTGTGTGTGGACGACAGTGTATTAAAAAGAAAGTCGTCTTCAATGGGCTCCGAATGAAGGCTGACATTATGAAATGCTGCTGCTCTTGACACCACCTGTGCGTAGCCTGTACTATCCTCTGGTGGCGATGGTTTAGCTGGATAGCATTCTGGACTATTATCTGACACTGGTGCGTCATAAAGGTCCCATGCGTCAGGGTCATCTTGACTCATTCCTGTATGAGTTGGGGATTGCATCATTGGTGGAGTGGCTACTGGTGATGGTTGCGGAGAGTGATGTGGGGATGGTGGCGGTGTTACTTGTTTAGCCACCTTTGCGTGTGGCTGTTTGTCCTTGTCTTGGAAGGCAAGCTTGCGTTTCATTTTGACTGGAGGAAGAGTGCTGATCTTCCCTGTATCTTTTTTAATAAAGAGCCGTCTTTGTGTGTGATCTGGCTCTATTGCCTGTAATTCCTGTCCAAATCTATGTGTCTTCATTTGTGTGGACAGTCCTTGTTCCTCAGTGTAGGAACTTGTTTTCGGTTCCGAGGCCGGATATTTCGGTACCGAAACCTTTTCGGTTGCTTTTTTCGGCTCCGACGAAACCTTTTTTACTTTCGGCGTCGTGCTCTCTCGGTGGCGACCCCTTTCGGTGCCGCTGTCTCGGTGCCGAATCTTCTCTGAGCCACTATCTCGGGCCCGAGATTGCTGTGTGCCGGTATCTCGACCGGAGTCGGATGACTTCGACACCAGCTCGCCCTTTTTCGGTGCCGATGAACGGTCACCTACTTTTCGGGTTAAGCCATGGCCTGTTGGCGGTGGCGTCCCCTGGGCTTTAGCGCTTTTATCGTGAGTTCTTGGTTTCGACGTCCTACTCACGGTTTTAGGCGTTTCCTCGGGATTGATCTCCTCAGAGTCCGACTCCTGGGTGGAGAATGTTTCTTCCTCCTCCTCGAAACGCTCTTGTCCTGTCGGCGCCGACGCCATTTGCAGTCTTCTTGCTCTTCGGTCCCTGAGTGTCTTCCTGGACCGAAACGCTCGACAGGCCTCACAAGTATCCTCCTTGTGTTCTGGTGACAAACACAAGTTACAGATCAGATGTTGATCTGTATATGGATACTTGTTATGGCATTTTGGACAGAAGCGGAATGGGGTCCGTTCCATCAGCCTTGAAGAGACACGTGGCCAGGCCGACCAGGCCCCGACGGGGATGGAAAAAGAAACCAAAGGGCCACCGGAGCTCTTCTTAATTCGGTGTCGATCTGTTGTAACTAACCCGATACCGAACGCAAACAATACCGACGATTTTTCCGAGATTCTAACTAACTTTCCGACCCGAAACATGGAGCGAAAAGGAACACGTCCGAACCCGATGGCGGAAAAAAAACAATCTAAGATGGAGTCGACGCCCATGCGCAATGGAGTCGAAATGGGAGGAGTCCCTCGGTCTTGTGACTCGAAAAAAGACTTCTTCGAAGAAAAACAACTTGTAACACTCCGAGCCCAACACCAGATGGCGGGATGTGCACAGCATGTGTATCTGCAGCTGCACATGCCATCGAACATATATATATACATACATACACACACACACACACACACACACACAAATACACACATATGTACATACCTATACATATTTAAACCATGAGTAAATATACATTAGTTAAACAGGTTTAAAAAGTATGTGTGTAGTTTATTGTTATGACATAGTAGCGATACATATTTTCTAAGGAACTGTATATATCTAGAATATACACATAATCAGATAAAAACTATTTAATCAACACAGGCATATGCAGTCCAAAGTGGTTTGAATATGGTGGTTATGAAGGAAAGAGCAAACTCTTGAGTAGTCTGAAGACAAGATAGTTATCTACGGATCTTATAGTTGGGGGTAATGAATTCCATAGTTTGGCTCCTTGAACAGAGAAGGATGAACCACCTATAGTCTTTTTCTTGTATGGTGGTGTTCTAAGGCGGGGTTCTAATCTTGATTGGAGGTTTCTTTGTTGAAGGTATTTGGTTATTTTGTTTCTGATAAAAAACGATCCTGTTCCATGTATAGCTTTGTGGGTGATACAAAGCACCTTGAAGGTGCATCTTCTGGCAACAGGTAACCAGTGTAGTGCTCTCAAGACAGGGGAGATGTGGGCCTGCTGGCTGCAGAGTTCTGAATAAGTTGTCGTTTTTTCATAATAGATGTAGTGCACTATTTTTAGATCAAGCAAAGCAATGCACAAGAGCTGCTTTCAACATGTTGTAATCTATTCTGTGGGCTTTAACCACGCCCATCACTTTAATTTGTTTGTGGGCTTGCCCTTCAAAATTCCCTTGATTTAATTTGTCAAAGGCTGGTGGTTCAAAATTGCTAAGCACGGTTAAGTAAGATCATAGGAAGAGCCCCTTCACCAGGTCCCATGGCAGCCTTTTGCACCATGGCATTACGCTGCCTTGTCGGCATCCCTAGCACTGCATGCGTCCTGCTGCTGTTGCTCATGCCTTTCTGGCCATTTCAAGGTGTCTACTACAGCATTGGAGGTTTGACAAGCACATAAATGGCTTTTTAATGGCCACAGTAAGTCTTAATGCAGTTAACATACCAACACACGGCAGCCCAAGTAATGTGCCTTGAGAGGTGTTTGATAAGGCACGTGAGTCTACTTTATGGGTCCTGCGCAGGGCTGCCTCCTCTGAAATGGTACCTGCCACTTTAAAAAATCAGCTAAAATTAGGTGTGGACACCGTGTTAAATAAAACTGTCGGAAAAGCTTTCAGGCAGTCCAAATTCTCCTGCCCACCATGCCCCTCTCATTAATATGATGGATGCCGGCTTTGGCAGTGGCAGGAGGTGGACGTATTCTTAATAGTCACAAGTGGCGCCTTACCACTGTTATTAATACTTGGGAACAGAGTGCGTGCAGTTCTTACCTGTGCGGTGGAACCCTGTTCTAGAGGCATGTCTTCAAGACTCAAGTCAAACGCCACAGCTCAGAACTGTCAGAACCGGAAACCAGCAGCGTGATGAAAGTGATTTTGTACATTGGTATTTTACAAAGTATAGTGTGGAATTAAGTTGCAGTATATTTTGTACTGTGGTCAGTGTGATATTTCTCCTTTCTGGTATGTTGGGATGTTAGGTGACATCTGATATGGTGAGTTCTGTTGTGATGTGTCCTTAGATGGTGAGGTGCTACGTGATCATTATATGATGTTATGTAGTATAGCAGAGTGGTGGGTGCGTGGTATTTTGACTTGGCATGATGCACTGCATACCATGACATAGTCTGGCGTTATACTGTGTGGCATAGTGGCTGTCTTGTGTCTGAGGTGTGATCGATGTTTTGTTACAATGTGTGTGCGTTGGGTGGTGTGACGAGGTATATGTTGTTTTCAGTGAGGTCATGTGATGCTTTTTTGGGTTTGCTAGAATCTGCTGAAGTTTTTTTTAATATCCGTGTTGTTTTCCTGAGAAGGAAAACCCAAGTCTTACATTATTCAAACATCATAACATGTTTCAGCATTAGTGCTAACTGGCAGTGTCGTCTTCAGGTGTACTTTTTTTTCTCATAAATTTGAAATAATTTGTTCACAACAGACCATAAAGGAAGATTCGTGAATGCACAGCGTGATCTATAGTGAGTTTGACGAGGCAGCACAATTCAAAATGCTAATTATGAATATATGATCCTAAAGCGTCGACTTTCATCGTTAAATGACTTACCTAATGGATTTGATTGTTTTGTCTTATCTCATCCAGCTGACACCGTACTTGAGATTTAGAATGTTTTCTCCACTAGTAATTGTACAAAACATGACTTCAAGCAAGAAAAGAACAAAGAAGAGAAGAGGAAGAGCAAACAACCTGGGCCTCTAAAGTAGCACATCTTTATTGTGATCCAGTGTTCGCAAGTTGTGAATGATCAAAATAGAAGTTCAAAACATTACAAAAACAGTGGGTGAGATACGAAAGCAAAGTGATAGAGTGCTGCATCTTTTTTGCTTCTTAAGGCGTGATTCTTCAATTAACAGTCAAACTGCGTAAGTCTCACTCCAGAAGTGTGAGAATTATACAGCCGCAAAATTCTGCCAAATGTTAAAGCAGCGAGAACATGAACAAATGGAAACACTGTCGGTCCCTTTTCTATAAGAGCATCACTTTACATTCAGAACGCTCTATTTAGTATTTTTATTTTATTTCATGTTTTCATAACACTTTCGAACCACCAAAGGGGGCCACGGATCGACAAACACAAGGAGGAAGCAACATAGAAACACATACCCAGGAGCACAGAAAATATAACGTCAGAGGCAATAAAAGTGAGAGCAAGTTTGGCAACTTTTATTCAACAGTGCATGTAAAAATAAAACTTTCCCCACAGACACATACACGATGAGATGTCATCCCGAGCGGGGCAGCACACTTTCCCCACCCCGGCTCCCTTTAAGCCAATACCCTGGGGGACGATACATCTACTTCACAACATCTTTGGAATTTTAAAGCATGTAGAAGCTCGGACCTCCTCTCTGTGTCTTGCAGGGTGGTCGTTAAGGCATGGACTCTAAGGAGGTGAAACACACCTCCCCCTCCCTCCCGGTGGTCTGCAGACAGTGGTAAGTAATATCAGGGTTAAAACAGAAAATAAGAATTGTAGCCGCAGAGGACGTCCATTGTGTGTTTGTTATAACATTTTTGCAAAGTCGTTTTCCGAGTGTCATAGGGGCATTTGGGACTGATCCCCCCCGGGTCCATCATTTGTGTGTAGACTGGGCCAGTGCACTGCAATTTACCTTCAAGAGGCTTATAATATTGGGTGGGATATTGCCCCATAGAGGCATTACCCCATTCTGTTGCAGAGATAGGCACTACGGTGAACCTTGTGGGTGGGAAACAAAAACAAATCCCCACCCCCTGCACTTGAGACAGTTTCATGCTGGCACTGTCCAAATTGGCCACTCTACAGCCGTTCCAACTGTACAATTCTATAGTCTTAGAAACACCCCACGTGACCTCTGTGTTCATGGGGATTACTGCAGGTCCCTTTGAGGTCTGCGTCAAAGTCAAGCGGTCAATGACCACTAGGTGGCAATATTGCACCGGTGTATGTGCACTCGCTCCAGGGACCTTTTGGTGTCACTAATGCAGCAATGTGTGCCTTAGGCCCTCAGTTCATGCCTTTAATTTGAATGATGTGTACTCACTGCCATTACTGCAGATAGTATTCCCTGCTCTTTCCATGAACTTTCTATTGCTGAGCAATACTCTCACTGGTCACTAGGTGTCAGTGGTACACAGGTGCCCACTTCCTGCCTCCAAGGGCACACACGGTGTCATATTCTGACCATCCACTGTATGTGTCTCTACAGCTGTACAGAGTTATAAAATTGAATTACCTTTAATTTCAGAAAGCAGCAAATTTGAATTAATACCAAGTGGCACATCGCAGAGAGGTAATACTAAAATATGTCGAGGAGCCGTAACACGTTAGCTGTATTTCATGGGCAACTTAAAACATTTCTACTCCACTTGAAAACGATTTTTGTCTGAGTGTCAAAACCTCTGTGAGATCTCACTACTGTTAGGCTTTAGATGTGGGAATACTATTTACTTGTGTGTTCTGAAAAAAAAAGTATATTTAATTCACAATTAGCCACTATACCTTGAAAAAATGAAAGGGCAGCTTCTTGAGTGACTACAAAGGATAGATGGTCCCTTTTCTACTTTGTATCCGTGAACAAACTTTAGCAAACCTGGCTTAAACAAGTTACACAAGGAATTGCCAAGGTTTAACAAGTGTTTTCTGTTTTTTCCAATTGCTAGATTGTTGTAATCGGCAGAGAGGAAAATGAACAACACAGAATATCCAGTTTTTTAGAGGACACCTGCCCACCTTTTCAAATTAAACACCAAAATTCTATTTTGGCTCTTCAGAAATATTATTTACTATGACCCAACTTGGTGGGAAATTAAAAAAATCTTCTTTGTATCGAATAGAGTATAATTTTGGAGCGTGAAGTGACACATCGCGGGGAAGTGATCGCAAGGGTTATGTCGGCATTATTGTATACAGAAATTTTGTAGGACATAAATATTATGTCCTAAATGACGTTTACAAATCTACAAAATTATTGTCCGATTGGGTGTAAATTTCTGCTAGTAACTCCAATGGAACGATATTTTGGAGAATATTTAGGATGCAATATTTAGATCAAGCGATGGTTTGACCATGGTGGTACCACAAACTCAAGAGCTAGTCCTCAGAAAATAACTTAAACCTTCATGGGACCTGGTTATTGGGAGATGGACCTTGAAAATGTCCAGATCTATGGTAGTGGGAACATTATAATGAGAATACACTAGTTTGCAGGAGGAGAACCAGGAAGGCAGACTAGAAGATTGCTCATATGAAGAAGTTTTGAAGGGAAACTGGCAAAAAAAAAAATATGTCCATTAATGGAAGGAGTGATGGCTGGAACACAGAGCAGGGAAATTATCTGGAAGGTTTAGTAACTGGAATAATGACCAGGGTTTTGACATGAACGGGTGGGGGGTGGGGGGGGGGGAGAGGGTGTTGATGGGAAATGAACACAAGAATGTCTTAACTAGAACGAGTGGTGAGGTAGGTGCTCATCCGAAGAACAACTCTAAATACGGAAGGAAAGGGGAGGAGGTCATAGCATGAAAAAAACATTAGAATATTCAGCTCCTGAGATGGTAATAGGTAACTTAACCAGGAAACTGCCTAGCTTTCGTGAAAAAGTGTTCAGAGAAAATCCTTAGGAAAAATGTCAATCCAGTGGCAGCTGCCACAAATCTCGACTGGTGGGGGGGCACTGGGAAACGGAGGGGGGAAAACAAATAATGAAACAAATAAATAAATAAACTTACCTGATCCTGCCGCTCACACTCCTCTTCCAATGGTGTTGGTGTCCCAGCAGTCCCGGGGACACCAGCACAGGCTTCCTGTGCAATCCTGGCATGGCTCTCATGCTAAATCTAGCATGAGAGCAGCATCAGGTTTGGTCTGAGCAGCTCGGTCTGCCACTCAGACAGTGGAGTTTGTGCAGCGGTGTTGGAGAAATCTAAGTGCGCATGTCAGCTTGGCCAGCCTAAGACGGCCGGCCAAACTAACATGTCCACTTAGGTGCATTCCACTCCCCCTCATCCCTCCCCCTACCATGGCCCAGCCCCACCCCTTGCTTCACATGCTGGCCGAGCCAGCAGCTGAAAAATAAAACAATAGTAAACTATTGTTTTATTTTACCGCTCCTGCTCTTAGCCAGGGAGTCGACGCTCCTCGCCATTGGGAAGGAGCAGCCCCTGCATCAATCTCCGGAGGAGGTGTTCACAAGGTAATTTGCAGGCGAATAACAGAACTGGAGGGAGGGGTAATGGTGAAACCGGCAAGTTAATGTCTATATCTGGAAAGGGAGGTAATGGATGGAAAAGTGACTGTGAATACCAGGAATTGGAGAGGTGATGAGGAAAGGGACTGGGAAAGTCAGAATTTGGTGAGGAGGTAATACGGAAATTGACAGTAAAGGTCAATATTTGGTTGAGATGTAGAAGAGAAACTGAGAGAATATAACTAGCTCTCAAAAGTGTGGTAAAGAGAATAAATTACCAAGGTGTAAAAAGCGTTTTCTGTTTGCCATTGGTAGTATACTGTGGAAAGGGAAATGAACCCCAGAGAATATCCAGTTTTTTAAGGAAACAGACCCACGTTTTAAAACTACATATCAATATTCCATACACAAACTTACAATATTGCCAAGATCTGGAGGTGTGATGACGACAACTGAGAATGTGAACGGGAGAATATATAAGCAGTGCTTATGGAGAAAATAAAAGGATTAAAACTGTTACGAACTAGAGCTTATGGTCAGATCTGCAGGAGTGTACATTGGGAACTGACCAGAGAATGACCAAATTTCAAGGTAGCGAACATAGAGACAAGTACAGGAGAGTGCCCATACCTGTAGGAGTTTGATAGAGAAACGTACACAGACTAACAGATCGTGGGCGAGATCTTTGGGAAATTGATCACAGAATGCCCATCTCTGGAGAAGTGACCAGAGTGAAACGTACAGGTGAATACCAAAATGTACAGGATTGCGCATTGGAAAACTGATCAGAAAATGACTAGATATTGAGGGGTGATCTCAGAAAAACTTACAGATGATGTTAGATCTTGGTGAGTCATCATAAAGAAACTGATTAGAGAAAGTCCAGCGCTCGGGGAGGGATCATTGAAAAGGTAACTGGAGAACGGCCAGAGCTGGATGAGTGATCTTTGAGAATCTGAACGGAGAATGTTTACATCTGCAGGACTGATCATAGAGAAACATAAAGCAAATGCCCAGATCGTCAGAGGCAGCCCTGGAGTGATGATTGTGAAACTGACCAGTGAATGGCCAGATCTGGAAGAGTGATCGTAGAGAAACCTACAGGTGATTGCCAGAATTTGGTTGAGGGATCATTGAAAAACTGGCCAGAGAATGTCCATATCTTAAGGCGTGATTATAGAGCACCTAAACAGAGAATGTCTAGCTCTGAACGAATGATCCCTGTGAAACTGGCCAATGGATGACGAGATCTGGAAGAGGGATCATAGAGAAACTTACAGGTGATTCCCAGAATTTGTTTGAGGGATCATTTAAAAACTGACCAGATAATGCCCCGTTATGTAGGAATGACCATTGGGAAAAGGACAAGAAATATCTTGAGGGGAAGTAATTAAGACTATTCAGACATGTGAGGTACGGTCTTTGGAGATCGGACCAGTGAGGAAATTTCTTCGGAGTGGTAGGTAGTAGAGAAACAGACATTTGAGAGTGTCCTCTTCTGTGAAGACTATTCTTGGGAAAACTGACTTGTTGGAGGGTCTACCTCTGAGACGCACAGTCTTGAGGAACCTGGTGGAGATGATGTCCTTGCCTGTGAGGCAGGGTTACACTGCCCCGTCCTTCAACAATGACCATCTCTTGTGGCTGTCTTTCCCCTGAGGAAACAGATTTGAGGTTTGGAGCCATGTGAGTGTGGAACAGAAGACAGGAAATGCTGGAGGCAGAGAGAAAAAACACTGAAAGGGTGAGAGGTGGCATTGGAGAGAAATGGGGCAAAGTAGGGTGGCACGTGGCAAGCAAACGGATTGAAACATTTTTACTGCACCAGTAGTCTGAGAAGTAATGCCTACGGGCTTCATCTTAGCCCTGCCCCATGTTGCTGCCCCCCAGCTATTCCCCATTTCTGGTCCAGGTCACAGTGCAGCATAAGTCCAGTGTTCTGCCAGTGTATATGGTCTCAAAGGTCATTGTGTAAATGTTACATATATGACTATATATATAAATAACTCTACGTTCCATTCTAAAACACAGCTTCTTGTGCATGCGCATTCATTAATCTCACACACGTGAACCATGTGTTCTAGAAGAGAACCATATACCTCTCAGCACACTGTCTACACAAACATCTCACTTTGCACACACCCTAGCACACCGGAGATGGCGAAAAACAGCTATTGCAACGTAGAATTGCATTTACCACCAGCTGCCGACATTATACTCCGCATATAGTGGAAGGTGACTTACATATTGTTGTTGTCTGTCAGTGCCCCTTGTCTGGACAAGCTAACAAACAATGGAATCAAATGACCAAAAGTAGTTCTCATTGGTCACTATCGAGTTAGGCATTTCCAAACATCACTTTTTTGTTAAGTGGGTCGACCTAAGTAGCATGGGCGTTCACCGGTATGGAGTCCAAGATGACTGGGCCATAGGGTTTGAAGGTGAAGCCCAGTAAGGTGAAATGCATCTGGAAATACTTGTGGGTCCTTTGAGAGGGAATATGTGGCTGCCATTTGGGTTAGAAAAGATTTGTTTTTGGTCAGTCGCTGACTTTGACGACTTAGATGAGCTAAAGGTGATGGACTGCACCCAGGATAATTGCTAGTGGTCCATAGTGAGTTACTTATTACCTATCCATTGCTATCTGACCTGCATGGCTCTGACAGTATGTTATGTCACTTCTAGCGTGGGAATCCTCTAGGACTCTTCTATCCGGTTGCATTTAGCAGATGCCCTTGCACTTTGTGGTGTCTTTCTCCTCCAAACTGTGCAGTAAGTAAAACCTTACTTGTAAGTATGGATTGCTTTCTCAGCTGGGGAGTGGATTCCAAGGCACTCTTTATGCTGAGGTCACCCTCTAACACCGGGGGACTCACAATCTCCCAGATTGGGCTTTGTGCAGTTGTTATTAGGATTTTAAATAGTGCTCAAATGCTGTGACCTTGTGTTCCTATGTTGGTCACTGCAGTTGTTTCACTGTGCAACTCAGGTCCTGCCCATCTCCTACCATGTATCTGAGGAGGGTTCCTATCTGTTCAAATTTATATTTTTGTATTACCTATTAAACATGAGGTGCATGACAAGGCTCCCTCTCTGCTGTAACCCATAGCAGGGTATCCCTGTGCGGCTCTGTGGGAAGCAGGGAGATTTTATTTCGGGTAGCCAGTACACACAGATGGTAAGGTTGACTGCAGCCCCAGCAGACTCATCCAAAGACTGACAATACCCTAGCCTTTCTGTCCCCCATTTCTGTAGGATCACCCCTCAATCACGGATTAGCCTTCACTGATTAGTGATGACCCAAGCCTTCCTCTTAAACTCTAGAAGAGTTCCTAATTCTTGATGGTCTTGGACTTGAGATCATTCCTTGTGATGGCCAACGAG
Source organism: Pleurodeles waltl (assembly GCF_031143425.1). NCBI lineage: Eukaryota > Metazoa > Chordata > Amphibia > Caudata > Salamandridae > Pleurodeles > Pleurodeles waltl. Next base: position 36,537,300 of record NC_090450.1, read on the forward strand.
TTCTGAAACACCTGCCGCTGCAAGAGACTCAAATTCAGACCACAGGTTCTTTAGTCCAATTGAAGAAATATCTGTCTTAGCTTGTATTGATGGGTCAGAGATATGTAGAAAGGGAAGGAGGGTGTTGGTTGAGCAAGGGATGCTAAAGTCAGAATGGTGAGTCCCGTTCACTTACTTCTGTTTTTAAATAGTCTTCTTCCTACCTGGAAAATTACAACTATAGGCTCTCCTGAGATTGCTTGAGGTAAATAAAAATAAGTGGGAGGCTTACTGAAAACCAAAACATTAAATGTCCCTGGCAGTTCCTGGAATTTACTTCCAGTATGTAGTTTCCTCTTCAGGACTGATAAGCTTCCCCGTGCGGTCCCAAATATTAAAAAAGTGTGTCAGAACTTCTGCCCTATGTAGGCCGATGTTTGAGGTAATTTGACCAATACTCCAACATCCAAAGGGTTTCTGCTGGCACAGCCAGCATAGACTGGCCTGTGGGAAACATGGTAGCCCCCCTGACTTTAAATAGAGTGGGTGAACCATGAGTTTGGCATAGTATCCCACCCACAAAGTTCTGGTTTGCATAAGATTGGTCTCTGGTCTCTGTCTATAATGGTACAACAATCAAAACAACTATGCACTGGAATATGGCCTAAAGTAATTACCAATGGCTCTGATTAATTAAAGAATTCCACCAACACTTTTCCCCAGTGAGAAGCTGGAAATGTGATGTGTATGTCCGGACATGAGTCTTTTGTGCACTGTGCCATAGGACCTATGAAGCGCTTCACAGATTGAGTTCAAGAATGGTTGTCTGGGGTTGCCTTTGTTCCCATTCATTGGGAATGTGGCCTATCAGTATGAACAGGATTATAATTCTTAGGTTGAGACAAGACTACATGGCAAATGATTGGTACCTGCCTGCAGTTGGCACAGTGAACCAAAAAAGAAACTATGGACTTGCCCAAAGTAATTCCCATGAGTGATATTAATTCAATCATTCCTTTTATCAGTTTATGGTTTTTCTATCTGATCCAATGAAAATCCAGCAACCCTACCTGCCCACGTAAGGCACCCTAGCTTCTCAGAAGATGCACCCTAGCTTCTCAGGTGATGCACCCTCGCTTCTCAGATGATGCTCCCTAGCTTCTCAGATGATGCTCCCTAGCTTCTCAGATGATGCACCCTCGCTTCTCAGAAGATGCACCCTCGCTTCTCAGGTGATGCACCCTAGCTTCTCAGATGATGTTCCCTAGCTTCTCAGATGATGCTCCCTAGCTTCTCAGATGATGCACCCTCGCTTCTCAGAAGATGCACCCTCGCTTCTCAGGTGATGCAACCTAGCTTTTCAGGTGATGCATCCTAGCTGCACAGATGATGCTACATAAGCATGCGGTCGATGGCGGAAAGTACCTATCTGCTATACAATGGCTGTGTAGTGCCAATCTCCGAAAAGTGTGCAAAGTATAGATATTGATGGTAGCACAGTGTGCGCATACGCCCTCCTCCTTCTTTCACCACACTTCACAGTGTTCGCCCGGGTTCATGGGGGACCCTACAGGGCAGTTAAAATGTTCAGCAAAGTCTACAGAGTTGGCAAGGGTACCGATGACGCGGAACTTGGCTGGGCTGTGGGGGTCGGTCATCAGGCCTTCGTGCGCACTCTCTGGAGTATGGACAGAACACCACACCTGGGAGAGAGAAGAAGAGTGTTAAACCACACACGCGCAATGATTAGGCACAACATTCAGCACTGCACAGCATCCCACACTGTCGGTTGATATGTTTTAGATACAGATACAACCCCAAAATCTTAATTAAATGAAGACCACAGTACCTAGAAGAAAAATATATGTATGCAGCAGGAATAGTTAACATACATGCTCATTTGAAAGGAGATGGGGAGGATGTAAACTGCTAAAAATGTTGAATATCTGGCTTGGCAGCCATTGACAACAACTAAGTAGATTTTACCAGGAAACAAAGCAATAATAGATCATGGTAATAGCAGTAATTTAAGAGATGTTTGTGTCAGCCATTTGCTGTCAGAGGAGATGTGATAATGGCCTCGTAAAACGACGTTGCCACTTTCTATTCAATAAATGAACAAGGGATCTCAAAACATGGCTGAATTGGCTGCCTGTGATGCTAACACTGCTGCAGAAATGTGTGCTCTTTTCACCACCTGGGGGCATATTTTCAAGCCCTTTGTGCTGCAGATTCATCACTCTTTATAAGGCTCTGGCAGCACAGAGTGCAGACCTATATCTATGAAGCCACGCAAACCCACTTTGGGGGCATATTTACAAGCCCCTTGTGCCACCTGTGTGTCACGTTTTGTGACGCACCAGAGGTGCAGAGTGCCGACCCGTATATACGAGGCCAAGAAAAGCCACGATAATTGGCTTTTCATGGCCTCGCAGATAAGGCGTAAGGCAAGTCCCTGCGTTGACTTCCGCTGATTCAGGGGGGGGGGCGTTCAATAGGCGTTGCGTTGATTTTGATGCATTCCCAGATGTACAAGGATACGTAAACCTAGGAATGTGGAAAAACTGTACGCATCCCCAGGGGAAGCATAACAAGAAGAAATCTCTCTCTCTCTCTCTCTCTCTCTCTCTCGTCACCAGTGATAATGATGCCGAGATTTATAGCGAATGTACCAAAATATGTCAGAAGCTTGCGGAGGCCCCGCAACCGCTGGCCAAGTAGCAGGGTTCGGATCAGAGGCCCCCAGCAAAAGTAAAGGACTGAAGCTATGAGGCAGCTAGGTGTAACCTTCCAGCTGAAAGATGTGTGAGCCACCACCCGGTAGAGGACATCCCAAGGACATTTGGGGATTTGCATGAGCTTTCCTGACTACCCAAGAACAGGAAGCGTGTCAGTGACAATAGTGAACAGCCACCAGAAGGTGAGCTACGTCTGATGGGGTGCAGGATAGGGGGAGAGAAGAGACAATCCATGGGCAAGCCATGTTAGGAGCTCAGTCTTTTGCATTACATCACAACTTCTCACAACATTTATCATCGCCTGAAAAACATCACACGCATGGAGACCTGTTAACAGACTGAACCACTATGCTGCACTGCAGTAAGAGGTCACCACTAATGTCCCTTATATACACGAAAACATCCAAACACTGTTGTTTTTTTACCACTCTATAAACAAAATAAAAAAGTCCTAAAATACTCCCTCTACTTTGTCTACCTTGCCTACTTCAATCTTTCTCTGTCTCTCCAAACTTTCTACATCACCTCTCTCTACTTCATGGTTATGTAGCTCCTCTCTCGCTATCCCAGCAAGCACTATATTCCTGTCCTTCTTCCTATCTCATTATCCACCCCCTGTAGCCCCCTCTATCGCCCACATTCGGTCTCATGTCCTTCTTAATTCACCTCGCCTCTTCTACCGTGCGCCTCTCTCTTTTCATCTCTTTTTACCTATCTCTGCATTGCATGTATGTGGTAGGTTCTGGTTTTGTGTGGTCACTGCAGATTTAGTTAATGATGCATGGTTGTTTCCTCCAGCTTGCACCATGTCCCTGCAAATAAAATACATTTTTTGGGCTGAATGAATTTGTAAAACCAAACTTACATTTTAATCTGTAGCGGTAAACCAACAATACCAAGGGGTTTTACTTTTTACCTGTAGCACTATTACTTCTCCATTCTGAGTTGGGAAGGTCAGAATGGTGGATAAGATGGAAGGAAAATCGCTGGATCAGTGCATATTTGTGCACCACTCGGAATTCCGATTGCGTGCTATCCTCAAGGAGACGGTTTCATTTCTATTCAGAATCCTCACTGTGAAAATAAGTCATTTTTTGTGCTGGTTGATCATTTAAAGTTTTTAAATTCACTGCCTAAGTACCAGAAGCAGTTTTGCACCTATTTACACAGGCCCGCCCTGATTGGTTCATTAGTCTTTGAATTCGCAACATCATTTGAGATGCCTATTGGAAGTAAAATCCAACCAGCTGTAGACCATGTGATCAGTGCTCAATAAAATGTGGATCAGCTTGGCAGGATTCTCACCAAACCTACCCCTGTTCTGTGCATTTTATCCATGCAGACTAAGCCCCCACATTCTAAACCCATCAGAATATGTTTGATGGAATTACCTGTGCAAATCCAAGGAAGAAGAGCTGGTGATTGCTAAGACCCAGAGCGGGCAGACGCTTTTCTTCTCCATTCAACCGCAGCCAGGATTTGTAAGCCTGCAATAAAAAAGGCAAAGCAGTGGAAATAAAGAAAGCAGGAATTGATCGAGCGACATTCACCAATGCTTGTACAACACCTACCTCACCAGCCTCTGTTCCATGCCAATCAAACCTAGGTGCATCCCAGGGTGGCCTCACTACAATCCTAATCTGCATTGTTTAACCACCAATTGCATCAAACCCTACAAACTAGTCAATCCAACTACCCATCACACCTCAAGCAACCATCTCAAGGCAAGCAACCATCTCAAGCAAAGCTGTTCTTTTACAGCAATCAGTCATTCCAGGGGAACTGTTTATCCCATAGCAAACAATTCTTTCAAGATTGGTATTATTCAGGTATTCCCAGACTCTGAAAGAAGAAAGTACTACATCCACAAACTGGAAAATCAAAAGATCACAGAGGGGCAAAAATACAATGGAACTAGGGAACAGGCTGGAACAATTGTGACACAAATATGGATGCCGGCGTCTATAGGCACCTGAAGGAAAGGGACAGGAGTAGACAGAAGCCATGTTGCTTTGGTCAAATCCCCATATAGAAGAACAACTTGCAGTCACGATGGGACGGTAAGTAGGCAATGCTTTCTGGGACATATAGAGCACACACACTGTAACAGCAAGGACTTAAGCTGAAGTGTGAGTACTCCATGAAAAGCAGTAAGAACACAAGGCCAAAGAAGAAGCAAAACAAAGGTGAGCACGCTACTGTATTACTTCAGAAGGCAAGGAAGTGCCTTTAAGACCATGAATTGCTGTATTTCCAGGCTCAGACGCTCATTGAAAGAGCTTTGGTAGTTGAGACCCACACAAAAATGTTCTAAAGTGGTTAAATTCAGTAAACATTTTTAGATGTGTGATGGAAACTAAGAATCTAAAATGTGATCATTTCAAAATATAAATAATGATTCTTTTCACACAAGACTAATGTTGAGGATGTAATGTCATCACATGCTAAAACAATTACACGCCATCTGGCTATCCTTCTGCATCATATAAATACAAATAATACACTGTTCCAGTTGAAGATGGAAAGGATACTAGGTAGGGAGTCCTAATCTTTAGGAGCAGAAACCTCACACACCCAGGAGGGTGTCATGCTTCATCATCGGAGTTGCTCCTCGTCAGACTGGCACTGCAATGTCTGACAGGCACCACCCCAAACGGGGGGGCTCTTTGCCGGAGATCTTAATAGATGATGTCACTACCCTATATAAGAGTGAGAGGTAAGGAGATCAAAAAAGAAGTAGATAGCGGTTAAAATTGACTCTCTGAAATCAGAATGAGTGATCTGTTTAATAGTCTATCTCGAAGTCAGAGGCCAAGATTAAAAATAATGAGAGTGAAACAGAGGCAATGGTCGATCACTCTGTAATAAAAAAAGAAAGAAGAAAAAGAGAGAGGGCGGGGAATTACCTAGCCGTCCCTCATCAGGGTCAACATGTTTCGCGTCGCTGGTGGCCCAGCCAGGTCCGGTGACGCTTCTTCAGGACCAATTAGCTAAATGTATCTCCAAAATTTAAATACTATGGATAATTGAACACTGCAATTGTCAGTACAAAAGTATCCAGTCACTTACACTAATATGTAGAGGAAAAACTATTCCTATCAGTCGCCCATCCCCGTTTAAGGAACGTGCTACATGGGACAACACGGACCAGTCATCAGGTTCACAGTTTATTGATTGATGGTGCTCCAGGCGGCGACTAACCTACCCGGGTCCGCGCTTCCCGTCAGGATATCCTTCTGCATCAAACATGCCATTCCAGCAACCACACCATCAGTAGGTTACCAACCTAGTCCAAACAATCACAGCTGTACTGTTGTCACCTAACTATGCATATGATTCACCAGCAATCCTGTAGCAGCCAAAAAACAAACCAATCCCAGCTAACAGTACACCACCAGAAATTAAAAATAATCCATCTAGCCAACAGACATCAGACTGTCTGACAAATTGCTACATGGCAGAGACCCGGAGAAAATCCAACATGGAAATAAAAAAAATAAAAAAAATAGATTGTGCTAGAAATTTCTACACAATGACTTCTGATCTTCACAAATACATACATGCTGATCTAGGGCAAAGTAGATGCAAAATCCTATAACCCTGATATTCATCAAGAAAAAAAGGAAGAGAGATCTTCCCTTCTCTTCGATTGGAGAGTTTTCCAGTCCCTGGATCAGAACCACAAATCTAGAAAATATAAGGGTTTCTTTTTTCCGAGGGGTTGAACAGAGGAGATTACCAGTTCACAGACAGAGACCCCGCTTTTTAGGATTATTAAAACAGGTGACCTAAGTTTGCCTGCAATATTGCCAGTTTGTAAATCTGATTATTGTGAATTATCTTGGTCCACAGGAATGTGAAACAATTGCACATAGATTTGTAGGTAATTGATGCATTTGAAATTGTTAGTCAGTACCTAAATGGCCATAGAGTGAATTAGCACTTACATGGTATGCAGCTTTCAGGCCACCATTGTCAGCGATGTTCTCTCCCAGCGTCTGCTTGCCGTTGATGTGCTCGCTGTTGACTGTGTATTTGTTGTACTGCTCCACCATGCACTCCGTCCTGTTCTTAAATGCTTCAAGAGATGAATTCTGCCACCAGGGCCTCAGGTTGCCCTCCTTGTCATATTCACGACCTACAGAAAAGAGACAGCATTAACATTCTATGATGACTCATAGCGTTACCTATGATTAATGATTTGATTGGAGCAGGGCCATATTGAAGTGACCTCCAACAAGTGACTGCGTACATAAGGAGCATCATACTTTTTAAGGGAGGAACATAGAAAGTGCACATTACAGACCTTTGCCAAAGATTCTTGTTTCAATTTGTTTCTGATATGATATGCCTGTTGTCACAGCAGTTTTACACTGTTAAAAGATTATAGGCCCCCCTAGGGCAGTTGAGAGTAGGAACTCATCTCAACTTTAATTCAATTTATAAATCATTTGTAATCAGTATCTCTGCCATCAACTGCTGTGATATTGTTATGGACAAGGCAGTTGAACTAAAAAATTAGAGTGCGTGTAAGAATTTGAAAATTTAGCATTTTTTTAATTGTAAGACACCATCTTATGTACATATAATTAGGTGTCACTGGTAAACAATATGTTGGCGCTACCAACATACAAGGCACTTGGAAAGAACAACTGCAAGCTACAAAGAATTGTGACCAGAGATTTTTTGATAGCTGAATATTTCCCTAAAACTCATATCCAAATAGAATTATAAAAGTCAGACTAAAATGTGTCTCCTATTTTCCAATGAGTAGAACAGAGGGGGTGACAGTGAGTGCTGTGTGAAAGAAAGAGCTCTCCGGATAAATATATTGGACAGTGTCGCACATGGTTTAAATGAAGATGAAGAACTAGCTTCCTTCTTATTAGCTTTCAAAATAATGACAACAAACGCGTTTGTAAGATTCATGAGTTCTGTTGATATCAGTTTACAGCCATGAATTCCGAAACAGGATGTTGTTATATACCTATTTCTATAGCATGTCTTAGGAATATAAGGAAATGTTTAGATCTACTGATCTACTTTGTTTTCGTAAATAAATTCAAGTGAGATATTTTCAACCAACTATATAGTTAGCACACCAGTAATTATAAGAGATAATTAAATGGTACATAACTATTTGCCCCCCCAGTTTGAAAGACATTCAAAGTATATTTTTAGAGGTCTATGACTATGAGTCTTTACACAAAAATCATTTTTCTATTTTTCATTCTACTTTTATATGACTTTATTATTTTGTTGGAGGAATTATTAGGCTATGAACAAAACTATACCTAACAGTCTTCAATTTACTGAAAACCTATGGTCGCTGGTTTGGCTAGGCTATTTGGGACGTTGGTATTAATGAATCAGATTAGCACATCTGAAATAACAAGTGGTTTTGAAATGAATATGTCAAGGTTTGATCCGTCATCAGATTAAAGAAACAGAAATAAACTTTCTCTTTTAATTTTTGGGAAAACTGCATTGAATTATAAATCATTTAGTTAAAAAATCCCTTTATAATTTGTAAAAAAGTGTCAGTCTTCAGAAATTGTGAATCAACTCCTAGTTATGGAAATTCAAATTAGTGCATACAAGAGGACAAAACTTTAGAAGCATGAAAAGGGCAGTTAGAGGTTTTTGTAAGGCCTGGGGCAAATACTTAATTGTGCAGCCCCCCTTTATAGGTATAGAAGTATGTCCTTGATAAATGAAAAAAACATGGCCGCTCCAGCATCTAACACTAACTAGTGGTAAGATGTGTTAGCTGCCAGTTCATTAATAAACAGTGCTAGCTCTCCTCTCCTCCTTGTGAAGATGCTAGTCAAGGGCTGTAAAGGAGATGCATGGCTAAAGATTTTTCTTGGTATCTAGTATCTTTAATATGAGATGTCATTCACATTTCATTGGATCAAGTGGGGTTCTACACTTCCAACCAATTGTCAAGCTGGTGATCTTTTGACAATGTTCTGTGAATGCAGGCAGGATGTCCATTTTCTCTACAAAAAAGATGGAAAACTCATGATGTCTGAATTATTTCCTTCATTAACTGTTAAATGTGAAGATGCACAATATCTGCTAAGGGCAAAAAACATGCCAGATCATGTTCTATAGTTATGCGCCCCGTCCATATACTGGGACTGACATGTTTTCATGCTTCCAGTGCTTTCTTAGCCAATAAAGTAGAACACATGTTGGCTGGTTTTAGAAATAAAGATCAGTGTTCTCAAGTTGTCTTCTAACACAGCTTAGTTCTACTACTACCCAGTTGCTTTCAGGTCTTGGTCTCTGAGTAGTGCATATTATCTCCGACTATTAAATCACACTGACCTAAACCATGTTCCCAGGTTGTTTGTAAGCAATGCCAAATGGTGTCTTATATCTGGGATAAGTACACCAAAAATGTGGTTGCTTGCAACTCAAACACTGACTGTCCAACAATTTTTAAGCATCAACACAGTAAAGGAAACCACAACGGGTTCACGCTGTAGTGTTCTTTAGCTCTCTGTTTTTTGTATGTTTGTACTGCCACATATTATTTTCAAGAATCTTAGAAGATTATAGGCTTATTGTATTAAAATGCCACATTTTCGGGAGAAAGTGGATATATTAATTCTATCTTTTTCAAATTTGCATAGATAGATGGATACATTTCTTGGAAGGAAAATCATTCTATGTTGTGGTAATCAGACACATGCATACTGAAAAAAATGTGGCCACACCAAACCACAAAAATCACGCTTTCTGATGTTTGGTGTAAAGCCACACCGCATTCTTTTGCTGTAGCAGACAACAAAGATTTCCATGGATGTATGTAAGGAAATGGGACATTGGCTGTGAGGCCTGCACAAGTAATGGGTCCGCATTTGCTTTCCACTGGGAACCAAAAATCCCACTGTTGCACTTGACTCTCCCAGGGTAGCGGAACAGAGCAGTCCAAGGCCTACTCAAGGGAGGTGGTGTGGGCCAGTAATTACCATTCACAGGTACGCAGTATTAACACTCAATAAATATTGTTTTCCCTTTTTTTGGGCTAGCTATATTCAAATGTATAACCATTTATGAAATTCCAGAGGTGGCACAAGTTTATTGTCTTACTGATAGGGCTTAATTATTTAAACAAAACAGATATCCTGCAATAGTGTTTGTTCTTCCACAAAGTCTTTCTGTTGCAGATCACCAATAGATTTCTAAGATTAGTTCAGAAATTGATAACCCAATTTGCAGGTCTTCCCGAACACCAAGCATATGATGGTAGTAAATATGTAACCCAAAACTCTTACAAATCCCAAAGGCTGTGCTGCCTTCTTTTTTGCTATGGGGCTTTAAAAATGGAGATCCTGACTTTTCCACTTTACCTCTCACCTAATCATGGATCATAAATTTTCTTGCTATGGAAGCCTTTTACTCCCAAACTTTAAGGTATGAAATTATTTAGACTACCAAAAAGAGGAACGACTTCTAAAATATTTTAAGCTTACTATTTATGACAAAGCATTAAGGTAAGAGTTAGTCATCAAATATTAAAACTGGTCCATTTGTAGAACCAGTCAAAAGATAAAACATCAGCATGAAATCATCTGACTGGCCCGAACCAACATGGAGCCTTCTATGGTACACTCTCAGTGCCTGACTGACAAAGGGCCTCCGCACTCATGGCGGAGGCCCCGCAGACAAGAGGGAGTCTCTGCACTTGGGGCAGAATCTCTGCACTGATTATTGGGAGGAGGTACACATTGTTCTCATTGCAGAGATTCAGCCCCTAGTGTAGAGACTCCCCATGACTGTGGGGTCTCTGCCACAAGTGTGGAGGCCCTTTGTGAATCAGGCCCAATATTTTTATAATGGGTGATTTGAAATTTACAGGTCAACTGAACTGGATCATAGGCTCTGCCGTCCCCAGTCTGTGATTCACTAACAAAGGCATACAAAGTAAAAATATGAAAGTGATAGTCAGGAATCTCCAGTATTATCCATTTAATGTCAAAACACCAACCACGGATACCCTGAAATTAGTAGCACACAAAGTATCATTAAATCTGCTACAGATTCTAGCTCATACACTCCAACCACAGGCAATGGATACATTTAAAGACAGAACTGAGGGCACCTAGAAACAGTCTTGAAGAAGGATTCAAATGTTCAAGCCACCATCTTGAAGTTGATCTGAACCACCCAGACTCATTCCCAGAGGTTGAGGTTATTGTCCTAGCTTCAATTTAAGATGGTAATGGTATTCGTTAAACCTCCTTCTCAGACACTGATTTTATTGCCAAGCCTCAATCACTTATCAAAGAAGTGTTCTTCCAAATGTGGTCCCATATGTTGAATCTAGCTCCCACATTTAGGACTATAAGTGATTTTAATGTTTCATTCTCAGCAAAAAAGGGTACCCATAACTCTGCATCCTCTGCTTACTTCTATGTTATTAATTTCTAACCTTGGTCATCGAAAGCATGCGTCAATTCATGTCCCATTACGACCCCTATGCCGCCGAAGTTGAGAGCTCTGTGGGGAAAAGACATATAGAAGTAAGAAAAAGATGTCAGCACAAAAATAAAGGCATTCTGATTGTACTGTCACAAACAGCTCAAGTTTGAATAATATCAATTTCCTGATACATCTCTGGTTTATCCTTCATGCTTCTTCCACTAAAATATCTTCTAAAATACTTCCAGGAGTTTCCATTCTCTGCTACAGACTCTGATACTAAAAACAACTATAAGAAGGGAGCTTGCCTCTTCAACTATGGATACAGGTAGGCTCAAGTAACCAAGAAAAAAACACATAGATCCAATATATCCCCATTAACCTCTCCTGTGCTCTAATGCATTTCCAATCAGAACAATATTACACATGTAAATCTGTTTCAGGAAAACATTCATCGATGATCAAAATATCAAGGATTGAGAAATTTGTTCCATACAAAAATCCACCTCATATTGTTTTAACTCCTAGTGAATTATTTCTGTTCCCTGACATGGTCGTTCAACCCTCCTCCTTCAACCTCTGGTCTATTATTCATGCTCCTTCCCTTGCAGTGCTTTATTTGTGAAAACATAAGTGCTAGAGCCCTTTTCAGGAGGCCTTTGCAGATTGCATCACCCACTGCCTCTGCCTGCGTTGCCAATTGGGCCGACTACTAACCAGCACACTGCTACAAGTGTAACATTTTGTACTATTCTAGGCCATTCAAAGCTATAAAAATGGCATAGGTGGCTGGTTTTATCAATTTTATTGTATATTTAATTATTATACACTGTTAATGTGCTCACCATGAAAAGATACTAACATTACCACCACGTTATGGGCTGACATAAGTGTTGGTGTGAAGAATTAAGTGCTGATGCCGAGCACCTGCAAAAACGGACCCAAATTAACAACTACTCCAATGTTGTATCTTTCCAAACAACTTCACAAGTTTTTCAATTCCTTCTACTAATCGTCCAGCCCTTGTTGTATCCTTCTTGCTTCTGTCATTATGTATCCTTTCTACTCCCACCCAAACTGTATTTTGTTTTTGAAGTTTTTATGTAGAAGAAACTTGGCCAATTGCATTACATGAAGATGGATCATTTTTTTCTACTAGTTTAAGGCATGGGGCGATTAAGAATTGTCCCACAATCCCAGGATGTTGAGCCGCCACTGGGTCTCAAATCTGGTTCCCTAGTTCCAAAGTCAGCAGCTCTGGTCCTTAGGCCACATCTTCCCCAAACCATCTTGTATTCATTCTCCTTAAACACCTGTGCACCATTGTTGAGCCAACTCTTGCTGTAGCCTTTACTCAACTTCCAGTACATGCTCCTTCATCCTGCTCCTGGTGCATCCTCTTTGATCCATCGCCCGTGAATTCTTCTGACTTCAACTCTCTGCAAATCCTTCTGTCAACACTCAGTGTATCAATGATGTTCCTGTCCAATCAAACCCTCCCTACTGCAGCCCGGTGTGCCCCATGCTACAAAACCTGGTGCTTCCTCTTTGGTGTATCCTCTAGACTGAAAGCGCTCTTCTATTCACCCTGCTCCAGACACTGATCTGGTGTTCATTTGAACTAATGACCTAGACTCTCTGCTCCACCCCTTTTGCATGATCTCTGCTTTAACCCGTCTGTACTTCCTGCTGCAATCCCTAGTGAATCCTTCTTCATCCAATAATGAGTACCTCTTCCAAAGTGTATCCTCCTTGCTCCAAGCCCTATTGCATCTTCACTATTCCAACTGCAGTGCATCCTCTGTACTCCATTCTATATAGCGTAACCTTCCTCCTTAAACCCCTGGTGTTTATTTCTGCTCCAACACCTTCTGTATCGTTCTTGCTCGAACGTTTGAAGTATTCTTCACTGGGATGGCTTATCCATCCTGTGCTGACACCTGAGGTATTCTTCCTGGCCAAGAGCATGATGTATAGCTTCTGCTTTAACCATCTGTTAAATTACCTTGAATCCTCTCTGTTCCACAGTCTCGTGTATCCTCCCTGATCTAACTATTCATGCGCTATTCCCATTCCAAGCCGTGGTGTATCTTTCCTCTTCCAACAGCTAGAGTATACATTGTGCTCCAAATCTTCTGTATGGTTCCAACTCCAACCACTAGTGGCTCCTTTCCAATATCAGGTGTATTTATGTTGCTCCAGCTCCTGCTTTATACTTCTTGATACAACTCCAGGCATATCCTTCTTGTTCCTACACCTGTTGTATTTGTCCTACTCCTTGCTTTGGTGTATTCAGGTGCGCCCTTCCTGCCACCATCAGAAATTCAATTCAATTGTAATATTAGACTGAAGATGAACAGTGAGAGAAAGAAAGCTTTATGAAACCCATCAGTTGTTTAAAAGTCCAGGCACAGTTAAATAATTATAATTTCAAACAAAGCCTTGAAGAATAAAGATAGAACATCAAATCCACAAAAACTGGAAATGATAAAAAAGTGACTAAGCAGATGTGACAGCTTAAAATGTTAAAAAATAAAGATATTTTTATGGAAACATCTTATTGCATGTTTACAGTTGCTCTGCATAATATGGAGACAATAACATATTGATACCGGCATGGTGTATTCCCAGGTCTGAGTAGGTATGTTGGCCCCCGACACATCCCAGATATTACCTCAGGCTTTAACTAGCCTTCTAGCCCATGATAGTCCCACCATTTTTTCCAACTTTTGACATATTCACAGGGGCAGCCCCTGCCTCATAGATCATTTCTAATAAGAAGATAATTTAATGAAAAATTTGATAATTTGCTACAAAGTTACAACTAATATCATAAACAGCTGTAAAGGTAAAAAAAATACAACTGGATTTTAAAGTGGTAACACGTTTTAACAGTTAGTTACAGCTCTCCCATACTCCACATTTGCATTTGCAGCAGAAATGCTCTAAAACTGGTTGGTCTTACCACAGAGACAGCCAAGGCCTTGTAGACCTACCACCATTTACCTCATCTCCACACACCCAAGAGTGACCCATCACATCTCATTAAATATTCAGCATCTACCTAACATCCGTTTGGGATTAGATAATTCAACCTCACCTGTCACAGGTACATAGATAATATACAAACCTTTCCAAAATAGATGGTTCAGAAAACTTCTGCAAATAAAAACTTAACAGCTGTGTTCATGCAATAAATGTGTTGCTGATGACCAACCACCTAAAGCACAGCACCGCAAAGACCGAGACCATGACCCGTGGACAATGGCAATACTACCAGCATACTGTCATATGGCCCAAGGAAGATGATGCTCCACGAATCACATCAAAAGAAGCAAGAAACATAGGGGTAACCATGGATACAGAACTAGCCTTGATACCACCGCTCAACAAGGGCACTAACGGCACCATCTACACAATTAAAACGCTGTGACACATCTTCTCTTACTTTGGATACCAACAGAAGCTTCTCTCTGTCCTCTTACTCATCATCTCCAACTTTGACTATGCCATCAGCCTATGCCTTGGGGCCCCCAGTTTCATCATACAGAAAATACAATTAATCCAAAGTGCTGCAGCAACACTTCTTCTCTGCCTCTGCCCAAGAGAACGCAAAACTCCAGTCCCACAGTCACGCCACTGACTATCTTTAGTAAGATGGGAGATGTTCAATGCACTCTCCATTGTCTACAAAGCCTTCCAAGTAAAAAGCTATACCTAAAAATTACATTCAAGCCATATAAATAAAATAGAACACCATTGTTCATCATATCACCTCAGAATAAGAAATCAGCAGGAGGCTTCGCTTTCTTAAACATGCCACCAAGCCCTAAAACTTACTACCAGCTAAGATTTGAAGCATTCAGCATCATTTACACTCCAGAAGAGAGGTGAAAACTTGATAATTTCTATGATAACTACATCATTACACAACCGTGGGACAGAACTTGAAATAATAATTGCTGCTCTAAGGTCAATGCACAGTCTACAGTGTACAGATATAAAACAGCCACACCATCACACAAAGGTCCTTATCCAGGTAAGTTATGAAGGGCTGACCCATGTCAAGAGTGGGATTATCTAGTCATGTCTTTTATTATATAACCCTCTTGGGTTTGCACTGATACTAATACCATAACACTCCACAGTGAGGTAGCCTGTTGTTCAAACAGGCTGTATAATAATTTGTTTAATTTGCTCTCTTACACTCACCTACGTCAGAACCCCTAGGTCTTGTCCCTCACCCATTCCAGAGCAATAAATCACCCATCACCAACTGAATAGACTTGAATAATGAAGAGATCTGTCACTTACCACTGTCCAATGGAGGACTCTAATTTAGTCCTCAACTGTAGACACCAACAAGCTACATACTATGACCAGTTCCAGGCATTTTGCAATGAAAATCATTCATGGAATGGTTGTAGCAATTTAAATCCCAGCAGATCTCACCACCATCTACCTCACCGAGCTATGCCTGCTCAGGACCAACATTTTTTAAATTAACAAATTTCACAATATGCAAAATTTGCAAAGCTTTGTGAGTATGCAGTTTCACATGCTGTTTGGCTCATCGCAGACTAGTTTGAGCAGAAAATGCCTTTCAGAGAGCTGTTTTCTGCTCAAACCAGTCACACATGCCTTTCTTATGAATAGTATGGACTTCAGTGAATATTTGTAGAGAGATACAGGTAAACCACATTTCAGGTCATTCATGTACTTTGAGGAAAAAGTTACAAGAGTCCTCACTTTTTGTAGCCTTTCTATTTTAGGACTTGTGTGAAGTACTTGTCAGTGTCCCGATGTCCACAGAGAAGTTAAATCTTATGCTGTAATTCACCTTGTGTAAAAATGTCTACCTCATAACCAAGATCTCACAATCACAAAAATATTACCAAGAAAATCATAACTGAAAATATTTATGCAGGGGTAGACTGGCCCAGACGTGACCTACACAGGAAAGTGCCAAGTGTGACGAGAGTGGAGTTCACAGTGGTTCCCCCCAAAATAAAAGGAGTTGTGGCGAAAACATAATAAAAACATTCTTGGTAAATGTGTTGTTGTCCTGCAAATGTTATCCAGTTACCAGTGTGTATCTTCCATTAAAGAAGATGTTGGTCATATGTTGGCCTCTTGTCCTCCAGTAGAACAGACATTACTAAGGTGGAATGATTGATTAGTAATGTAGTTACACAACTGGATATATATTTTCCTGCACTTTGTATTTTACAATGAGAGTTTTAAGAAATTCAATTCAAGGTAGGGCATGTAGCACTTGGAAATACTTGCAAGAGAAGTAGTTTGGAGCTTGTGTGAAAACCTAAATGGAACTTTTTGGGAGCTATAGAGAGCTGGAGTTATATAACATATAAAATATATATGTTTATCTTATCAGATGCAACCTTTGCTAGTGGGGAAAGGGAATGTGGCTGCAATCTGGAACAGAACATTCAACAACAAATAGGGGAACACAGTTTAAAAGGATGAACCTCTATGTGCTCTATGAAAAAATGTCTGAAAGTAAAGGTTGTCTGAAGAACTCCATGGAAATCTGGGAGCTGTGGCAGGGACGTAATGATCTTAAGTATGTGGGTGTGAAAGGAGTGGGACTGGAGAGGAAGAATTGAATGAGAATATGGGCACTATAGAGACGTCTGTAATGGGGGATGAAGAAGGCACAGCAGCTGATATGTGCAATTGCTGGAAGGGGATTGGAAGAACTTGTGCTAGTTCTGCCACTTTTTGGTCTTTATTATAACCTTCATGTTTCCTTTAGCCAAACTATATATTACTGTTGTATAATGAATAATGACTTGATTATTAAATGACTTTTGGCTGTCAGATATCTGGGGCACAAACATTCAGGACATTTAGGGAAGAATGCTCACCTTTGTCATACTACAAAGAATGGTTAGGACAATCAGAACAGATTTCATTCTCAAGTGAGGGAATGACAAGTCACCCAGGGCTAGTCTCATGTTGTATGGGAGATGGCCTAATACCCTCTGGTGGGCACTTTGGCCAATAGGCTATTGCTCCTGTGTGCCCACACTAAAGACATCTTTGGAAGATACAGGGAGAGGGCTAACTGGGCCTCTGACAATATGCCAGGCAGGGCTGCTGTCTGAAAGGAGGACAAGAAGTAGGGTGAGCCTGTTCAGTCAGTCCAAAATCACCCCAGCCACAGCAACAATGTCTTTCACCTTGTAGGAAACCACAAATCTGGAGAATGTATGCCAATGTGCTTCTTCTTCTCTTACAAAGTGCAAGGACTAAAGAGCTAAAAGATAAACAAAAGGAACAGATTAGGGGTGATGCAAACAAACTGCAGCAAAAAAATGGGTTGGACCTCCGAACCCAGATGTTTTTGTTGCACATCTCCTAAGCACCCTTCGGTCATCTCTCCTTCATCCAAACCTCAGGCCAGCTCCTTTCTGGGAAACCTGATCTACTAAGGATGGAAAGTGAGCATGTCTTCTACTGGTTCGAAGCTAATTAAGTCCAAGCGAACTAGCAATGGATTTAGACTGCCGGAGGAGACTACTTTATAGCACCTAAGATGGCTTTTCACTTCCCCCAAAAACAAATACTCATCAGCATGAAACAAAGGTGTCAGACTCACTTGGGGTGCTTAGGGGCGTAGAATGGGGCCTGTAGGATCCCAGCTGGAAAGACAATCTCGTTCTTGGTTGGGAGGTAGTAAGCGTTGACAGTCTGAGGGGTCATGCTCCACCTAAAGAGAACCAGAGAAGAGGCAGGAGTTGGCATCAACACACAGTAGCTGGACACCATCCAGGAGAGGCAGGTCGCAGACACCAGGCCAAGTCAAACATACACTGACAAGAGAGGAACCCAGTCATTCCATACAGGAACAGAAGGACACACAAAGGCTCACACAGGCTAAACAAACCAGGGAGGTCTGCTGAGGTTAAGTACAGACACAAGCATAGAAGGAAACAAGAATTACAGAACAGAGATGGCAAGTTCCTGGAATTACCAGGAATGTATGGGAAAAGCCAAATATTAATGATGGACATGTGCGGACACAGTCAATTTCACACTAACATGTGATGATTAAGACATATGTGGATGGAGTGATGAATACAGGTTTAAGAGCATAACCACAGGAACAAGAGAACACAATGACAAAATGGTTGTATAAGCTGATAAAGGCTGAGGAGGACACAGACACATCAGGGCTGAACTGTCTGACAACATCCACAGCCCTCAGCAACACGGATTAGTCATTTGCTACTAAGCCCAGCACCCTAGTTTGCATCTAGAATCATGAAGCTCAAAACCAAACAGACCTACTATTCTCGCTCTGTTTTTGAGGCCAGCCCATTCAATCCTCTATAGCACACTGAAATTGTTTCATAAAAAAATGAAACAATATTGGTACTTGCTAGGACACTCCACACTCCTCACCGGGCAATGCCAAAGAAAGCTCCTTTTGATGCATTTGTGTTCCCCATGAACTGAGCAATGACAAAGATAAGGAAGAAGGTCTGGGCTAAATGATTTCTGATCCATCAACAGTCTGTACATGCTGGAGACCATGTACCACTCTTCAACTTTCATTAGTATAGTTTGTGGCGGATTAGCATGGGAAAACTTAGTGCCTGATTCAGACTTGGGAGAGTGTACTCTGTCCAACGGTGGTGGAGTACCCATTCCACCCGCCTCATTTCGACACAGACTGAACTTCAGTATGTAGACTATGGAGGCTACTCAGCCTCTGTTGCCTCATAAATTTCTTGTGGACTACTGGATTTAGGGTCATTACACTTATTTAGGGGGGGAACACATGGCCCATTTTCACTGTCTGCCACTGCCAGATGACCCCCCATCTTCTATGGCAAGGTTTTTTTTTCAAAAAGAAAATCCCTCCGTAGGATTTTTTTATTTGAAAACAAAAAAATACTGAAAATTTGATGGAGTCGTCCATCAAACTTTCAATACATTTAGTCAAAACGTAGTGACAGTGATTCCTTTACATGAAAGAGATGTCCGCTGGGCCCTTATGGTCTAATCCACAAAGGTAACTTAAACTTTATACTTTTGAGTAACTTGATATTCACCAAATCTGAGTGTAAATTTACTCCAAAAGTGTAACTTACATGTCTCAACCAACTGACGGTCCTTTGGGCTGTACAACTTGAGTAATTTACACATTTGAGTAGATTTACTACTTTTTGGCTTTGTAAGGAAATGCCTCCTTGGCATGGTTGCCCCCTGACTTTTTGCCTTTGCTGATGCTATGTTTACAATTGAAAGTGTGCTGAGGCCTGCTAACCAGGCCCCAGCACCAGTGTTCTTTCCCTAACCTGTACTTTTGTATCCACAATTGGCAGACCCTGGCATCCAGATAAGTCCCTTGTAACTGGTACTTCTAGTACCAAGGGCCCTGATGCCAAGGAAGGTCTCTAAGGGCTGCAGCATGTCTTATGCCACCCTGGAGACCTCTCACTCAGCACAGACACACTGCTTGCCAGCTTGTGTGTGCTAGTGAGGACAAAACGAGTAAGTCGACATGGCACTCCCCTCAGGGTGCCATGCCAGCCTCTCACTGCCTATGCAGTATAGGTAAGACACCCCTCTAGCAGGCCTTACAGCCCTAAGGCAGGGTGCACTATACCATAGGTGAGGGTACCAGTGCATGAGCATGGTACCCCTACAGTGTCTAAACAAAACCTTAGACATTGTAAGTGCAGGGTAGCCATAAGAGTATATGGTCTGGGAGTCTGTCAAACACGAACTCCACAGCACCATAATGGCTACACTGAAAACTGGGAAGTTTGGTATCAAACTTCTCAGCACAATAAATGCACACTGATGCCAGTGTACATTTTATTGCAAAATACACCCCAGAGGGCACCTTAGAGGTGCCCCCTGAAACTTAACCGACTATCTGTGTAGGCTGACTAGTTCCAGCAGCCTGCCACACTAGAGACATGTTGCTGGCCCCATGGGGAGAGTGCCTTTGTCACTCTGAGGCCAGTAACAAAGCCTGCACTGGGTGGAGATGCTAACACCTCCCCCAGGCAGGAGCTGTAACACCTGGCGGTGAGCCTCAAAGGCTCACTCCTTTGTCACAGCACCGCAGGACACTCCAGCTAGTGGAGTTGCCCGCCCCCTCCGGCCCCGGCCCCCACTTTTGGCGGCAAGGCCGGAGAAAATAATGAGAATAACAAGGAGGAGTCACTGGCCAGTCAGGACAGCCCCTAAGGTGTCCTGAGCTGAGGTGACTCTAACTTTTAGAAATCCTCCATCTTGCAGATGGAGGATTCCCCCAATAGGGTTAGGATTGTGATCCCCTCCCCTTGGGAGGAGGCACAAAGAGGGTGTACCCACCCTCAGGGCTAGTAGCCATTGGCTACTAACCCCCCAGACCTAAACACGCCCTTAAATTTAGTATTTAAGGGCTACCCTGAACCCTAGAAAATTAGATTCCTGCGACAACAAGAAGAAGGACTGCCCAGCTGAAAACCCCTGCAGAGGAAGACCAGAAGACAACAACTGCCTTGGCTCCAGAAACTCACCGGCCTGTCTCCTGCCTTCCAAAGAACTCTGCCCCAGCGACGCCTTCCAAAGGGACCAGCGACCTCTGAATCCTCTGAGGACTGCCCTGCTTCGACGACGACCAGAAACTCCCGAGGACAGCGGACCTGCTCCAAAAAGACTGCAACTTTGTTTCAAGGAGCAGCTTTAAAGACCCCTGCAACTCCCCGCAAGAAGCGTGAGACTTGCAACACTGCACCCGGCGACCCCGACTCGGCTGGTGGAGAACCAACACCTCAGGGAGGACCCCCGGACTACTCTCCGACTGTGAGTACCAAAACCTGTCCCCCCTGAGCCCCCACAGCGCCGCCTGCAGAGGGAATCCCGAGGCTTCCCCTGACCGCGACTCTCTGAAACCTAAGTCCCGACGCCTGGAAAAGACCCTGCACCCGCAGCCCCCAGGACCTGAA
Source organism: Pleurodeles waltl (assembly GCF_031143425.1). Taxonomy (NCBI): domain Eukaryota; kingdom Metazoa; phylum Chordata; class Amphibia; order Caudata; family Salamandridae; genus Pleurodeles; species Pleurodeles waltl. Next base: position 36,558,421 of record NC_090450.1, read on the forward strand.
GGACCGGACTTTCACTGCAGAAGTGACCCCCAGGAGTCCCTCTCCCTTGCCCAAGTGGAGGTTTCCCCGAGGAAGCCCCCCCTTGCCTGCCTGCAGCGCTGAAGAGATCCCTTGATCTCTCATTGACTTACATTGCGAACCCGACGCTTGTTCTAACACTGCACCCGCCCGCCCCGGCGCCGCTGAGGGTGAAATTTCTGTGTGGGCTTGTGTCCCCCCCGGTGCCCTACAAAACCCCCCTGGTCTGCCCTCCGAAGACGCGGGTACTTACCTGCAAGCAGACCGGAACCGGGGCACCCCCTTCTCTCCATTATAGCCTATGCGTTTTGGGCACCACTTTGAACTCTGCACCTGACCGGCCCTGAGCTGCTGGTGTGGTAACTTTGGGGTTGCTCTGAACCCCCAACGGTGGGCTACCTTGGACCAAGAACTGAACCCTGTAAGTGTCTTACTTACCTGGTAAAACTAACAAAAACTTACCTCCCCCAGGAACTGTGAAAATTGCACTGTGTCCACTTTTAAAGTAGCTATTTGTGAATAACTTGAAAAGTATACATGCAATTGAAATGATTCAAAGTTCCTAATGTACTTACCTGCAATACCTTTCAAACAAGATATTACATGTTAAATTTGAACCTGTGGTTCTTAAAATAAACTAAGAAAATATATTTTTCTATAACAAAACCTATTGGCTGGATTTGTCTCTGAGTGTGTGTACCTCATTTATTGTCTATGTGTATGTACAACAAATGCTTAACACTACTCCTTGGATAAGCCTACTGCTCGACCACACTACCACAAAATAGAGCATTAGTATTATCTCTTTTTACCACTATTTTACCTCTAAGGGGAACCCTTGGACTCTGTGCATGCTATTCCTTACTTTGAAATAGCACATACAGAGCCAACTTCCTACATTGGTGGATCAGCGGTGGGGTACAAGACTTTGCATTTGCTGGACTACTCAGCCAATACCTGATCACACGACAAATTCCAAAATTGTCATTAGAAATTGATTTTTGCAATTTGAAAAGTTTTCTAAATTCTTAAAAGACCTGCTAGGGCCTTGTGTTAGATCCTGTTTAGCATTTCTTTTAGAGTTTAAAAGTTTGTAAAAGTTTGAATTAGATTCTAGAACCAGTTTTAGATTCTTAAAAAGTACTCCAACTTTTAGAAGCAAAATGTCTAGCACAGATGTGACTGTGGTGGAACTCGACACCACACCTTACCTCCATCTACAGATGAGAGAGCTAAGGTCACTCTGTAAACTAAAGAAAATAACAATGGGCCCCAAACCTACCAAAATACAGCTCCAGGAGCTTTTGGCAGAGTTTGAAAAGGCCAACCCCTCTGAGGGTGGCAACTCAGAGGATGAAGATAGTGACTTGGAGGGAAATCCCCCCCCTCCAGTCCTACTTAGGGAGAGCAGGGCTACTCAAGCCCTGACTCCACAAATAATAGTCAGAGATGCTGGTTCCCTCACAGGAGGGACCAACAACTCTGAAATCACTGAGGATAACCCCAGTGAAGAGGACATCCAGTTAGCCAGGATGGCCAAAAGATTGGCTTTGGAAAGACAGATCCTAGCCATAGAGAGGGAAAGACAAGAGATGGGCCTAGGACCCATCAATGGTGGCAGCAACATAAATAGGGTCAGAGATTCTCCTGACATGTTGAAAATCCCCAAAGGGATTGTAACTAAATATGAAGATGGTGATGACATCACCAAATGGTTCACAGCTTTTGAGAGGGCTTGTGTAACCAGAAAAGTGAACAGATCTCACTGGGGTGCTCTCCTTTGGGAAATGTTCACAGGAAAGTGCAGGGATAGACTCCTCACACTCTCTGGAAAAGATGCAGAATCTTATGACCTCATGAAGGGTACCCTGATTGAGGGCTTTGGATTCTCCACTGAGGAGTATAGGATTAGATTCAGGGGGGCTCAAAAATCCTCGAGCCAGACCTGGGTTGACTTTGTAGACTACTCAGTGAAAACACTAGATGGTTGGATTCAAGGCAGTGGTGTAAGTAATTATGATGGGCTGTACAATTTATTTGTGAAAGAACACCTGTTAAGTAATTGTTTCAATGATAAAGTGCATCAGCATCTGGTAGACCTAGGACCAATTTCTCCCCAAGAATTGGGAAAGAAGGCGGACCATTGGGTCAAGACTAGGGTGTCCAAAACTTCCACAGGGGGTGACCAAAAGAAAGGGGTCACAAAACCTCCCCAGGGGAAAGGTGGTGAGACAGCCAAAAATAAAAATAGTCAAGAGTCTTCTACAGGCCCCCAAAAACCTGCACAGGAGGGTGGGCCCAGAGCCTCTTCACAAAACAATCCTGGGTACAAGGGTAAAAACTTTGATCCCAAAAAGGCCTGGTGTCGAAACTGTAGTCAGTCTGGACACCAAACTGGAGACAAGGCCTGTCCCAAGAAAAGTTCCACTCCAAACTCCAATCCAGGTAACACTGGAATGGCTAGTCTCCAAGTGGGATCAACAGTGTGCCCAGAGCAAATCAGGGTCCACACTGAAGCTACTCTAGTCTCTGAGGGTGGGGTGGATTTAGCCACACTAGCTGCCTGGCCTCCTAACATGCAAAAATACAGGCAGCAGCTCTTTATTAATGGGACAAGTGTAGAGGGCCTGAGGGATACAGGTGCCAGTGTCACCATGGTGACAGAAAAACTGGTTTCCCCTGGCCAATACCTGACTGGAAAAACTTATACAGTCACCAATGCTGACAATCAAACTAAAGCACATCCCATGGCAATGGTAACTTTAGAATGGGGAGGGGTCAATGGCCTGAAACAGGTGGTGGTCTCCTCAAACATCCCAGTAGACTGTCTGCTTGGAAATGACCTGGAGTCCTCAGCATGGGCTGAGGTAGAACTAAAAACCCATGCAGCCATGCTGGGTATCCCTGAACTGGTGTGTGTAAAAACAAGAGCACAATGCAAGGCACGGGGTGAAAAAGTAGAGCTGGAGTCTGGAAAAATGGCCCAGCCTACCAAGAGAAAAGGAAAGTCAGTTGGGAAACCAACTGCAACACAGTCAGAAAAAGAGAACCTCTCTTCTCAGGAAGAAGTTCTGCCCTCTGAGGGAACTGAGCCTTTGGAGCTTGAACCTTATCAGGTTGAGCTCTTAGGCCCAGGGGGACCCTCAAGGGAGGAGCTGTGTAAGGGACAAGAAACCTGTCCCTCTCTTGAAGGCCTTAGGCAGCAAGCTGCTGAAGAGTCCAAGGGCAAGAAAAATGGAACACATAGGGTCTATTGGGAAGATGGACTCCTGTACACTGAGGCCAGAGACCCCAAACCTGGCCACTAGGAGAGTGGTAGTGCCTCAGTCGTTCAGAGAGTTTATTCTGACCTTAGCCCATGATATTCCCCTTGCTGGGCATTTGGGACAAACCAAGACGTGGGAGAGGTTAGTCAACCACTTCTACTGGCCCAATATGTCCCAGAAGGTTAAGGAGTTTTGCCTCTCCTGCCCCACCTGTCAATCCAGTGGTAAGACAGGTGGGCACCCAAAGGCCCCCCTCATTCCACTTCCAGTGGTGGGGGTCGTCTTTGAAAGAGTGGGTGTGGACATAGTTGGTCCACTGGAACCTCCCACAGCCTCAGGAAATATGTACATCCTAGTAGTAGTGGATCATGCTACTAGGTATCCTGAAGCTATTCCCCTTAGGTCAACTACTGCCCCTGCAGTAGCCAAGGCCCTCATTGGTATCTTTACCAGAGTGGGTTTCCCTAAGGAGGTGGTGTCTGACAGAGGTACCAACTTCATGTCAGCATACCTAAAACACATGTGGAATGAGTGTGGAGTGACTTACAAATTCACTACCCCATACCATCCACAAACTAATGGCTTAGTTGAGAGATTCAACAAGACATTAAAAGGCATGATCATGGGGCTCCCATAAAAACTCAAAAGGAGATGGGATGTCCTCTTGCCATGTCTGCTTTTTGCTAACAGAGAGGTGCCACAGAAGGGAGTAGGATTCTCACCCTTTGAACTTCTGTTTGGCCACCCTGTAAGGGGACCACTTGCTCTTGTTAAAGAAGGCTGGGAGAGACCTCTTCATGAGCCTAAACAAGACATAGTGGACTATGTACTTGGCCTTCGCTCTAGAATGGCAGAGTACATGGAAAAGGCAACCAAAAACCTTGAGGCCAGCCAACAGCTCCAGAAGTTTTGGTATGACCAAAAGGCTGCACTGGTTGAGTTCCAACCAGGGCAGAAAGTCTGGGTTCTGGAGCCTGTGGCTCCCAGGGCACTCCAGGACAAATGGAGTGGCCCTTACCCAGTGCTAGAAAGGAAGAGTCAGGTCACCTACCTGGTGGACCTGGGCACAAGCAGGAGCCCCAAGAGGGTGATCCATGTGAACCGCCTTAAGCTCTTCCATGACAGGGCTGATGTGAATCTGTTGATGGTAACAGATGAGGATCAGGAGGCAGAGAGTGAACCTCTCCCTGATCTTCTGTCATCAGACCCAAAAGATGGCTCAGTAGATGGAGTGATCTACTCAGACACCCTCTCTGGCCAACAGCAAGCTGATTGTAGGAGAGTCCTACAACAGTTTCCTGAACTCTTCTCCTTAACCCCTGGTCAGACACACCTGTGTACCCATGATGTGGACACAGGAGACAGCATGCCTGTCAAAAACAAAATCTTTAGACAGTCTGACCATGTTAAGGAAAGCATCAAGGTGGAAGTCCACAAGATGCTAGAATTGGGAGTAATTGAGCGCTCTGACAGCCCCTGGGCTAGCCCAGTGGTCTTAGTCCCCAAACCTCACACCAAAGATGGAAAGAAAGAGATGAGGTTTTGTGTGGACTACAGAGGGCTCAATTCTGTCACCAAGACAGATGCTCATCCAATTCCTAGAGCTGATGAGCTCATAGATAAATTAGGTGCTGCCAAATTCTTAAGTACCTTTGACTTGACAGCAGGGTACTGGCAAATAAAAATGGCACCTGGAGCCAAATAGAAAACAGCATTCTCCACACCTGATGGGCATTATCAGTTTACTGTTATGCCCTTTGGTTTAAAGAATGCCCCTGCCACCTTCCAAAGGTTGGTGAATCAAGTCCTTGCTGGCTTGGAGTCCTTTAGCACAGCTTATCTTGATGATATTGCTGTCTTTAGCTCCACCTGGCAGGATCACCTGGTCCACCTGAAGAAGGTTTTGAAGGCTCTGCAATCTGCAGGCCTCTCTATCAAGGCATCCAAATGCCAGATAGGGCAGGGAACTGTGGTTTACTTGGGCCACCTTGTAGGTGGAGGCCAAGTTCAGCCACTCCAACCCAAGATCCAGACTATTCTGGACTGGGTAGCTCCAAAAACCCAGACTCAAGTCAGGGCATTCCTTGGCTTGACTGGGTATTACAGGAGGTTTGTGAAGGGATATGGATCCATTGTGACAGCCCTCACTGAACTCACCTCCAAGAAAATGCCCAAGAAAGTGAACTGGACTGTGGAATGCCAACAGGCCTTTGACACCCTGAAACAAGCAATGTGCTCAGCACCAGTTCTAAAAGCTCCAGATTATTCTAAGCAGTTCATTGTGCAGACAGATGCCTCTGAACATGGGATAGGGGCAGTTTTGTCCCAAACAAATGATGATGGCCTTGACCAGCCTGTTGCTTTCATTAGCAGGAGGTTACTCCCCAGGGAGCAGCGTTGGAGTGCCATTGAGAGGGAGGCCTTTGCTGTGGTTTGGTCCCTGAAGAAGCTGAGACCATACCTCTTTGGGACTCACTTCCTAGTTCAAACTGACCACAGACCTCTCAAATGGCTGATGCAAATGAAAGGTGAAAATCCTAAACTGTTGAGGTGGTCCATCTCCCTACAGGGAATGGACTTTATAGTGGAACACAGACCTGGGACTGCCCATGCCAATGCAGATGGCCTTTCCAGGTTCTTCCACTTAGAAAATGAAGACTCTCTTGGGAAAGGTTAGTCTCATCCTCTTTCGTTTGGGGGGGGGTTGTGTAAGGAAATGCCTCCTTGGCATGGTTGCCCCCTGACTTTTTGCCTTTGCTGATGCTATGTTTACAATTGAAAGTGTGCTGAGGCCTGCTAACCAGGCCCCAGCACCAGTGTTCTTTCCCTAACCTGTACTTTTGTATCCACAATTGGCAGACCCTGGCATCCAGATAAGTCCCTTGTAACTGGTACTTCTAGTACCAAGGGCCCTGATGCCAAGGAAGGTCTCTAAGGGCTGCAGCATGTCTTATGCCACCCTGGAGACCTCTCACTCAGCACAGACACACTGCTTGCCAGCTTGTGTGTGCTAGTGAGGACAAAACGAGTAAGTCGACATGGCACTCCCCCCAGGGTGCCATGCCAGCCTCTCACTGCCTATGCAGTATAGGTAAGACACCCCTCTAGCAGGCCTTACAGCCCTAAGGCAGGGTGCACTATACCATAGGTGAGGGTACCAGTGCATGAGCATGGTACCCCTACAGTGTCTAAACAAAACCTTAGACATTGTAAGTGCAGGGTAGCCATAAGAGTATATGGTCTGGGAGTCTGTCAAACACGAACTCCACAGCACCATAATGGCTACACTGAAAACTGGGAAGTTTGGTATCAAACTTCTCAGCACAATAAATGCACACTGATGCCAGTGTACATTTTATTGCAAAATACACCCCAGAGGGCACCTTAGAGGTGCCCCCTGAAACTTAACCGACTATCTGTGTAGGCTGACTAGTTCCAGCAGCCTGCCACACTAGAGACATGTTGCTGGCCCCATGGGGAGAGTGCCTTTGTCACTCTGAGGCCAGTAACAAAGCCTGCACTGGGTGGAGATGCTAACACCTCCCCCAGGCAGGAGCTGTAACACCTGGCGGTGAGCCTCAAAGGCTCACTCCTTTGTCACAGCACCGCAGGACACTCCAGCTAGTGGAGTTGCCCGCCCCCTCCGGCCCCGGCCCCCACTTTTGGCGGCAAGGCCGGAGAAAATAATGAGAATAACAAGGAGGAGTCACTGGCCAGTCAGGACAGCCCCTAAGGTGTCCTGAGCTGAGGTGCCTCTAACTTTTAGAAATCCTCCATCTTGCAGATGGAGGATTCCCCCAATAGGGTTAGGATTGTGACCCCCTCCCCTTGGGAGGAGGCACAAAGAGGGTGTACCCACCCTCAGGGCTAGTAGCCATTGGCTACTAACCCCCCAGACCTAAACACGCCCTTAAATTTAGTATTTAAGGGCTACCCTGAACCCTAGAAAATTAGATTCCTGCGACAACAAGAAGAAGGACTGCCCAGCTGAAAACCCCTGCAGAGGAAGACCAGAAGACAACAACTGCCTTGGCTCCAGAAACTCACCGGCCTGTCTCCTGCCTTCCAAAGAACTCTGCCCTAGCGACGCCTTCCAAAGGGACCAGCGACCTCTGAATCCTCTGAGGACTGCCCTGCTTCGACGACGACCAGAAACTCCCGAGGACAGCGGACCTGCTCCAAAAAGACTGCAACTTTGTTTCAAGGAGCAGCTTTAAAGACCCCTGCAACTCCCCGCAAGAAGCGTGAGACTTGCAACACTGCACCCGGCGACCCCGACTCGGCTGGTGGAGAACCAACACCTCAGGGAGGACCCCCGGACTACTCTCCGACTGTGAGTACCAAAACCTGTCCCCCCTGAGCCCCCACAGCGCCGCCTGCAGAGGGAATCCCGAGGCTTCCCCTGACCGCGACTCTCTGAAACCTAAGTCCCGACGCCTGGAAAAGACCCTGCACCCGCAGCCCCCAGGACCTGAAGGACCGGACTTTCACTGCAGAAGTGACCCCCAGGAGTCCCTCTCCCTTGCCCAAGTGGAGGTTTCCCCGAGGAAGCCCCCCCTTGCCTGCCTGCAGCGCTGAAGAGATCCCTTGATCTCTCATTGACTTACATTGCGAACCCGACGCTTGTTCTAACACTGCACCCGGCCGCCCCGGCGCCGCTGAGGGTGAAATTTCTGTGTGGGCTTGTGTCCCCCCCGGTGCCCTACAAAACCCCCCTGGTCTGCCCTCCGAAGACGCGGGTACTTACCTGCAAGCAGACCGGAACCGGGGCACCCCCTTCTCTCCATTATAGCCTATGCGTTTTGGGCACCACTTTGAACTCTGCACCTGACCGGCCCTGAGCTGCTGGTGTGGTAACTTTGGGGTTGCTCTGAACCCCCAACGGTGGGATACCTTGGACCAAGAACTGAACCCTGTAAGTGTCTTACTTACCTGGTAAAACTAACAAAAACTTACCTCCCCCAGGAACTGTGAAAATTGCACTGTGTCCACTTTTAAAGTAGCTATTTGTGAATAACTTGAAAAGTATACATGCAATTGAAATGATTCAAAGTTCCTAATGTACTTACCTGCAATACCTTTCAAACAAGATATTACATGTTAAATTTGAACCTGTGGTTCTTAAAATAAACTAAGGAAAGATATTTTTCTATAACAAAACCTATTGGCTGGATTTGTCTCTGAGTGTGTGTACCTCATTTATTGTCTATGTGTATGTACAACAAATGCTTAACACTACTCCTTGGATAAGCCTACTGCTCGACCACACTACCACAAAATAGAGCATTAGTATTATCTCTTTTTACCACTATTTTACCTCTAAGGGGAACCCTTGGACTCTGTGCATGCTATTCCTTACTTTGAAATAGCACATACAGAGCCAACTTCCTACAGGCTTCTCACAAGATTCAAGCATAAATTACACTTTAGGAGTAAATTTACTCTAGGTTTTTGTGAAATTTTCAATTTTTCATCTCTACCGTTTAATATAGATTTGATATCCATACACAACTTTTTGCTTAACCTTGGAGTGGGAGTGCAACCCCTTGCAGATATGAACTAAACCCTGATTCTCTCTTCGCCTTCATACTCCAATTCGCCAGTTCAGGAGAGGCCAAAACCAATATGTTTTGCTTTCCTTTCTCCTAGCTTTCGATTTAACTGTAGTAGGTCCTAGAACAAAGAAGCTGGAGGGAGCACGTGAGTAACAAAACTGTCCTTCCCAACTCAACTCATCATCCATCTATGTATGAATGGTACAGGAGTGACCAGCGCAAAAGCACATTGATATCCAAAAGCAAACCAGGGGCTCCCACCATATGGTAAATAGATTATAAGGAACCCTTGATCTCCCAAATACTCTGTATATCTGAATTCTTTCTTAGACTATTAACCATATCTAACTAAACTTTATGTCCTGTTATGCCATCTTATGTAGCACTGTATTACGTAATGTTATGCTATGCTATGCTGTTATGTCAAGTTAAGTTATGGTATGCCACATTACATTTTGTTATATTATGTTAACTTGGCTTTAGCGTGCCAGGTCCGCATGGATAGCCTCTCAGCGCGAGAAGCAAGATCTTCAATCTCTTTCAGAGTATTCACTGATCCAGAACAACTCTAGTACCTTGACGCATGGGGTTCCAGGGACTGCAGAAGAACGTTAAAAAGAATCAGCCCCGTTATCTGATATCTTTAAAATCTCAGTAATACCAGAGTTTTATATTTCAAAAGCACAGATACCAACTAGGACTATAGGGTTTAAACTGCAGAGTGAATGCTACAGGGTGCACAATGTAGAACCTAAAAGTACACGCTTAACTGATCAATGGTATAGGTCCACTGCTAAATGTGGTTATTTTCGGGCCTAGGTCTGTTAATATCAATATCCCTCTCACAGGACTCGATGCTTCAGAAACAAGCGCAGTGACTCTTCTTTCAAGACAGTAGTGATGGGCAAACAATCAATGCACAGCTCTCTTATTCTGGGTACCAGTGACCTCACGAAACATGGTGGACTGCGTAAGCAATGAAAAAACATATGGCTGCCTAGACAAGATGAGCACAATACACATCCCAATGAGATCTCAGCAATCCTCCTCAGGGCTTATAGTTTCCATCTCTTAGATGAAGAAAATGGCTATAGGGGGTCAGAACATCATGAACTGACAGGGCAAAACTGTAGAATAGCCTTATTTAAGATCTGTACAAAGAATGCAACATCAACGTAATATCACCCCGTGATGATACACGTACACACACTTATGAGGATACAGATCAAGCATGTAAATTGTACTACAGATACATCAATCATGTTAGAATAAAACAGGTAAGCATTTGAGAATGCAGATGCCCATACAAATGTTTCATTAAGAGCATGCGTAAGCGTGCTAGATCCCTGACGCACATGAAGGAATGTGAAGATCAGACATGCACAACAATATGAGGAAAAAGACTAGATAAATGCAAGGGATGGATGAAGTGGACAACCTTGTGAAGATGCAGCTAATCATATGAAAATAAAGACATTGAAACACAGGCATGTGCAAATATAGACATAGAAAACAGATGTGCTAACACAAACATGCCTGCAATGAGCAGTAAGGTGCACAAACAAAGGCACAAGTGAATATAGCAAAAAAACATGAAGGGGTATAGAGAAAGACCCACATAAGCCTGCATACACGCCAACCCCCATGGAACATAAAAAAATCTGGATTCTAGCACAAATCATAGGGAAAAATCCCTAATTTGCTTTCCTCCCACACAGTGTTTAATTTTCTCAACATCACCGTCCTTCCCACCAGGCACCCTCATCCGGTCTGCTGGTTGATATATATAGTCGCATTGACTACTAGCTCCACATCCCTTCCCCGCGGGTCAGATGATTCCTTACTGGTCTCTGTTAGGTGGCTTCCGAAGCTGATCTGCCATCAGTTTTGCAGAGAAGTTGTAAAAACTCAACATGTTCTGGAAAAATGAATCCTCTGAAACGTCGTACTGCAATGAAATAGAAGGGAGACTGTAGAAGAGCAAAGAGAATACCTTAAACTTGCATAGTAACAGTCAAAGAACGTGAAATAAGGAGCATGCCAGGCCAGCATAGCCTTACACCACACCCACATAGCTGTATGTGATGGGCTGGGTTTCATAGATGCTACCCAACAGTGCAGATGGACATATAGGTAAAGCTCCTGTACCAAGTGGCACTCATGCATGTATACACTCGTGCAGACACCACACGCATGCATGCAAGCATTCATGAAAACACAAATCCATATGCACCCTAACACCCACCGAAACTGATGCAGTGTTTTGGAAGACTGACTGAGCAGCACCCCTTCTATCTATAATAAAATAGTGGTGATACAGGTGATTGATTCAAGGTTTCTCCCTCCCAACACTCAAGGTATGCCATCTTCTATGAACCCTACACACTGGTACCTGCCCTCCTTTCACAAGCTGCGGTGTGAGATGTGCGACGGGAGGTGTGCATGGTCACTCCCTACCCTTTCACCAGCTGGTGTGTTCCATGTGAGATGGACATGCATGTGCTCACCCCATCATAGACGTCATCCAGCTCCTTTGTGTCCAAGATAAAGTCTGGGAATCCAATCATATCATAGATAGCATCAGCCTGCAAGGGCATCAAATGGGAAGATTTTAGGAAACTCATAAAGGCATGACGGACAGCAGAACATTCCACAATTACTGGGTCTGGGGAGAAGCACACAAAGAAGAAATAGCATAATTATTTGGGGTAAATGTAGGGGACACAGCCAGATTGCAAAACTGCTGCATCTCATCACACCGGGAGCGGTTCTTTAACCAATCATGCTTCTGCTCCCCAGAGCATGACACATCACCGGTACAATATCTGCAAGTGTGTCGTACTGAAGTGGTGGTTGATGTTAGCAGAAACGGAGCAGGGGATCTTACCTTTTCCTTTGCTACTCGTCGAGTCTGATCATCCATCCAATGCAATCTATCCAAAGTGCCCTCGAAGGCGGTACGGATCTCTGAGATCATCCCTTCAGCCTGAAAGCAAGGGAATGAATTTCATCAACAAAGTCCCTTACAGGATTTAATCATTCTGTGTCAAATATCTGCACCTGCTTCTCCATCCCAAAACAAACTGCATGGCTCACTCATTGTTGATTGTGTATTTAAGGCTAATGAGTCTCTTTCTAATTCGTTGATATTCTCTCACAATCAGGACCTTGTAACACACAGGGAAAATAATGTACAGTGACAGCCATTACCGCCATCCATGTGATAGCTGATAATGTCAGCTATGCTTTGTTATATTATGAACCCCTATTGTAATTGGTCCTATTTGCTATTTGATGTATTGGGATCTCCTATGCAGCATATAAATGACTGCCTGGTTTGTGAAAGCCCAGAAACAAATAGAGATAATCTTGATCCATAAACATAAATTTATCTGGGAGACCAAAGACCAATTTTGAAGATTTTTACTCACCCTGCATAATCTGATTAAACGGAAAGGGTCCCACTAGTTCACAAGACCCCTTTCAAGATATTAAAAAACACAGCCAACCTGTCCATGGGCAACAACATCGATGCCCACATATGGTTTGGGCAACTGGTATTCCTTATTTTGAATTAGAATTCCATAAATGGCCATACAATTTAGAATTCCCACTTTGAATGTGCATACCAAGGCACATAGCGGTGGTAACAGGTACTTGATGAATGTCTAACATGCTTGCCAGCCTTTGTAAGGTAGCTCTGAGTATCCCAGGAATCCTCAAGCTCTCCTCACTTCAATTTTGGGTGGTTGAGGTACTAACACCCTTGTTGGTGGAGGTACTCACTAGACAGCCCTCACAAAAATAAAAACTGTGCTGACTCTGTCCTTTATGGCCATAATTATGCAATTAACTAAACTATTTTCTGTGGCTGTTAGTCCAAATGTAACATTTTTGCTTCACCAAAAGTTCTTGCATGGAGGTTTATTATTATTTTAAAATAAATCAAGGAGCTATGGAATGCCTACTCCAAATCTTTGTTTAATGTGACTGGTCATGCACTCCACAAACATATTATTCATATTTGGTGCTTTATTGACACATTGGGCTATTCCATTTGGATATTCATCACGACACAAGACTATTTTCTGTTATGTAGCACAGTGCTATAAGATCATTTATTACGTAGATATCTAACGTTGCAGTTATTATTTTGAATTCCAGTTCATTTACACATGAAATATTCTCAGAATAATTCCCCTTCCAACCACATATTTATTACCACCCTTATCCATGCAGTCCCAATTTATTTATGTTTATTTTAATATTGTTAGATTAGGAACAGAGCTGTGATTCGTGTCATTTTTCTAGTAGTACCCTTAGTATTCTGAAAGCAAATAAATGCATTAAAACTTCTTGACTCCCAGACGTTTTCAAACTATAATTTTAAAATAATTTGCCCTAAAATATCTATATTGACTGTTGTGGAAGTGCTCCACAATAGAATGTTTCAATGCACATACTGAGCAAGTGGATTAATTAACATAGTTTACATGCGTTGTGTTATACCTTATAAATATGTTCATATTATATTCCTAATCCTTATTTCCATTTCACTCAAAATATGTTCTACTTAATCCTCTCTGCATACTGTTTGCACTTTCAATAATAAGGGACATTCATGATAAATATTTGGTAATACAACCTCTCAATAATATATATTGATGCTGCGTCTATGATATATTTATAAGCTGTGCAACTTGTGAACTATATTTTGAGACAAAGCAAACATCTTCCTTCAGATATCTTACTGTTTCCATGACAAAACAAGCTCCTCTTTTGTGGTCCTTTTTATCATCCACTCTGGATAGCATCTTTGTATGAATCTATTTATTATTTTTGTTCTAGCTGGAAATGTTCTATTATAGTACAATTCTTCTACTGCTAAATGTTTACTCTTATGGGGCCATACGTACAAAATGCAGTTTTTGCATTTCCTAAATAACGTTTCCTAAGAAATCACTATTTAGGAAATGCAAAATAGAATGTACAAAAAAAGAGATAGAAGTCACTATTACGAAATCGCTATTTAGAAATATTGGTTCATAAGGGTCTAAAGGTCCAAAAGTACAGATGGTTATGCAATTTCAAATTCACAATTTCCTAGCAGGAAATCACTAATTAGGAAATGCAAAATCAAGGATGCCTATGAGCCTAATGCCCCCCTCGATACATCCCATAAAAAACGTAGTGCACATGTAAAGCTCGCAAATATCCTATGTGAATGTGCCCATTACATGGCTCTTTAAAAAATGCATTTTGCGTGTATTTTAAAAAATTGCACATGGTTACCATCGATTTGGAATATATATGGTAACAGCATTTCCTAAATGCCCATTTCTCATTTAGAAAATGCTTTGTACATGTGCTTAGGAAATCGGAAATAGGAAATCACTGTTTATAATTTTCTATTTAGAGAATGACGAAATACAATTTTTACTGGGTACAAATCTAATTTTTGCGATTCCCTATCTGCCTTTGTACATATCGAAAGACAATGTAGCATTTCTTAATGGACCAAAGTTGGGATTCGGTCATTAAGAAATGCTAAATCCTTTCATACATATGGCCCATGGTTATGAATATTCATTCAGTATCAAAATTCTTTCATGTAGGCTTTTTAATCATTGAAGTAACAGTTTTATGATCCAAAATAGGAAACTTGAAGTCAAGGAATTCAAATAATTGTGTACTGATGTTGTGTGAAAATCCTCACATCATTTAATATATATTCAACACTTCTAGGACTCTAGGATATTTGAGATATTATTCTATCTGTAGTTTCCCTCAATCTCTTAAACTTGTGCAAATGATGTATTCTACGGCATAATTTATATTGACCCACAATTATTTCCCATCTCTTTAGAATATTTAGCTTCAAAAAGGAAACAAAGATACAAACAGTGCTTGTACCAACCTATGAACATATGTATATGGAAAATTGTGAGAAGCCAAATGCATGACAGGGATATTTGAAAAATGTCACCAGCATGCTGTCTTCCAGACACATTTTAGTTATGGTTTATTCATCATCTTCTATCACTGTTGAGATATACTAATTTTAAAGAAATGGGTACGAAAAAAGAGATTAATGTAAGATTTACCTACATCAATATGAAATTAAGGAATTTATAGTCTTGGAGATTCAAATTGTGAATTGTTAAATATGTGCATTTGTGTTTAAGAAACCTACATGAGAAAGTGTGATACTTCATGTAAACTATTTCAACAAAAATCTATATTACACAAGGAAATGTTAAGGGGAAAGTTGAACTGTGTAGCATAATACATCCAGATAGAACAAATGATAATGCACAGAAGAGAACCACAGGATATCTTGAGTCGACTCCAAGAAGAGAAAAAAAAGCGCTACCTTTTATTGTTAGAGAAACATCACTGTGCCTGTAAACTAAATACAGTCGACATAAAAAGCCTGCTTCTTCTCAACACATATTTCACTAAAGGCACAAAGAAAAAAAAGGAGCAATCCACAAAATAGGTTACATAGAAGTTGGTTAAAGCAAAATAGTAATATTACATGATCATCCAATAGGTTAAAAATGTTGTATGCGTATACAAACTTTGCTGCATATTGCTTTGGCAGAAACTAAACAATGTCATTTCTTAATAATGATAAGGAGTGTAACTTGGGCAGAATGTAATATTGCAATCCAACCTTACTAATGTCTCATATCCATTTCAGCCTTTTGGAACAATGTGCTAGATCAGAACAAAAAGGAACTTAAACGAAAAATATAATTGCAATTATTGGTCCAAATAAGGATAAGAATATTAACTATGCCAAAGCAGAGCACTTCTAACGTGTTCAGACTTAAAGCTTTGAGGTTTGAGATTCCTGGGAGTATCTCTTTTCAAGGGATTTCAGACTCATAAACTGAGAAAGAAAATTATGTTAAAAAATTGACTGTGTGTGGCCTCAAGGCAACCTGAATTAGAAAATGCCAAGGCAAGCATCACCACAAAAGGTTAATGGTGCCTCATGTCAATTCGATATAGGAGTAGCAAATGAAATAGGAAATGTTTTATAGAAAATTCTTAAATGAATGGTTATAGAAAGCACAGGAATATAATCAATATGCATAGTTGCAAACAGATGCATCCTAAGAATATTTATTTTGTGAATAAATGTGAACTTTTATGCACTGGTGTATAAAAATGACATTATGGAGCCATATCATCCTCTAAATATATGCTATTGCCTCAATTCACATTGTCCAATGTATAAAAATAGGACCAAATAATAAGGTGATTTATGTAAAAAAAATTGACTTAGGATTCAATTTCTCTGCCACAGTGAGGTGCTGTGCTCGAGCTAGCTGCAGCTTGTATACAAATACCTGAACACATCCTAATCCCTTGTGTGACTTTTACCCCCTGCTATTTCTGCCTTGGACACAACTGAATGCCTGTACTTGTTTCCATGGACAATAGATTCCAAAATACACTATTAAGTGTTGTTAGGAATCTGCAAGGGATCTGAGGTTTTAGGGCAGCCCTAAGAAAACCTAAAAGGCATCTTCCTTTAAGATTGTGGTGGACTTGACTTTGAAAATTGGGACACCCTGGCCATGGTCAAAAGTGGGGCATCTGGGTCACAACAAGCAGACAACCTATTTAAACAGCATGAGGGTTTTAAGACGCTGTCTGGCAACCTGCCATGTCCATTGGCTTTCCAACTGTTTTATAGTTTGTTAATATCCAGTCCTTCAACTTTGTTAGTCTTCCTTTCAGCGGTTCCCATTCCCACGTCTCCGGACCTTGTGCCTGACATATTGACTTTGCTCTTTTGATTATATTCTGGCTTTGTCCTGTTGCTGTGCCATATCCCTTATCCTTCTCTTCAGAAGACTTCAGACTTGGCACTTGACTGTGAACTTACCAGCTTCCTTCCCGCTTGACTCTGGTTCACTGGCTCCCTCCGTCTCAAAGGTCATAAGTATTCTTGTTTGTTATTCGTTTCTTGC
The DNA here is from genome assembly GCF_031143425.1 of Pleurodeles waltl. NCBI lineage: Eukaryota > Metazoa > Chordata > Amphibia > Caudata > Salamandridae > Pleurodeles > Pleurodeles waltl. The sequence goes on from NC_090450.1 coordinate 36,575,245, forward strand.
AAAGGTTTCACACTTTTTATCAATACTTGTGTCCCCGCTCCGGTTTGTGATTCATTCCATTACCATTCATAATCCTGCTGTGACCAGCTATATAATACCTGAGAGAGCTGTGCTAAATAAGGCCTGGGCATGCCATGTGTGTGCCTCTCTCTCAATCCCATTACTCTTTCCCAGCAGTATTTAGTTTTGCCTTGTGTAAATTCTTCGTACAGGTAGAGCTACATTCAGGAGACTGGAACTGATGGTCACCTGAACCTGGTAGATAATATTTCGCTAATTCTGACAATTACTGATGAAAATCTGACAAACTTTGCAATGCTTTTAATAGTAATAGTCCTGTAAATTCTCAGAAATGGAGCCTCTCTTTCAGGAATTTCTGACAATGGAATTGAGCACACATATGACTCGACATGTGAAGACCATTACATGAGTCTCCCCCCTTGGCTTGCTGCTCTATTGAACTGCTTATACGCTGCCAGTGCCTGGAGCTCCTTATTCATGCTTTGCTGTGAATGCTCCTGTGCCTAAGGCCTTTTGTTGCTCCTTTGAAGATAGGTTCCTACTTTGCTACTGATACTGTGTCCTGTTACAATGCAGGGTGATGCAGATTTCTCACAACCTTACATTGCTTTTTTTTCTCAACTTTCTATTGCTAGCTTGAGTCAGGTCTAGTTCCTGAGCTGCTCCCTCTCTACTTTGCTTCTAGTTTGTTCCTTCTAGTCGATCTACTATTACCATTTTATTCATGGTTTGTATGGTCTTGAGGTCCTAATTCTGCTCCAGCTATCCTTTTTCTGGTGCCTTGTGTTTCTGCCCTTAGCTCCTCTATCTGCTTCCCGGTCCCTTTGATTTTGCTTTTTGTTTCATCTCTCCACTGCGTGTTTCCCCTCTTGCAGTCTCTCCTATTTACTTTGTAGTCCCTGCCACTTTTATGTTAGTTTCTAACTTCCTTTTGCTTGGGTTGATGTATTTAGTCTCCGGAGTTGCACTACCTTGCTTGTTACAGTTCCTAGTGTCATTGTGTTTCTCCTGCCTTGTTTGGTCTCTAGACTTTCCTTGAAGCCTTGCTCTTATATACGTGCTACAGTTCTTAAGTTCATTGTGCTTTCCCTAGTCTAATCAGTCTCTAGTTTTACATTTTTGTATTGCTAGTCCCATTCTTGCATTCCTGTTTCTTCTGCCTCCTGAGTGCTTGTTACTTGGGGCTGTTTCTTCTCTGTTGCTTGCTTTGTGCTTTTGGTGTTTGATAAGTCTACTATTTTGTCCTCACCTGTGTATATCTGCTTTCATTTTGAAAATGGTTTAGATACTGGATTTCAGGAGGCAATCCGTCACCTATCCTTTGTCAGCTTTGCAGGTTGACAGTCCTAAGTGGCTTTACTGTAGTGTGATATCACTACTTTGCTATGAATGTCCACTATGTTACCATCTGGACCCAAGGGGGCTTGTCTTGTGTATGTAAGTAAAATCCTTGTTTGTGATTTACAGTCCCAATACAGACCCGCATCTGCAGCCCCTTCTCTATAGGATTTGCACAATGACCATCTTCAGGAATAATCTGCAAAGAAACATAGAGTTTCTCTATCACTGTCTTTCTGATTTTTCCTCAGTACAACCTTACTGGTAAAGTAGTGCGCATGCCCATTTATTGGTTCCTTTCCCTGCTTGCACACATTAGGGTTGTCTTATCTTGCTCTGTGCTCTTCCTGTCCCTTACCCTATCAGTGCATGCTCTTTCCTTGTTTAAGCCATTGCCTGTTCCTCTGTATCAGTACATTCACTCTGGTCGGTAGGCTGATATTCCTTGGTTTTAGCAATGGTTTTTTGAATTATAAAAAACTGCAAATAGACAATTTAGAGATGTAACTAATAGTATAGGTTGAATGCATCAGTGGAAACGGCCATGAAAAATCCTTTGAAGACGGGAAAAAGAAATTGGTGTGAAGGTCACAGTCACAAATTTAATCAAATCGTCATACTAAGTTCAGCAGAGAGGCTACACGGACTGTTAATGTATGAAACACAGAAGTGTGATCCAGTACTGATAAGCACTATTGGCACCCTGAAATAATCATTGTAAGAATACTGCAAGCAACCAGAAAACAGACATTAGCAAACAATGTCGGCACAGTCAAGGCCATGCTAGCAGGAGATGCACTTGTGCATCTAGTCCTTTTTTGGGGGGTTCTGAGTCCAGGAATGCCAGCATTTTAAGGGAGCCCGAGTACCTCATGGGGGTTGGTGCCACCTTGGCATTGCATTCTCCTCCTGCTGGGTTCTTTAACGCGTTTACTCATATTAGCAGCATGCAAAATTTTGCAAACTGTGGCAGATGAACAACCAGTATCATAGTGTGATGGTGGCCCTCTTGTTCTGTCATACAAAGTCACTGTGTGCACCTAAACAGAAGATCACTGCTTTTTTCTTGCTTTCCCTGTGCTCCACTAATTTACACAAGCTGCAGCAGCATTGTGTACAGAACCTAAACCACATGTGTTTTTATTTAATTTTGTTATGATCCTATACTTGCCTTTAGATCCGTTTGTGGTTTCGAGGACAACAAGAAAATCTCACCAGACCCCTTCCCTACAGGACTTCTAGGTTAAGCAACCCCTCAGGAATTCTCCCAAATTCCTAACAGACGAACACACTATTGCTTTCTTCAGGGTGCTAATCTGGGCTGATATGAATGGCCAGCTATGAGGCTGAGGAGAAATCTGGCAAACATCTTTACAGCTGTAAGGGGATAGGCACATGCATAACAGACTTACTATCTCTTTGCTGTCCTTGTCGAATGTCGCTTTCACGAAGAGGGATCCTAAGGCAAAGCCTAGCGTATCATCTGTGTTGGAGATGCAGGTCTGCCAGCGAGGTGTACACGACTGATGGGGAGAAAAAGGGAACAGGCCTTGTTATTCTTCTCCAGAGTCATCACCCTTGCAAATACTGGGATTACGGGCTCTCTAATTCTTACCAGCCCAAATGCAGGCTCTACTCGAATTTGTAAAAAAATAGAGTTTCTTGTATTGTGAAACTTGTCCTTCCCTCAGTGTCCCTTCCACCTTGTGAACGTGAAAGGCTGAACACCTTTGTGCATTTGTAGAGAGTTTGTTAAGCCCCACATCAAAAAAAGCCTATTCACAAGCACTGGAAATGCCAATTAGTCTGGATTATGAATGAAAGTACCTTTGTCTGATTATTGGTTTTAGGCACTTAATAAGTCATCATGCATGCACACTGTCACTGACCTTTGCATTCCTGCATCCACTTTTGGACTCATTCTTGCATGTATCCTCTGACACAACAGCAGTAAGCCACACAAGCTTAAAACATATGCAAGGTAAACTAAAAGTATACAAGTAGAAAAAGGAAAATATGCTGCTGTCTAAACACGGGTAATGTATAATTGTAATAATAATGAAACTAGAAATAACAAAGGTATCTGTCTGTTGAAGTATTGTACATAATCTATTGTTGATTTAAACTGCCACAATGACTGCTACATTTAGAATCTACGTGTTGGCCATCTTGTTATGGTAAAACAGTTATACACCGTAGAAACCACATGCCATAATGGATGCCTGGTTTATAGAAAGATGCCACGTGGGATGCAGTGCACTGCAGATGAAATGAGCAGCAAGCAAACAACCTGTTCACACCGCCCAGAGAGCTGTAATGTCTTCATAAGAAAAAATAAAATAAAAAGAAGAGAAGAAATGAAATGAAATAAAATAAAATAAAATAAAATGAAATAAAATAAAATAAAAGGTGAACTATAAAAGGAATAATATGAAAATGAAAGATCTGGCCAATCTGTCCTGACACTGAATCACATTCATTTTCACTTGGATGTGCCAATGTGATCAGAAACTGCCATCATTCACACGGCAAGAGAAACAATGACTGATGTGGAGTGAACAATTACCCCGACAGTATGCTATTATGGATGGAAATCGAGTGTAAATAAAACTAGGACAAAACAATGGAGGTAGAAGGCTGGCCCAAATGCCCTCTGTGTATCTCTAGGCCTATATATATGTATGTATGTATTATTTAGTGTTTTTTAATTAAAACAGCAGCTAAGCCTGTCAAGCCTTCGTTAGAGAAATTAGTAAGAATGATTTCAGTGGAAATCTTCCACTGTCGGGGCATGTCAAAGGGGGTAACCACCGCCAAAATCCTTCCCTACAAAGGTAATCTGAGGTTTCACATAACAAAATACATATCTGTAGGCTTTAATACAGACTAATAATACTCCACTCTTAACTATCTACGGATTTTAACTTATGTTTTTCATAATCTATACACCAGGCCTGCTCTTTTGACATAACATTTGATTACAAACCATCAAGCCTATATCTTTTATTATTTGTCACTAGAACTAACTCAGTCCTGTGTATTAAGTACAAGCTTCGCCAGGAGCAAAAGAGTACAATATAAGCGCTCTTCTTAGTGGTAGCAACAACTTCAGCCCAATCAAGTCATCTAACCAGGGAAATCGCTATGTGAGTGGAGCCCACGCCATTGTCTCAGTGGTACGGTGAAAGCTCTTTTCTGTTGATCACATAAGGTTAGTACTCTAAAAATCTTTTTATGTTGATCACATAAGGTCCAGGGACAGCTGAGCTGTCATGGCAGGCCTAAACATGCATGTGGAGTGCTGTAGCCCTGGGCATTCCATACGGCTCTCGAACACACAACTGGTCTTGGAGGTCTAAAGTTAATAATGGATTGAGTGAGGTCTGAGCTGCTGCCAGAGAAAAACAAACACCGTAGATTATCTACGAATCTAAGACACTTTAACAGCCTCATATGTATGTCCTGAGGTTCAAGCTCCATCCCATTGTAACCTTGATACTTTGTGTGTGTTAGCGGGTGTTCTCTAGACAGCAGTACTACGGCTGGATCATGGAGCTGGGCAAGGAAACAAAATAAAAATCACAGTTGCAAAGAGGAGCAAGCTTTTTTCTGTGGAAGCACACAACTTCGGTTCAATCAAAACATGTACTCTTGTTAACAACATGTGGGAGGATCCAAAGCCCCCCTCTGTAGTACTCCTTTAGGCTTATCCCATTGATTTGGAGGCTGTTGTGCTGTCAAGCCAGATATAAAATTGCACATCTTACCAAAAGAAGTGGCACACGATGATGTGAGGGATCCTTTAATCTTACAGAGGCTAGGCCTGAGCTGAGTTGCGGCACATGGCATGTGAAATGCAAACTGTTTGCTATGTCTACAGTCCTTTCAACACTCTGGCCAGTTTCTCCTCTTTGGGGTCACACTGGAATATCTTCCCTAATTCGGCTAATAAAATCTCACTCAGCCATCCAGGCACATTAACTCTAAGGGGGGATTCAGGGAATCTGTCTCCAAGTCACTAAGGTCACAAATATTGTTCGCAAGAGAGACATCATATTGACTCTTTTCATAGACTCCTGGGCTCCTTTCGCTAAGGATTCCAGGTTGCTTGTCCACCAGCAGACAGGACATGAGTGTCAACCTGTAGCATATTGGCAGGCCCTGGAGTGCATTATAATGCTGGCACACACAGCTGCTGATCACAGGACAGGCTACACAGCTAAAGTGTAAACTGGGAGGAAGTACCTGCTGCTTCAGTTCTGAGCCAGCAGGATGCTGGCCTGTTACAATAAGACGTATCTCTGCTGTGAGCTTGATGAGGCCTTGATGTAGGAGGTTTCACCATCATTGTCTCCTGGGAAACATCATTAGCCTTTCAAACCAATGCAAAATCCTATAATCACAACTACAATACTAGAACGCCCATTTAAGGTATGGAGACATTTTTTATGCTTTAATCTGGCATTACCATTTGTGAAAGCTGAATTAATTACTAATAAATGCAGATTTATTAACTGTTAAGAATTTACATGAACTAGGATAACGTAGAGTAAAATTGTGTGTCATGGAAAATGTGTCCATGGATGTGGCCACCATGAGCGAATGAAAAGTGATTATGAATATGCGTTTATAGTTAAATGATGTGTACATGTAGTAAATTATATTAATAAGATGCATTAACATATTAGTGTCATGTATTTTCTTACAATTTATATTAGGCATTGATAAATCATGTAGTTTAGGCCTACTTGAAAGGGCTCACGTTAAACTGCTCAGTAGTAATAATTAATTAAATGTACATGTTCTGTGAAAGCCGAAAATTAATATTGTCTTGTGTTCACACAGAGTTGACCAAAGGATTGATAAATGTATTAGACTTTCTCGTGAGAACTGCCTGTAAAAATGTCTTACACTAGAAAGTGTAAGTTTGTAGGTATGACGCGTGAGAAGAAGATGTTCCCAGGACTGAACAATGGCCGCACTGACTACTGCTGGGATTGCAACAAAACAGTTACCTGACAAACCTGACAATGGGAACAGGAGGAGAGGAGTCAATCATCAACATGTGAAAGACTATATTTTAGATTTATAGAGTAATGACTATTGGTCCTCCTGTACTCCTGTGTACGATTTTCTAACCAATGACGGAGACTTTAACTTAGCCCAACTACACAGAGGGAGGGGAGTCTTATTCTATTCTGTCCGAGGAGCTGAACAGTTCCTGATGATTTATTTCCTGTCCCTGACTTTATTTGCTTATGCTGATCCCTTAGATATTGCTTCTTAAATGGTTCAGATAGCTTAGAGTCCCCGTCTCTGAACCATTCCCTTTCAATGTCCCATTGCTGATGCTGATCCAACGGATGTCCATCTGACGAAGAGACCGCATCTTGCTGACTCATTGAGGAAAGGTATAATGAAATGTTATTCTTTTATGCTGTATTTGTGTTTTCTTTTCAGGTACCAACCGCTATTTAGATAGAGCCATAGCTAGACGTTTTCCAAATTACTTTGACAAAACTGTTTTAGCATGAAGCCCAAACATGCCATTATAATTTGAAGGTTAGTTAGTACTGCCCGAATGTTAACAATTATCATTAACCAAGAATTGATTCTGTTCTTCTGGTGAACCTAGATGTATACTATTTCTGTCTTTCAGTTATTACTGTTATTGATTTGTACTGTATTTCTTGAGTGTCTAGTTAGCTTTAGCTAAGTTAAGATTCTTCAGACGTTTTGGTCAACCTGTGTTGTTTGGCATTTGGTTTTGAGACAAATCTATGTGACACTAGCATTGTTAACCAGGTAAATAAACATTTTAACTTTACCAAAGGTGTGGTTATCTATGGCCAAATGGGTCATTGTGCGTAAAGATTATTGACTCAAAGGTATTTGATGTTGTTTATTGATTAGGATGTTGTATTAATGATGAAGTCATGATTTATTGTGGAATCACTCTAAGCGTAGTCAAAAGGTCCGTCGAACCTCTAATGCGTCCCCTTATCAATTAACTTATAAAAGACCAAATAAGGATAGACACGCTCACACACTGAATGCAAATCCAGGTAGGACTATGTCGTATGACTTCAATTGATCTGGCTTTGCATGGAATAATTGGGGAGGGGAGTGGTTTGTGCTGTTCCTATCCCGTTTCTCCCTTCTTGAATAACTCATCGTGGTGTTGGTGCTACGTGGTGTAAAGCCATTCAGCACTACACCACAGTAAACTCCTTTCATGCACAACTGTTAATTGACTCTGCCATCTGAGTTGCTTTGCATCATGTAGCACCTGAGCTAAAGCAGAGTGTCATGCCAAGGTATCGGGAAGATAGGAGTGAACTAATGGGATGAGATAAGACGAATATGACTGGCCTCTAAAAAGGAGACTGAGGGGGTCATTTGGATGCTGGCAGATGGTCCTGATGTACTCCAGCGGGGAACTGACCATGTCCTGTGCTACCCTGAGTGAGGACTGTCTGCTGTATTTAAAGATCACCACACGACTGGCTGTGTAAGCACTTTATAGGCACTGTGGTGCTGACCCTCCTACCAACAAATGACTGCTGAGTGGGCACCACGTTTAAAGCATCCACTCTGAAAACTTTTTAATTAGGATAAAATCAGCTCAGAAATTAAGAGTTTGTATTCTCTAAACAAAAAAAAAGAATGGTGTGATGTAATGGCATGGCAGACACTGACAGGGAAAAGGAGAGACAGTCAACACAATCTAAATAGGACAGAACGACCATCACTCTAACCCGGCGGCCCTTTACTGATGAGCTGCCAGAGCACACGTTTATATAGGAGTAAATGCGGAACTTCCCTCAACTCTAACTCGAGCAGGAGAGCAGTGAATTTGACAGGTTGGGAACACTTAATTTGCAGCAGTCCATTGGTTCTATCCAATTCTAAATGAGGCCTAGGGTATCTTTAAGTTAGGAGAGATATGGAAAGGTAACCTTCAGAACGGGATGATCCCAAGAGCAACACTGACGCAGAATTCTACAACCTTGCCTGATGGTAATAGGGTGAAAGAAAGATATGACCATTGTTGAAGAAGGTATAGTTTGGCAGAAAAATAACAAGAAAGACTTGTGTGATGGGGCAAGGCAGTGCAACCGGCTCAGTTTCTTGATAGGTGTCAGCATAATAGGGATCCTCAATTTTCTGGTGGGGTTAAAAATGGGTCAGTGACATAGGACTGGTTCAATTACATAGGCAGAAGCCTGTGCAGTTGGCTGACGTAGCCTTTTGAGGACGTGTAGGGCAACGAGTGGAAAAGGGGCATGAGGCAGTAAAAAAGCATGGATGACAACTTTTCAAAGCAGCATATGTCCAGGTGTGCCTGATTCATGCCAGATTTTGAGCATCACCACATAAGATACATTTACAACAAACCTAAATGGAATTCATTTACAAAATCAGTATTTCTTGTGAACACCCGGCAAAGATGAGGACTTGTGTTGGACCCTTTCGGTTTACATCTATGAGATACTCTGTTTTCTCCGAGAAATTATTCAGCAGGACAAAAACCTTCATCTTCTTGGGCAAGGGAGTGCTGTCATGTATACAAGAAGTATATGCTCTGGAGAAGGTAAGTTAGGAGAGCTTATTTCTAGTAGAGGCTGGGCAACAGGACGAGAGACCTCGCTTAAAGAGGGAGGCTCAGGTAAATGATAAGTTCCGTGTTCTGTGATTAGTCAATCAGCAGGAAAAGGTCAGTTTCCAGGTGAGGTATGTTTTTTAGAAGGTACAAAGGATTACAGAATAAATTTGCTCTCACCTTTTTTGTGCCATACAGCACCTCCAGAAGCTTCTCCTGGGCTGTCTCGAAGCGGGAGTCCAAACTGGAGGCCATCTTCTGCACTAGGTTCCACATCATATAATTGTTCAAGATACTGAAATTAGAGCAAAGAGATGCATTGCAGAAACATGTTGGCAAGTGCCTTTGAGAGGTGAAACCTGTTAATAGGTTACACAGAGTTTGTGATTGATAAGAGTGTCGCTATGAATATATGTTAGAGAGAGTCAATACAGGATGAGGACACAACCAAGGAATCAATAATCACCAGTGAAGAACGCCAGCAGGAACCAATGTATAGAGCAAGCAGGGACAGCTACCACAAATCTCAAGGGGGTGGGGGAGTGCAGACGGGGGAAATAATTAAAAGAAAAAAAAAAACGTACCTGTCCTGTCACTGCCGCCTCGCTCCTCTTACCGCTCCTGGTGGCGTCCCAGCAGTCCCTGGGACACCAGCACAGGTTCTCCACACAATCCTGGTGCTGCTCTCATGCTGTACTTGGCATGAGAGCAGCAACAGGATTGGTCTGAGTGACTTGGTCTGCTCCTCAGACAGTGCATTGGAGTCTGTGCTGTTTCTCCAACCCGGCTGTGCAACACAGTTGGGTCGGAGAAACCTAAGTGCGCATGTCAGTTTGTCTAGCCTAAGGCAGACGGCCAAACTGACATGAGCACTTAGGTGCACTACACTCCTCCCATCCCCCGCCTCCATGGCCCAGCCCCAGCCCTCCCTGCACACGCTGCTGAGCCAGCAACTGAAAAATAAAACAATAATAAAATATAGTTTTATTTTTCAGGTGCTTACTCTCGCAAGTGGGGCAACGCTCCTTCGCCATTGCAGAGGAGCCGCCGCTGAGACCAAGGTCAATGCACGGTCATCGATGGATAGCATCAGTCAACCGAAGACAAGAACAGCTTTCAGTGCTTATAAGATTAGATTCATTGTATGTCTGATGCAGGCAAAAATGTCTCCTTGTTTCCCATATTTCAGTGTATCTCAATTAAAACACTTTGATTTTCCGATCACTATTTCAATTAAGTTGGACTGCTTTTCCTGTATGAAAAATGTAACCCCTATTGTACCACCCATTCTCTCTTCCTGAAATCTCATCTTCTAATAGTTGTCCTCAAATGTAAATGGCATCATGCTGGAGACTGTCAATGTTTTGTTCTTTGTCCTATCACTAAGATGTTTGTTGGTGAGGAGTGGTTTCTTTATCAGACACCCACAGGGCCGGCGGGTGCAAGGCAATCAAGGCAATGCAGAATTCAGAGTACCACACTCTGATAAGGGGAGATTGTAAGTATGAAAATAAGAATGCACTCTCACAAATAGGAAAATGTATAGAAGGGGTTTCTGAGATGATGATGCCCACCCAGTCTGGCAGACCTCGGCTAGTGTCATACTAGAGATATCACTGACTTGGAAGATGCACATGCACTGACCATACTTGCTCTATGTATAGTGTATTTTAGTGATCTGGAACAAGGTTGACTACTGGTTGCCTAAGTTGTTTCTCAAACCATAATCTCCAGGCTACTAGTTGTGGTCTCCTCTACTTCTCTGGACAAGAGCATGGCCAGGGCTGAGAGGGATTTATGGCATTCTTCTGTCTGTGGTTAATAGAACGTGGTACCAGAATATCGTAGTCAGAATCTCGTTTACTTAAATATTGAGTCCTAAATATCATTTACAAAAATCTTTCCCTTTAGAGAAAATGGGGCATTTTTCTAAACGATATTAAAGACAGGATATTTATGTCAGATGATATTTCTGTATACAATATTCTGACATTTAACCTATGAGTGATATAAATGCCTGATAACTCAATTACCAGGAATTTCTGCTGCTCTGCTATACTCTAAATGAACCCCCATTTCTATGGAGAACTCCACACATGAAGGTATACATTTTAGAAGTAAATGTGGGAGAGCTGGAGGGAGTGCCTTGAAAATGGTAAATACTAATAAATAGGAGGAGTTAAGTAAGGGGTAAGGTGGAGTTTAGGGAGGGGTTAAGGAAGGCCATGCACCAACCTGTGCTTCTATAGTTACTACAGCCCAAAGGCACCCAAACCGTAGTAAATGTACTCCAGCTCAGAGCTAGAGTACGTTCAGCACCACACAGGGCCAATCACTAGTGTGGCTGCACTCTCCTATGAAACGTAATGGAGACAGGGATTTGAAATAAAAGTCTATTGGGACTAATGTTAAATTATTTTAACGGCTTAAAATTATTAATAAATTTAATTTAATGCTAAAAATATATAAATGAAAGATGACTATTAATTCATTATACAATATTTTAATAGCAATTTTTACATTTAAAAAAAATGTAAATTTAATTTTTGAAAAAAGATTATATTAATTTAAATTAATTCTATGCATAACGTATAATAATTGTTTACTACATAATAATTAAATATAAGCTTTCTTTTTTTAGGTTGGTGTTTTTATTTAATCTTAGGAAAGATCCTCATAATTTAATTTAATATTTTCAAACCAATTAAATATCTATTTCAAAATTAAGTTAATAATGCTATAGCAAGATTCATTTTGTTCTACATTTCTAATACATTTTTCAAATTAACTTACATTTATATTTATCATCCAAAAATGTCACTACATTTATTAAAAACTTTAAAGAACTTTTAATCATTTCCTTATACTTTACCAGAGGAAAATCTCCACCCAGGTGACAGAGATCTCTGTCTACATGTGAAAGGTTGTTAAAGCTAGCAACATCATAAACTCATAAATTAATCTCCATCCCCTGGTTTCTGGGGGTGGACATATTTAGGCATGCACCTTGCAGCAAATTTGCAATTGAAAATGGTGAATAACCTAAAAAAGCAAATTTACTACAAAGTGTAAGAGCAAACTTACATGTGCAGATTTACTTAACCTTTGTGAATTGACCTCATTCTCTGTAAACTTTCTGTAGCCTCCTGAAAGTCGTTTACCTGAGTCCACCAGCCTCACCCCAGTGTTTTATACTGAATGTTTCCCACAAGTATCATCATGTGACGGAGGATGAAGTGGAATTTTAATAAGGCCCTCCTTCTACGTGGATAAAAACAACCAGCCTAAAATTCTAGACCTGAAACGTCTGTATGTACCAACATGTTTCAGCATTTCTCTCAGCCCTAAGGGATTCATGCATTCATCAGGCCTTTGAGGGTTCTTTATACAGTCAGTGCCATCAGTACATAAATGTCATCTATGGTTAAAATATAGCCAAAGGAAATCTAAATGAAGTAGAAGGAGAATTTAGGAATTCTGCTAAAGGGGACCAGGAGCACCCTTGCAGACTACGCTCACATCCTAACTACGACAGTTGCACCTGTAACCTAGTCATCACACTTTTTTATGGAAAAATGAATGAATGACCTAATAAATTAATCATTATATAGTGCTCAAACAACCATGGTTGTCATGGTGCTGTCTAGTCCCTCTATACAGAGGACCCCCTATATCAGAATTTCCTATTTTCGCGATTGAGTAGATGCAGATGCCATGACCTTCATACTCTTGGTGTTTTAAGATGGGGCTGAATAGAAGGACTCTTTGTATGTAATGATTCCCCTCCACCTCAGTATCTTTACTGAGCTGACCAGAGGCAAGCATCTCTCAAATCTTCTGTGGATCAGTCTAGTTAGTACCACTGTAGGTGTGTTTCCGCAGTCCTTCATAAGTTAACCATCTTGAAATGCTCAGTGAAACTATGTTGGACTGGAAGTGATCCAAAGGCTTTCAGAGGCAAATGGAATAGAATCCTGGCCCTCTTTTCTGAGCAAGGATTACCTTCTTAAGCTTCCAATTTTAAAATCACTTTGAATCTCCAAGATCTAAGCAGGCCAGTTACACACCGCTTTATTTTCCATTTATAACAATGTGTAATGGGAAAGATGCAAATGCCCGACTGCCTTCCCTGAGCTAAAGTGAAAATAAGACTGTCTGACTGGAAACTGGAACCTTCAAACAAGAAGCAAGAGGGAATAGATACAGAAGGAAACACATAGAGCCCCAAGCCAGGAAGAAAGTGGAGCAGGCAGATCCACAAACCCCATAGAACTGTTCAAAATGCCTATTATAACTTGAATGGAAATGTAGCAGATAAAATTAGTTTGCTCACCTATTTTAAAGCCAGTAATCAGAATAAATTTAAAGTGCCCTTTATTTACCTCAGGACTAGCTAGTGACACTTTTCTTTGTGACAATTCTGCCTCATCCAACATTTACACTTGAGAATTTACTACAGAAGAACTAGTTCTTTACTCCAAACCTTAGATGCCCCACCATCGTTTTTGTGCTAGCACACAAATGTTGCATTCCCACATCACACATAACATCAAACATCACACAACACTTAATCACAAAATACTTAATGCCGCACAACATATATAATCGAAAATATCACACCACATATAATGACACACAAAACCATATAATTCATAACTTCATGTCATTCTGCATCAGTTCATCAGAGGATAGCACTTCTTAAGCTCTTCCTGATCTCCAGTGACACCTCCCCCTAGACAGACCATCGTACCTCTTGTCAGTGGTGTTGATGAGATCTGACACCTGCTGCAGGTACTCCTTTCCGTAGATCACCACTGGCTCTGTGTCATTCAGGTCTAGTGGGGATAGTGCGAAGGATATGTAATCCATCCAGTCGATGGCTGGGGCCAGGAACTGAAAACAAAAGTCAGAAAGTTGAATACTGAGATGATGATGGGCAATACCTGAGGAAAGTGAATTGTGGTAGAACACACGGGGCATCACATGGGACGGCACTGGGCACAGACCTGTAACAAACTATGAGCCAATGCATGAATAAGAACCACAGAGAACTTTAAAGGAATCTCTGGCAGAATGAATAAGTGTTTCATTAAAAGATTTTGTCATTTTAAAGAATTTTTGTCAGATGAAATAATGGACTCAAACTTTGAGTAATAATTGGATGAACTCTTCTAACCCATACAGTGTGTCCAAGAGAATGTGGTAAGGAAAATGTCACTTACCCAGTGTACATCTGTTCGTGGCATTAGTCGCTGCAGATTCACATGCTGTGCATAGTCCGCCGTCTGGTGTTGGGTCGGAGTGTTACAAGTTGTTTTTCTTCGAAGAAGTCTTTTCGAGTCACGAGACCGAGGGACTCCTCCTACTTTGGTTCCATTGCGCATGGGCGTCGACTCCATCTTAGATTGTTTTCCCCGCAGAGGGTGAGGTAGGAGTTGTGTATGTTAGTAATAGTGCCCATGCAATGGAATGAATAAGTATGTACAAAATAAAGGTTAAGCTAATATATTTACAAATGTACAAATGTTGGAGATTACTTCCAAATGGCTACAGGCTCCCGGGGAGGCGGGTGGGCGCATGTGAATCTGCAGCGACTAATGCCACGAACAGATGTACACTGGGTAAGTGACATTTTCCGTTCGGTGGCATGTGTAGCTGCAGATACACATGCTGTGCATAGACTAGTAAGCAGTTATCTCCCCAAAAGCGGTGGTTCAGCCTGTAGGAGTGGAAGTAGTTTGGAATAATGTTCTTAATACAGCTTGACCTACTGTGACTTGTTGTGCAAATAGCACGTCTACACAGTAGTGCTTAGTAAATGTGTGAGGCGTAGACCATGTTGCTGCCTTACATATTTCGTTCATTGGAATATTTCCTAGGAAGGCCATGGTAGCGCCTTTCTTTCTGGTTGAGTGTGCCTTTGGTGTAATAGGCAGCTCTCTCTTTGCTTTAAGGTAGCAGGTTTGGATGCACTTAACTATCCATCTGGCTATACCTTGTTTTGATATTGGGTTTCCTGTATGAGTTTTTTGAAATGCAATAAATAGTTGTTTTGTTTTCCTAATTGGTTTTGTTCTGTCAATGTAGTACATTAATGCTCTCTTGATGTCTAATGTATGTAGTGCCCTTTCAGCTATTGAGTCTGGCTGTGGACACTGGTAGTTCTACTGTTTGATTTAAGTGGAACGGTGAGATAACCTTTGGTAAGAATTTTGGATTGGTTCTTAGAACTACCTTATTCTTGTGTATTTGAATAAATGGTTCCTGTATAGTAAACGCCTGAATTTCACTTACTCTTCTTAGAGATGTAATGGCAATGAGAAATGCAACTTTCCACGTTAGGTATTGTATTTCGCAAGAATGCATGGGTTCGAAAGGTGGACCCATGAGTCTTGTTAAGACAATGTTGAGGTTCCATGAAGGAACAGGTGGTGTTCTTGGTGGTATAATTCTCTTTAGGCCTTCCATAAATGCTTTAATGACAGGTATTCTAAACAGTGAAGTTGAATGAGTAATCTGCAGGTATGCAGATTTTGCTGCAAGATGTATCTTTATGGAAGAGAAGGCCAGATTTGATTTCTGCAAATGTAGTAAGTATCCTACTACATCCGTTGGAGACGCATTTAATGGTTGAACCTGATTATTATGGCAGTAGCAAACAAATCTTTTCCATTTACTTGCATAGCAGTGTCTAGTGGATGGCCTTCTAGCTTGTTTTATGACCTCCATACATTCTTGTGTGAGGTTTAAGTGTCCAAATTCTAGGATTTCAGGAGCCAAATTGCTAGATTCAGCGATGCTGGGTTTGGATTGATCTGTTGTCTGTGCTGTGTTAACAGATCTGGTCTGTTGGGTAGTTTGACATGAGGCACTACTGACAGGTCTAGTAGTGTTGTATACCAAGGTTGTCTTGCCCATGTAGGTGCTATTAGTATGAGTTTGAGTTTGTTTTGACTCAATCTGTTTACTAGATATGGAAGAAGAGGGAGAGGGGGAAAAGCGTACGCAAATATCCCTGACCAATTCATCCATAGAGCATTGCCTTGAGACTGCTGGTGTGGGTACCTGGATGCGAAGTTTTGGCATTTTGTTTGCGTTCTCTTTTGTTGCAAATAGGTCTATTTGGGGTGTTCCCCAAATTTGGAAGTAAGAGTTTAGAATTTGGGGGTGAATCTCCCATTCGTGTACTTGTTGGTGATCCCGAGAGAGATTGTCTGCTAGCTGATTCTGGATCCCTGGAATAAACTGTGCTATTAGGCGAATGTGGTTGTGAATTGCCCACTGCCATATCCTTTGTGCTAGGAGACACAGCTGTGTTGAGTGTGTTCCCCCCTGTTTGTTTAGATAATACATTGTTGTCATGTTGTCTGTTTTGACAAGAATGTATTTGTGGATGATGATGGGTTGAAATGCTTTCAACGCTAGGAATACTGCTAACAATTCGAGGTGATTTATATGAAACCTTTTTTGATGTACGTCCCATTGTCCTTGGATGCTGTGTTGATTGAGGTGTGCTCCCCACCCTGTCATGGAAGCATCTGTAGTTATCACGTATTGTGGCACTGGGTCTTGGAAAGGCCGCCCTTTGTTTAAATTTATACTGTTCCACCATAGAAGCGAGATGTATGTTTGGCGGTCTATCAACACCAGATCTAGAAGGTGACCCTGTGCATGTGACCATTGTGATGCTAGGCACTGTTGTAAGGGCCTCATGTGCAATCTTGCGTTTGGGACAATGGCTATGCATGAGGACATCATGCCTAGGAGTTTTAACACCATCTTGGCATGTATTTTTTGTGTTGGATACATGGCTTGTATGACTTTGTAAAAATTTTGAACCCTTTGTGGACTTGGAATGGCTATCCCTTTTGTTGTGTTGATTGTCGCTCCCAAGTATTGCTGTGTTTGGCACGGCAGAATGTGTGACTTTGTATAGTTGATGGAGAACCCTAGTTTGTAGAGGGTTTGTATGACATAATCTGTGTGGTGTGAACACCTTGTTAGGGAGTTGGTCTTGATTAGCCAATCGTCTAGGTAGGGGAACACGTGTATTTGCTGCCTTCTGATATGTGCAGCTACTACTGCTAGACATTTTGTAAAGACTCTCGGTGCGGTTGTTATACCGAACGGCAACACTTTGAATTGGTAATGTATTCCTTTGAATACGAACCTTAGGTATTTCCTGTGCGAGGGATGTATCGGTATGTGGAAATATGCGTCTTTTAGATCTAAGGTTGTCATGTAGTCTTGCTGTCTCAACAGTGGTAATACGTCCTGTAGCGTGACCATGTGAAAGTGTTCCGATTTGATGTAGGTGTTTAGTGTTCTGAGATCTAAGATTGGTCTCAGTGTTTTGTCTTTTTTTGGTATTAGAAAGTACAGTGAGTAAACTCCTGTGTTTCTTTGTGGACCTGGTACCAATTCTATTGCGTCTTTTTGTAGTAATGCTTGAACTTCCAGATCTAGTAGGTCTAAATGCTGTTTTGACATATTCTGTTTTTTTGGTGGGACGTTTGGAGGGAGTTGGAGAAATTCTATGCAATAACCATGCCGGATAATTGCTAAGACCCAAGTGTCTGTTGTTATCTCCTCCCAAAATTTGTAGAACTGGCTTAGTCTTCCCCCCACTGGTGTTGTGTGAAGGGGTTGAGTGACTTGTGAGTCACTGTTTGGTTGGCGGGGTTTTGGGACCCTGAAATTTTCCCTGGTTTCTAGGGAATTGTCCCCCTCTGTATTGGCCCCGAAAGCCTCCCCTTTGGTACTGTCCCTGGTAGGTAGACAGTGTTGTTTGTGAGGTACTAGCTTGTGTGGTTTGACCTCGAAACCCCCCTCTGAAGGTTGTTTTGCGAAAAGTGCCAAAAGTGCCTCTGCCCTGCAGGGAATAGAGTGCGCCCATGGCCTTAGCTGTGTCAGTATCTTTTTTCAATTTTTCAATTGCCGTGTCCACTTCGGGTCCAAACAATTGTTGTTCATTGAACGGCATATTGAGCACTGCCTGTTGTATCTCAGGTTTGAAGCCGGATGTGCGCAACCATGCGTGCCTCCTTATGGTTACCGCGGTATTTATTGTTCTTGCAGCTGTATCCGCTGCATCCATAGAGGAACGTATTTGGTTGTTGGAGATATTTTGTCCCTCCTCAACCACTTGTTTTGCCCGTTTCTGAAATTCTTTGGGTAGATGCTCGATGAGATGCTGCATCTCGTCCCAATGGGCTCTGTCATATCGCGCTAGGAGCGCCTGTGAGTTAGCGATGTGCCACTGGTTTGCAGCTTGTACTGCAACCCTTTTCCCAGCTGCGTCGAACTTGCGGCTCTCCTTGTCTGGAGGTGGTGCGTCGCCTGATGTGTGCGAGTTGGCTCTTTTACGAGCTGCTCCTACGACAACTGAATATGGTGGCAGTTGTGATGTGATAAAAGCAGGGTCCGTGGGCGGTGCTTTATATTTCTTCTCCACCCTTGGAGTTATTGCCCTGCTCTTGACAGGTTCTTTAAAGATCTGTTTTGCGTGCCTTAGCATTCCCGGGAGCATAGGAAGGCTTTGATAATTGCTGTGGGTGGAGGAGAGGGTGTTGAAAAGGAAGTCATCCTCGACAGGCTCTGAGTGTAACGACACGTTATGGAACTCTGCTGCCCTAGCTACCACCTGTGCATACACTGTACTGTCTTCAGGTGGTGAGGGCTTAGTAGGGTACGACTCAGGGCTATTGTCTGATACTGGGGCGTCATAGAGATCCCACGCATCCTGGTCATCTTGGCTCATAGTGGTATGAGCTGGTGAATGTGACGGAGTCTGTGCCGGTGATGTATGAGTTACCGGTGGTGGAGAGGGTGGTGGAGTTATTTTCTTTACCACTTTTGCTTGTGGTGTCTTTTCTTGTGGTTGGAAATCGAGTTTCCTTTTCCTCCTGATTGGGGGAAGAGTGCTGATCTTCCCTGTACCACTTTGTATGAAGATCCGCTTTTTGGTGTGGTCTACATCTGTGGTTTGCAAATCTTCCTCAAACCTGTGTTTGCGCATTTGGGAGGACAGTGATTGGTCCTCTGAGTACGAACTGGCTGTCGGTTCGGTTGCTGGTCGTTTAGGCACCGAAACCGTGTCTTTTGTTATTTTCGGCTCCGACGAGATTTTTCTCTTTTTCGGTGTCGAACTTTCTCGGTGTCGACCATCTTCGGTGCCGCTGTCTCTGTGCCGAGCAGCCTCGGTGGTGCTGTCTCGGTGACGACCCTTTTCTGCAGCACTTTCTCTGTCCCGAGATTGCTGCGTGCCTGTGTCTCGACCCGAGTCGGACGACCTCGGCACCAGTTCGCCTTTTTTCGGTGCCGATGAACGGTCACCTACTTTATGGGTTGAGCCATGGCCTGTTGGCAGTGGCGTCCCCTGGGCTTTGTCTGTTTTCCCGTGTGGTGCTTGCTTCGACGTCTTACTCACGGTTTCTTCGACGTCGAATTCTTCCGAGTCCGATTCATGGATGGAGAAGGCTTCTTCTTCTTCTCCATGTTCCTCGAACCCTCGTTGTCCTGTCGGCGTGGACGCCATCTGCAACCGTCTGGCTCTTCGGTCACGGAGCGTTTTTCTCGACCGAAACGCTCGACAGGCCTCACACGTTTCTTCCTTGTGCTCGGGTGACAGGCACAAGTTACAGACCAAATGTTGGCCTGTATAGGGATATTTACTGTGACATTTAGGACAGAATCGGAACGGGTCTGTTCCATCAGTGTTGATGTTGCACGCGGTCGGGCCGACCAGGCCCCGACGGGGGAGCGAAATTACCCCGAAGGGCTACCGGAGCTCTTCAGGATTTGGTGTCGATTCTAATCTAACCCGATACCAAACGAAACAATACCGACGTAGTTTTCCGAAGTTATGACTATCTTTCCGTCCCGAAACACGGAGCGAAAGGGAACACGTCCGAACCCGATGGCGGAAAAAAAACAATCTAAGATGGAGTCGACGCCCATGCGCAATGGAAACAAAGGAGGAGGAGTCCCTCGGTCTCGTGACTCGAAAAGACTTCTTCGAAGAAAAACAACTTGTAACACTCCGACCCAACACCAGACGGCGGACTATGCACAGCATGTGTATCTGCAGCTACACATGCCACCGAACTGACTTGTTTCTAATAAGCAGACATTTAAACAAATCTGATTTTTTTTATGGTATGGTGTAACTCAACTCTGTGTGTGTACATGTATATGGGTGTGCGCATATGTATGTGTGTTTGCGTGTGTGCGTGTTTGTGTTTTGAGACAGGAATGCCCAATGCACTATATATGGGCATTTTTCCCTGTCCTGAGTGCCAAACTGCATCTATATCTGATATCCTGAATGTAATAATTCTAAGCTTGTCTCCAGAGACCTGGGTCTATCCCTCATTGCGTGAGGCCCTGGACCTGTCTTATGTCCTGGAGGGGCACACCGAGGGTGCTCCTATTATTGGCCAAGAATTACTGTTCCTGTCCTGGGACATGAAAAAATGCAGACAGCATACTGTGTTTTAGAAAGCTCAATTATGTAACTAGACCATTTTATCTGTGTTTCTGGAAGAAAGGCCTAGAAGTTCCACTATAATGTGTGTGCCCAAAGCCTCGGACTGGCATCTACAGTTTATGTCAAGGGCATAACATGTGTGTAATGTGTGTAGTGACAGACTGTGTTGCCCAACGAGGCTGTGTATTGGGGCAAGTGGGATGCATTCTGAATGCCCCTGGACTGATATAGTCCAAGATGGAGGGAGGGGGGTGAGAGCTGTTCTCCCAGAAAGTGGGAGTGTTTATGCCTGCCTTAATTTGGCTGGGTGGAGGAGATCCAACGCTGAAGTGAGATAAATGGCGATGGGGCTATCCTTGGAAATTCCAAGAGGCTTTTTCCTGGTAAGGAAATGCTGATTAGCCTTGTTGGGAACTGTCATTTGGTGGATGGTAAGGGTGGGGGGTGGTGTAAGAGTGTTGTTTCCCTTGTGTAAGGAAAGGAAGTTTCTAGGTCCGGCCTGTCCTTTTGCCTGTCTCTGATTACTACTTCTATTGGGCTGATGACAGCCAACTGCTCAAACCTCACACCTATTTGTGCCTGTGTTGTGGGCTCCAAGTTGGAGACTACTCAAGTGCTATGTGCTATGAGGAGCATCACTGTATACAAAGGCTATGTCTGGAGAGCAGCCTGAGGAGGACATCTGAAAGAAGATCAGTCCCAACCTTGTTATACAGTCTTAGGCAAAGCATCCACCCCCAGACGATGTGAATGAAAGTGGTATCATTTTGTTCCAGTTCAAATTATTTTCTGATCAGAGAAGTGAGTGCTCTGCAGAGTACTCACAGGACTTCTTTGCAACCAGCACTGTCTGTTAGCCAATCTCCCATTGGTGAGGGGACATCACCTGATGTCTGTTCTTCCAGATGGAGAAGCTGTAGATCTGCCTTAATGACCTAGAAGGTTGCCTGACCGCTGACTGCTGAAAGAGGGATGAAGTTTTCCTGGCCCTGCATGAAGGGTGACTGTCCAGGAGGAGAGAGTTCAAGTATGTCCTTGGGGACTGAGGGACATCCGGAAAGAGCTGACCAGAGAGTAATCTGTGTTGATTTGTGTGACAGAGGGTCTTCCTGGTCTCTTAGATCATATTCCTTGCTGGAACTGCTAGAAACTGCTGACCATTGGGTTGGTTTGGGGCTGCACTTGCTGTGATTACCATACACCCAATGTAGAGGCCATTCCCTTTTGGCACAGTCAGGAGATGAAAATGCTGTGCTCATCGTAGGCTCAATCGGGGCTGCATCTACCTGTAGTCTGGCCCAGGGCTGCAACTGCAGTGGTCATCGTAGGACCGATCAGGCTGCTTCTATGAGTGGCCTCCCAGGGGCAGCAACTTCTTTGATCACTGTTAGCGTGATTGGGTTGCGACTGCTTCTGGCCCAGATTATGATCCAAGGTGACTGCTGCAGCCGCAGCATGGCAGGACTGAATCTGGCGGCAAGCGAATAGACTGATGCAGGCTGTGCCTGGCCCACTCAGCGCCTGGAGAGAGCCTCACTTACCAAGATCCCTAAATCAGATGCACAGAAGGGCCATACAGACTGCTCTAGATGATCAAAGAAGCCTCATACACAACTAGAAGGTAGGAGTCAAAAACAATCTTGAACTGTGTGCTTATTTGGCTGGGGAAACTGCACCTGAGCTTCATCATGCGTCATCTGATTTCTACAAGGAGGGACCAACCAAGGAGGGCCCACCCAGCAGGATCTAGAAGAGGGGAATTGGGGTGTAGCACCTCGGAGGGTAGCACCAAGGAACACTTTCTTGTATAACCAATGGGGCTGTGTACTATTTAATATTGCTATTTGATTAAAAGTAGTTTATTTTCCTTAAAAACAAGTGCTGCGTGAGACAGTGAAGATATTGTGTATGTTGGTTTTTGTGTGCAGTGCAGAGCTCAGGCAACCTACACTACCTCCCTAAGAAGTACCCAAAATTTTGTCCAAGCTACCCCGGCAGTCAAGTGCGAAAGGGGTTGTACTTGGCACAGTTTGCAGAGTCATAGCAAGATGGACTCCGGGACACTTGTGGCAAAAAAAAAAAAAAAACACACACTTGCATTAGTCAAGAGGTTTCCACCAATTTATCTTTTGCTGCTTAAACTCAAGAATGTAGTGGCTCCTCCTTGCAAACAGTTCAAGATGTATTTGGTTGTGGCTACAACATAGAGCACAAGAAAGCTCACTAATGAGAAAGAACTCCAAAATAAACTCCTTGGCGTATATGGCTCTCTCACAAGGGATGTGGATATGTAATAAATAACAAAAACACAACCTTAAAACCACCTACTTATAAACAGGGAAAGAGGAGAAACTCCCTAAAAGCATTTAAGGTTTCCAAGAACACACAAATCACAGCTGATGGAAATTTGTAGATGGAAGTGACAGAGAAGTGTTAAATTAAACGTGCTTTCTCATTTATATCCTCCAAGGGCGTCTGAGGACATCATTTTGATCGACCTATCCTACATCTAAAATTCACATTTGTTGGGCATATTGTGCCTCTTATCCTTAAATCAGAGTCTGGGGTGGGAATCCATGACTTTGGAAAGACACCACTTTTCACATGAATGGGACTCAATGATTGCTAGTCAATTAGAGTTAGCAATATGGACGAGTGGGAAATAAACAGATGACACCTTAACTTAAAGGCCCTACAGCGGTATTGCTTTGCATGAGTGGTTGGGTGTCAGCCTCTCCAAAACATGGACATAGAATGTGACTCCTAAGGTTATCTCCCATCTGAACACACATGTTGCCCTTGAGTTGAAAGGCCTCCCCTGTACACCATAGTCAGTGTTTAGGTTGTTGCCCTGTTAACACCCAGTACCCAGCCTCCTTGATTGTTTGTGATTGCTTTGAGAGCGTTATGATGTGCTGCCCTTTCAGCTGGGGCTCATAGTTCACTGTACCCAACAACACTAGTGGACATTTTTCAGATATTTTTGCTTTAGTAATTTGCCTGGTTACGGAAAAGGACAGCCCTGTGGTGCACACACATATAGATTATCTGACCTTAGAGTTCTGATCTGCTGATGTGCATGGGTAAAGACAGTATAGGTGATTAAATGCAATGTTGGGGTGAGTCAGTAATTAATTGCAATGTTGGCGCTCGCAACGGTAGGTGACACAGACACCCTGGGTCGCTACCATAAGCACTATTCTGCTTTCCACAGAAGGGACCTTGTCAATATAACAATGGCCAAAGCATTTGTCGACCCATAACACATCTGGCATGGTTGAGAGGCGATCCCTGTGATAAAGATAAAAAGTGAATTCAAGGCATGTTACACATTTCAGATGGTCATCCAGTGACCAGCCAAACTGCAAGGAAGGTATGTCAAGGGCAGAATGAATTTCAAATATCCCTTTGCTAAAGAACAGTGAGCTTGATTTTGAGGTGTTTCCAGAAAAAAACAACAGTCATAAGTTTCACTCGATTAAATCAAGAATACTCACACCCAGTGCGTAATTTGTAAAAACAAAACACGTGTCAGGGCCCCTGTCAGGAGGTCACTGCAGGTTGCCTGACCCTGCAAGAGCTCCAATGTCAGTACCAATACAACTACTAACCTCCCTCTCATCTAATGTACTACATACACAGAATAAAAGACTTTAGAAAAACTGATCAGCTCTTTGTTGCTTTCCAACAACCACATGAAGGAAATCCCATTTTAAAACAAGGATTAGCTAGATGGATTGTGTGATGTATTCAAACATGTTACCTTAAGGCAAAAAAGGAAACTATTAATAACTCCAAAAGCATATTCCACTAGGAAAAAGGGTGTTTCTATGGCATGTTGAGGAAAATATACCAATGGCAGATAAATGCAAAGCTGCCACATGGTCCACATGGTCCACACCACATACATTCACAAATCATTACTGCTTGGATGTTTTATCTAGACAACAAGCAAATGTTAGACAGGCAGTGTTAAAAACCCTTCTGCGGAACACAATCTAACAAAGGAGTCGATGCCCATACGCACTATCACTGAGAGGAGGAGTCACTCGATCCCGTGACTCGAAAAAAAGACTTCTTCAAAGAAAAAGAACTTGTAACACTCCAAACCCAACACTAGATGGCGGGATATGCACAGCATGTGTATCTGCAGCTATACATGCCATGGAACATATATATATATATATATATATATATATATATATATATATATATATACACATCAGTCCAATTCAAATGTTACGGTGAAATGATGCTTCCTAGTGCAGGAAAACCTTTACCTGCCTGTGGAAGTGCTGTGCATCTCCACTGTTGACAGCGTATGCAAAAAGATAATAAGGCTTGATTATGGGAGGAAGAAAATGGTTATCTTGCGTTGCAAAGTGGTTTCAGCTTGTTCTCATGGGAGAGATCCTGCATCACCGTAATGCACAATTACCTCTTAAATATACATGACACTGAGTGCCTGGAAAAAGCTCATAAGGTGATTCAGGCACATTAAACGTCTTGGGGGAAAGTAATATGCAATGTGAATAAAAGAATGAGGGGCATGTATGTAGAATGTTTTCCAACACTTTTGTATTGCCGCAATAAAATATATGCCCAAGGGAATGTAAGGGTGATGCTATATTTGCATACCAAGGATGGTTTGTTACCACAAATCAAATATATGTGTAACTAAATTATACGTTGAAACTATGGAACATTTGGACACATATATTGAGTCTCTAATATTTTTATTTGTGCCTGTCAGAACCCCTTTCAGAAGGCCACGAGGCATGTAGGGACTACTGGGCACAACCAGGAGTTGAGGCCTTTTATTCCTGTGTCCCAGGACCAGCCCTACTATGGATCTTGAATAATCAGGCCAACCACCCCTTCTGCGCTTGACGCTCAGTGACAGACAGTCTAAGGCTCCCTAGATGTGTTAATACAGATTAGTGAATACAGCAAAGATTATGCAGCAGCAGTAATAAATCAATGCCCAGCCATATACTCACTTTGAGAACAAAAATAAGTATTTTATTACTTACTCTACTCATTCAAGGAAGGTTATGGCATTCACATTTCACCCTTGAAGTCATGGCTCTAGAGATTCATTGGAAAGTCCCTGTCCCACCTGTTCCTCGTAATGTGATCGGGCTTATTTCCCAGTCACTGGTGGCCACATCGGGGAAGCATTTTTAGCAGAGAGTCCCTGGATCACGGTAGGCCCGTAACTAGTCTTAGCCACTCTGGCAGAGAGGAAGTGTGCAGCATCTTAGAAGGTGCCCTGTCCACGGGCACTCACAGCAGCTTCAGTCCTGCTCAGAAGAGTTGGGTGCACTCAAGTGTTGTGGCAGCACTCGGCAGGTGCCGACTCTCCTCTGAGCCTATGCCGTCATGCTCCAGCGGCGTTCAGAGGTGTTATCACACTCCTCCTGTGGGGTGAAGGGGGCTTGAAAGTGGTGATTTGGATGCTCATGATCTCAATCCTATTGAAGCGGCGATGCTTCTACAGCATCCTCACAGGATCCAACTCTTCCAGACAGGTGCAGTCCTCACTGATCCTGGTAACCTAAGATTCACCAATGCTCAGAATTTGTGTCTCTGGCCCGATCCATGTGGCACAATTATTCCCAGCAGATTCTCATGGCATACGGGGTTACACAGTCACTGCCACGCAAAACTTCATCCTTACCACAGAGACCCATCTTATCATAAAGTTTCCCAGCTATGCTGTTGCACAGGTTTCAGCCCTTCAGCTCCTCCCCTCAAGGCAGTCTTTTCCACCACAACCCCTCCTGGCACACTTGGTCGACTGCAACAGTGCCACAGATGCTTCCGCTCTTACTGCACGGCAAGCTTCACACAGCTATCTTCACTGCGGCCCTCTCCTGGCATACAGGGGTCACTGACTCAATCCTGCACATGGGCAATATTTCGATCAGTGCAGTAGCTGTCTCCTCACACCTACCATAGGAAGTCCACTTGGCATGGCTTCCCACTTAACCTTGCTCCCTCCAATGCTCTTCTATTCCTCACAGGGCACACTGGTCTTGACAAGCAGGCACTGGTCCTCCACGCTCCAGGGCAGGTGGTCTAGGTTTCCCTAGGTGATGTCCCCTCACCCAGCAGGGAAACTAGCATGGGTGGTCCCCAGTCCTGGTCACAGGCAGAAGTCTTGCAGAGCTTCACCTTCTCACATAGTCCGTATGACTGCTTGGCAGATCACACTTTTTGGGGTCTCAACCTTCTCATAGTCCAGTGGTTCCCAAGCTTTTTTGACCCGTGGCTCCCTTGTTCTATATTGGCTATTGCCCATGGCTCCCCATTATGTCACTTTGTTTTCGGGTAGGTGTACAGGGTTCCATGGCACAGTGGTGCTTTCTTGTGTCTGAATAGCGCTAACGCCATCTATTCACTGCCTAGGACGCCAGCGATGCAGTGTAAACAGCAGAGTGTATGAGCTTGAAAGAACGTGATCATATGAAACACATAACTATGTCTATGGCGTGAATATACTAAAAATGCCATGTTCTAGAAACGCACTACTCCTAAGGAACTTCTGTGAAGAACGTGTGATTCATTTTTCATAATTATTAAATTAACGTCAGCTGCGGCACTACAATTCACTGAAAATCAAGATCCCTGGAAAGTAAACTGCAACAGCCAAAATCTTGTTAGCAGAGATTTAACCTATTTCCATCTAAATCACAGTTTAGTTTGGTGAAACACTGATTAAAATACCCCTCAGCAAAGCCTCTCCGGGGGATAATCCTTGGCCATAGCTGACAAAACAATTTATGTGTTCGGCAAAACATCAGTACGGGATAATTCTTTTGGAAATGGACCATGATCTGTTACTGAGTAGAATGTATTCAAATGACCATTTGCACAATCTCTGCTTGACAGCGTCAAGAGTGAATGAATTAACACTAACAAGGCGTCGCACACAAGTCTTGGATTTAAGAATTCTTTGTTCAATAGAAATAAACAAATGTTACAGTGCAGGCCTTCCAAAACATCATCTTCTGAACTGTCTCATCTTATATAATGTTCTTCCAAATTCTTACATGGTGCGTGCTTTTTCCTATTAGATGAGAATGTAATTGTTATATTTCATTTCTTCATTTGCACACAAAACAATCTCGGATAAAGCGCTACTGGGTGGTGGGTGGATGTCTACACGCACGCGCGAGTATCCCTTAATTCTTCTAATTATAATAATACTTACCTGATTTTCCTAAATTCGACAAGGAACTTCAGGCAAACACGTCGGATGTGCGCACCGTCGGATGTGCGCACTTTAATGAGCATGGCCTGCCTAATACTGCTGTCTTCCGAATTGCCGTGCGCCTAAGAAGTGAAGGCTCTGATAACGTAATCCCGCTGGGTGAAACCATGCTCCAGAGGCACGACGTTGACAGGAGGGGCTTATGTAACTCCCCCACATGAAATGCCAAATGAGTTACTTGCCGCAAAAGACTTTTTACCTCGTCGTAAGAGGTAATTTATAAACTGTGCACATAAATCTTTTAAATTGTTCCTATCATGTTTCCAAAATGCACGCAGCCCCCATGGCAACTTCTAACGGTGCACCGGGGTGCCACAGAGCACAGTTTGGGAACCACTGTCATAGTCCATTCCCAGACACCAAATGTGATTTAGGGTCTGGGTCTTTGAAGACTTTATGTTGGGGTTCTGTTTCTTTTGAAGAACACACTTCTCCTCTCCCTCTTCCTCTTCAAAAGCTGTCTGCCACAACAGGAGAGAATCGGAAGCTGACACACAACACAGGCCATGGGAGTGACTAGACGTCTCACTTGGATGTCAGCCACAGTGATATGTGCATCAAAAGGTCAATATAAGGCTTCCAACCCCACTTTTTATGATTCCCTTATTGTAGGAAAGTACCATCTTGCCTGGCATGTTACCCCCATATTTCACTGTATGTATGTTGTTTTAGTCCTTGTGTCACTGGGACCCTGCCAGGCAGGGCCCCAGTGCTCATAGTATGTGCCCTGTATGTGTTCCATGTGTGGTGCCTAACTGTATCACTGAGGCTCTGCCAACCAGAACCTCAGTGTTTATGCTCTCGCTGCTTTCTTAATTTGTCACTGCAGGCTAGTAACTAAAATTACCAATTCTCATTGGCACACTGGTACACCCACATAATTCCCTTGATATGGTACTGAGGTACCCAGGGTATTGGGGTTCCAGGAGATCCCTATGGGCTGCAGCATTTCTTTTGCCACCCATAGGGAGCTCAGACAATTCTTACACAGGCCTGCCACTGCAGCCTGCGTGAAATAACGTCCACGTTATTTCACAGCCATTTTACACTGCACATAAGTAACTTATAAGTCACCTATATGTCTAACCTTCACCTGGTGAAGGTTGGGTGGCAAGTTACTTAGTGTGTGGGCACCCTGGCACTAGCCAAGGTGCCCCCACATCGTTCAGGGCAAATTCCCCGGACTTTGTGAGTGCGGGGACACCATTACACGCGTGCACTATACATAGGTCACTACCTATGTAAAGCGTCACAATGGTAACTCCGAACATGGCCATGTAACATGTCTAAGATCATGGAATTGTCAGCCCAATACCATTTTGGTATTGGGGGGACAATTCCATGATCCCCCGGGTCTCTAGCACAGAACCCGGGTACTGCCATCCTGCCTTTCCGGTGTTTCCACTGCAGCTGCCAACCCCTCAGACAGGTTTCTGCCCTCCTGGGGTCCAGGCAGCCCTGGCCCAGGAAGGCAGAACAAAGGATTTCCTCTGAGAGAGGGTGTTACACCCTCTCCCTTTGGAAATAGGTGTGAAGGGCTGGGGAAGAGTAGAAATGCTTTGATGGGCACAGATGGTGCCCGTCTCTGCATAAGCCAGTCTACACTGGTTCAGAGATTTCCCCAGCCCTGCTCTGGTGCGAAACTGGACAAAGGAAAGGGGAGTGACCACTCCCCTGACCAGTACCTCCCAGGGGAGGTGCCCAGAGCTCCTCCAGTGTGTCCCAGACCTCTGCCATCTTGGAAACAGAGGTGTTGGGGGCACACTGGACTGCTCTGAGTGACCAGAGCCAGCAGGTGATGTCAGAGACACCCTCTGATAGGCTCCTACCTTTCTTGGTAGCCAATCCTCCTTTCTTGGTAGCCAAACCTCCTTTTCTGGCTATTTAGGGTCTCTGCTTTGGGGAATTCTTCAGATAACGAATGCAAGAGCTCACCAGAGTTCCTCTTCATCTCCCTCTTCAACTTCTACCAAGGATCGACCGCTGACTGCTCCAGGATGCCTGCAAAACCGCTACAAAGTAGCAAGACGACTACCAGCAACATTGTAGCGCCTAATCCTGCCAGCTTTCTCGACTGTTTCCTGGTGGTGCATGCTCTGGGGGTCGCCTGCCTTCACCCTGCACCAGAAGCACAAAAGAAATCTCCCGTGGGTCAATGGAATCTTCCCCCTGCTAACGCAGGCACCAAAAGACTGCATCACTGGTCCTCTGGGTCCCCTCTCATCCTGATGAGCGTGGTCCCTGGAACACAGGAACTCTACCCAAGTGACTCGCACAGTCCAGTGGCCCTTCAGTCCAAGTTTGGTGGAGGTAAGTCCTTGCCTCCCCTCGCTAGACTGCAAACCTGTGTACTGCGTGATTTGCAGCTGCTCTGGCTTCTGTGCACTCTTCCAGGATTTCCTTCGTGCACAGCCTGGCCTGGGTCCCCAGCACTCCGTCCTGCAGTGCTCAACCCGCTGAGTTGGCCTCCGACGTCATGGGAACCTCTTTTGTAACTCTGCGTGGACTCTGGTTCACAAATCTTCCAAGTGCCTGTTCAGGTACTTCTGTGGGTGTTGCCTGCTTCTGTGAGGGCTCTCTGAGTTGCTGAGCACCCTCTCCGTCTCCTTCTCCAAGGGGCGACATCCTGGTCCTTCCTGGTCCTCAGCAGCACCCAAAAACCTCTACCGCGACCCTTGCAGCTAGGAAGGCTTGTTTGTGGTATTTCTGCGTGGGAACACTTCTGCAACCTTTATCACGACGTGGGACATCTTCCCTCCAAAGGAGAAATTCCTAGTCCTCTTTGTTCTTGCAGAATTCCAAGCTTCTTCCATCTGGAGGCAGCTTCCTTGCACCTTCATCCGGGGTTTCCTGGGCTCCTGCCCCCCCCCGGACACTGTCGCGACTATTGGACTTGGTCCCCTTGCCTTGCAGGTCCTCAGGTCCAGAAATCCGTTCTCAGTGCACTGCTGGTGTTTGTTGTTCTTGCAGAATCCCCCTATCACGACTATTGTGCTCTCTTGGGGTAGTAGGTGTACTTTACTCCTACTTTTCAGGGTCTTGGGGTGGGGTATCTTGGACACCCTGACTGTTTTCTTACAGTCCCAGCGACCCTCTACAAGCTCCCATAGGTCTGGGGTCCATTCGTGATTCGCATTCCACTTTTGGAGTATATGGTTTGTGTTGCCCTAGACCTATGCTTGCCTATTGAAACGTATTGTAATTCTACAATGTTTGCAGTACTTTTCTGACTCTTACTTACCTATTTGTGGTTTGTGCACATATACCTTGTGTATATTACTTACCTTCTTACTGAGGGTACTCACTGAGATACTTGTGGCATATTGTCATAAAAATAAAGTACCTTTATTTTTAGTAACTCTGTGTATTGTGTTTTCTTATGATATTGTGCATATGATATATGTGGTATAGTAGGAGCTTTGCATGTCTCCTAGTTCAGCCTAAGCTGCTTTGCCATAGCTACCTCTATCAGCCTAAGCTGCTAGAAACACCTCTATTCTACTAATAAGGGATAACTGGACCTGGCACAAGGTGTAAGTACCTTTGGTACCCACTACAAGCCAGGCAAGCCTCCTACACTTATCAGCCCCATCTCCTTTCTTAGATGTGCTCAGACCCCTTCCTTGTCATCTCTTGCTGAATCAAAGAGCATGCAATGAAGTGCACAGGGGAGCTTCCCTCTCCAATTTGTGCCAAGCAGCTCACAGGAATGCAATAATAAACAAATCTGCCTGGGAGGATTCCTCTACCTTGTCATGTCTTCACTATGCGGACATTGGCTTCCCAAAATGGAACACAGCGTCCTCCGTGTAATGTACCATTATAGGCAAACTTGCACTCAGTGGGTGCACAGAGCACACACACTGTCCAGCATTGTTTCATCCATGTATAGTGCTACCACAGACACATATACTCAGTGCACACATTCACTCTGCATGCACTGCACAGTAATTTAGTCTTTCTCAGTTGCCTCTGGCAGGCACACATACCGTCAGCACACGCATTCATCATGCTTGCTCAGCACAACACTACACTCTTCATGTACTGTAGTCCACGTAGGTACATATACACCCAGTACATGCACCCACTGTGCATGCACTGCACAACACTGCTCTCTCTCTCTGTATTGCACCCTCCCCAGGCATACATACATTCAGCGCAGAGTCACTGCTGTTGTGCTGCACAGCACTTCACACCAATCTGATGTAGGCCAAGGGTGAGTTAAGCCGACAGTAGTGGGACGTTTAAAAGTGAGATAGCCAGTAGGCCTCACTCCAGTGACACAGTTTAAAAGAGAGCTGTTGACTCCTGCTGACGACACTACAGGGTTTCACGGTATTCTGCCACCACCGTGCTCATGCTACTCAACTTTTTGATGAAGGCAGTAACCTTTCGTCACTATGAGGCTAGAGCTTTGGGTACCCTCACCCGGTCCAACAAGACCGAAATCCGTGAGACAGGCCTATTTCATGGTGCACATGCATGATCTGTGTTTGCCTATGAAAATAAAAATCAAGTTTAGGGATCCAGACAGTAGTGCAGTTGGGCACTCAGGGCAGGGGTAGGCGTCCATTACCACGCAGAGCTCTTTTCCGTCCCAGCACCAAACTATATGCATTGTACTTGTGTGAAGTACTACAGCTTGCAGTATGTCTAAATGGCAGTGTTTTTCCACACTCTAATCATCAGCGACATGACGTAAAGAGCATATTGTACAGCAAATGCTTCATAAACATACCTTATGCAGAATGTACATTACATATTTTATATGATGCTTCTTGCCGTGCTGTAACATGAACTCGATGAACAGAAATGTCTTTTATGAGCGACATTACTGCTTCATGGGTGCATTTGAAGGTTAGTGCAGGTCACATAAGCGGTGCGCTTTAATGGATGTTCCCTTGACAGCTGTGTGAAAAGTGAGAATGGATGGGATCTCTCACACCTCCCTGTCCTTCTCCCTCCATCAACAGAGAATCTGCTTCATCAAAACTCAAAGCCACCAGTTCTGGTTACCATTGGTGACTGTTGCCAAGCATATGTCCCATGTCACAACCTGACACATGCTCTTTGACATTAAAAGGGGAAGGTGCGTTAAGTTACACAGGTGAAGGGGGGAGCTTGGGGGTGATTGGAAATCACAGTGAGCAGGAGGGAGGGGAGCTGAAGGTCAAAGCAGAAGGCCAGAGGTTTGGGGCATGATAGGGAGAGACCACTGGCACTGAGATAGAATACTGTGCCCTGAAAAGAGGATGATGTTTGAGGCTCTGCGCATGTCATGTGCAAGCTCTGGTCGCAGCCCTGCATCAAACTCTAATGCACTAATAATGCATGAAGGAGCCTGTGGCGTACATGCAGTATGAGCATCATGACTCGCTCCACCTCACTTCACCTTCTCCACCCCCGCACATGGGAAAACAACATTTTAATATTACAGGCAAATTCAGACCTGGTAGTTGATTATAATCCTTGAACTACATTCAGCACAACTCCTGAAGACTCCCACTGCACCCAGTTGATGATATTGTGGGTCTCCCTCGCCCCAGACCCCCAAGGTACCATCTTGTTCACATCTTCAAGTTTCCCTTTCATGCTCGACTCAAGGTCCACCTTAAGTCCAGATCCTTGATATGCCCAGGACCTAAGCATCAACCAGGTCTTCTCTCAAACTGGATCTATCATTTCCTCCTGAAGGTCTTCCTAACACTTGATGACCCTTCCTTTTGCGGATCCTCAGAGTGAAAATGCCCATTCACAACAGTGTTACAGAAAGACTAATGTATACTAATTAGGCATGTTCTACTTGTGACCCACTGTGATTGGCTAGCAATGTAGAGATGGTGGAATGCAGAGGACTGCAGGTACCTTCCATGAGTTCTCATTGCCATGCGAGAAGAATCTCTATTAAGCAGCCTGTGTTCCTTTAAGGTCATGCTTAAAAAACATTCCTGTTTGAGAAGACAACAGGACAGGAGGCACTGGTCTTCTGAACCACTGCCTGCTTCCCCCTAGGCTGCCCAACACAATTCCCAAAGTGGGAGAGGTCCCTCGGACGACATAGTTTTGTATGTCTGCCCCACATCTTTCAAGAGTCTTGTGCTGTTTTCGCATGTGCTCTTAATTCCTTATAGTGCTATTTCCTTACTAATACGATTTACCTACTGAGGCCCTTGAACGCCTAGAAATAGGCATGCAAGCCCTGAGAGCTGCAATGGGCACACATGGCATGGTGAGATGGATATTTCTTCTCTAAGGCAATTGGATTCTATGTGATGTCTTTTTAGCAGTATGTTTTTTACTGTTTGTTGACTGTACACCATCAAGCAGTTCATACGCTTCACCAACCCACTGGTTTGAGGATTTTCTAACTTGTAAACTTCTCATTTTCTAGAACTTAAACCTGCCACCATCATGTCTGGTAAATCATTTCTGTAAAACAATTCTTGACCAGCATGCTTTGCCTATTTTACCTTTAAAAGACTGATTCAGAGTCACCTATTAATCTTGTTTGTAGCCGTAAATTCCAGTTCACCTCTGAAATAGGATTACAAGTGTCCTGGTATTTCCAGGCATGTTTCCATCTGCAAACAGCTGGTGGAAAGATACCCAGAAATTGGTCTAGAATTTGCAAAAAATATAAGGTAAATTGTGTGGTAACACCACTTTCCCCTTGTATTCTCCATGACACCTTTAAAAACCCGGAACTCCCCAATAAATAAAAATGGTAATACAGTCCAGTACTTTGTAGTACTCTGTGTAATATTACCTATCTTGCATATTACCGAGTCTTTTGCAATCGACCACATATTGTAGTGTCATACACTTTTTATAGTAAGCAAATTGCACTATTGCATGTATGTTGCCTGTTAGTGGGTCCTATTAAGTTTTTAGATATCTTGGACCACTGACCACAGGACACTGCAATTCCAATTATTTCAAAGGGGACTTTTTAGAAACTGCCTTTGTTTGTTGCCTGTGGTAAAAGGTAAAAGTTATATAAGGTAACCTCTCTGTCACTACCTATTCCTAGCAAAGAAAATGTTCTCATATTTTTCTTCTCATGTACAATTTTCACACATGCTTCTTTGGAAATTCATGGTATCATACTGCCTCAAGATACTAATCTCCCCATCTGAATTCATAAATCATCCGTTTGACAGTGACAGCCTTTGTGTATTATTCACTGAGCTTTTCTTGGAACAGGGCATATTTTTTCTAAACAAAACAAAAAAAAACATATATCCTTATATCACAGATCTCTAGAATGAGATGCTCAAATTGCCAGCATTTCCCATCCTTTTGTGTGTGCCAGTTGTTGACTGGCCCTTTAGAGAGGTGGGAACTAGGTTATGGAAAAATCTTCCAGAATATTTCCTTCATCATCTCAGTGACCTTTGTTTTTTAAATACATTAGAAACAAATCTTTTTAGTTGATTCTTCTTCCTAATTGGTTGAACATAAGGACTCCTGTACATTTTTATGGTAGTCTAGAGCCAAGAATCAACTGATGAATATGTGCCAAAAATAATTATAAAATACAGTAAAATAATAACTTTTGGATATGGTTATACTACAATTTAAACCAAAGGTAAATCGGCAGATTTTGGATTCAAAAGTATTTTAACTCGACAGCAATGTTCTTTCAGTCCCTAGGTGAGACAATTACACGTTGCTATACTGTTATTTATGTGAGAATTCTCATACATTTTATGCATTTTAAGACTGAACAGAGGTCTATATGTATTCAATATAATAACGTTTCACAGAGCTATTAAAGCAGAAGTAGGCTGACTTTAATGTAATTTTCAACAATAATTACAAAACAAAACTGTGTCCAGTGGTGACCACACTGTGAAAGATGTAAGCAAATATGCACAGTAAATAAATACACAAATAAAAAGACACAGTAAGACAAATAAGTATTACAACTCACATATTAGGTATCATCCCAAATGTCATAAGCTCTAGAATGAACACCCTATAATATTACTGCCTAAAAAGTTGACACTCTTTCGGATGATGATGATTAGAAGGCCATCATCTGGAACAGTGTACTAAGAAGCCCTGAGATTTTTTAATAAGACTAGGTAGACATCCACGAGTAAACTGTTTGGCACTCAATAATTGCTCACCAAGTGTAGGTAACTGAAAGTCGATTTCTTATAAGCAATTGATCTGCACAAAAGTCATGGCTGAAAAATTCACACTAAATTTGAAATGAATGGAAGGAAGAAGACTGACTATCATTTTTTGACAAATTGAGACATTGCTAGGAGTCTGGAATTACGCAGCTGTGAACTTCTGTTGTTCTTCTAGCTCTGACTTTGCTTTTATTATGATATACATAAGCGCTTATAAGATGTATTTGCATGTACAACCCCTTAAAAGATATTGCTATAATATCCGAGACCATGAAAGACCATGCCTACCTGTAACTCAGCCACAGACATCTTATGATAAATCTTTTCTTCATCACGTCTCTCATCCTGTGGTACGGTGATGTTGGCCAGAGTGGTCTCAAGCTCCAGAACCTGCTTCATCTGCTCTTGGGTAGAAGACCTCTCGCCTCCGAGCAAGGTCCCAAGCTCCACCATGTAGTCCAAGTACGCCATCAGCACCTGTGGAGATACCATAAAGAAGGTGGTTGGACCATAGATGCAAGTATCATATTTTCAAATGATAGAGGGCGTATGAACTGAGCGGAAGCCATGAATGCAGAAATGTTCATAGACAACACTGCCTTCTCAGCAAGATTGAAAATACTGGGGTTTGGATACAATTTGTGCAAGCATCTCCTTCTACATAACAGTAACAATCATTTCCTCATTTGTTCTTGCCAAGCTGTATTATTACAACAGTCTGCTCAATCCTCTTTTTATTCTTTTAAAGTAGCAGGCAAAGTGATATACCCTGCCACCAGGACCCTCTTCATTCATCCCAAACATACTCTTATGTCTTACGGCGATTACCAAACCAGCTGGCTTCAATGAAACATTGAGCCACCTATAAACATAAACGGCACAGCCCAGAGTTACCTTTCCCTACTCTTAGCTCTTTATGCCACAAGATATAATTTACAATCATCTAACCAAAGCCTTCGGGTCAAGATGGACCTCTGTGTGCATCATCCAGACTCTGCTCCCCCAGCATACTCAGATCCCTGCACTAGAACTCCCACTGTAAATTGCACTCCATCTTAGTAATGAACTCATTCAAGACCATCCTCAAGGAGCATCTCATCTTACAATAACAGACATAACTACCCACACACCACGACCATTATTAAGGAGCATCTTCACTGTAGTTACATGTAAGTTTTACGTTTTGTAGTGGTCTGCGATGTTGCATCAACACTTACCATCCTTCCGGTCTCTATATGTATCCAGAAAAACTGCTTATTTCTTGTGTACCATTGATACTGTTCTTTTGTATAGCATTTCCCGCCAAAATAGTTATATGTCTAATAAAATATCAAAAGCACCATGGCATGGTTCTTTTACATTTCCACAGGTGCTGAGACTTCTAGAACAGTGTACTTATTCACCCTCTGACCTCCTCTGCTCACCTGACGCTTTTCCCATAATAGACCTAGATGGGCCATTCTGACATAGCTCTGCCTCACACAATCCATAAACCCACCTTACCTTATCATTGGTGGTTTTGTTCAGATAGTAATCTCGAGAGGGCAGAAAAAGACCAGACTGGTCCACCTACAAAAAAAGAAGGACAGAAGATTGGATGATTCATCATCAATTCAAAGTCCATTTTTCACATCCTCCACCTTGGTTTGTGGACCATTCATACTCTGGTGCAACCCTCGTCCCATTACTAGATCAAAAGAAGTTTTGAAAAGCTACGATTTCAAATTTTCTATAGAAGCATGTCCTTAATCTAAATTCTGAATACATACAATTGCCTTTAAATTCCAATTTTTTAGATGTTGCTGCCTACACTTACAGCAAGATATCTTTTAAATGAATTACAATTGTACTTATTTGCAGCAGACTCCTTCCTTACCATTCCTACAGATGTTTGTTCCTATTAAGGAGCCTTTGCCACTACTAAGAATGCACCCGGGAGGCAATGATTCCCCCAATGCTCAATTACAGATGGGTTGAAGGCATGATGTCTTGAGAAACTCAGCCCACCCAGTGTTCGATGTTGGTCCAGCTGCTTTCTAAATGGGCTACAATGGGCATAGACCATCCACCCCATTAATAACTACCGACTTAGATGACAGTACTCTTATTGGGTAACCATTAGAGAGAGAGAGTGTGAGGAATTCCTTGAAACAGTCTGTGCACTTATATGGTCAATGGTACTCTTGTGAGAAGTACTAGAAGGTATGAGTGTTCCTCTGGACTGATCTTTCCACAGATCTTCACACTGCTGCTCTTGGGAGGCCATAGAGTCTTGAAGCACTCCAAAACTTTGAATCCACCTTCTGAGGTGACGTTGCTCCTTAGGGGGCAAGGAATGGGATGAAGCATCCCTAGACCCATCAAACCACCTAATTAGACTATTTTGCTCATGAGAATGCAGGGAGTTCTGCTGACTTTGAAATCCACTTACCTGGATGATGTTGCTGTTGGAGCTCTTGGAATCTGCACTCACATACAAGCTGAAGAAAGGGGAGGCCCGATATGTTCCAGAGATGGTTTTGAGGACCTCCATGAAGTTCCCTCTGTTCCAAGACCCTGTGATGTTCCATCCACCTATCTAGAGAATACAAGATGAGTGTCAGGACACATGCCAGGCTGGGGGAGGTGCACAGGTAGAGCTGTGTCAGCAGACTAGTCAGGTTTAGACATGGATTGCAAGCAAAACATCTGCACTTGCCCCAGAAAGCTTTGATTCTCCTGTCAAAGTAAATAAGTTAATTGCTCTTCCATAACCAATGTATTCCTCTCATGGATATTTTATATTTTTGGTTTAATTTATGAAGATATGTGTTAAGGCTGTCCGTCACAGGCAACTCTGCAGTCTCTACAAGGATAAGGGATATTTCCAGGGAATCAGAGCTGCAAACTCTGGTTCACTAAAAAGTGGGGAGTCTTTGTGAGGAAATAGCAGTGGAAAAGTTGTTCTTCATGCAGGTCAGGACTGAGGTGGATTTGTAGAGCTGTGCAAATAGTTTTCTACACTGGAATATCTGTCAGTGTTGCAGATCTGGATTGGGGTGCATCAGTAGAGCTGAGAGGATCACAGAACAATAAAAGCAAGAGAAGTTGAATATTAAGATGGAGGTGTATTTTCACAGTTGTGAGAACAGTTTCCATACTGGGACAACAAAAATAGCTGCAGGTGAGGATTGTTATACATTGGGAGCCTCTTGGACATGGAGGGGGGCAGTGTTGCCATTGCCAGAGGGCACCGCCGGGCTAAGGGCATATTGGAAGTGCTGTAGGTAAGATTCCAGACCTGGAGTATCTGCAAGTCAGGACTGAGGTGCATTGTGAGGCCAAAGTACTAAGACTATCAGAGGGTGCAGCAAGTCAGGACTAATTTGCTTTGAGAAAAATGTGTGTGCAAGTCCTCAGTTTTGAAAATTACAGCGCCATGCAGGTCAGGTTTAAGGAGGATTGTTAGAAGTGGATGTGTAAGGTCTCAATAATAAAATATCCCAGGACCTGCAGGTCAGAACCCTAGGAGCTGTGGCAGCATTGCCATTGGGTCTTAGAACTGTAATAACAAGGAATGCTTTGTGTTTGTGTGTGAATTACAGACCTGGAACAACACAGATGGCAACAGGATAGAAACTGGGTCTGGGTCTCATTAATGTAATAGCAGGTTATCTGGGCTTGGTTAAGTTGCTCTGTTAGAACATGAATCACAGAATGTAGGCATGCGAGGATTAACTAGTATTAATACTGCCAGACCTTAATTTGTAAAATATTAAGTGCCAGAGCCAAGAATATTTTTAGGCGGCCACTGCAGTTTGTATCACCTATAATCCCAGATATGGATGCAAAATAACAGCACTAACCACACCTGCTTACCATTATAGTCCTACAAACTGGACAGCTATACTGGGTGACTCAATGCTGTAAGAATTTCCTGAGCACTCTGGTAGCGCTAGTTATCGTAATTTTATATTGAATTTTCAAACACTTTGCTGACATGCTTTTTTTTTTTAAATAGACTGACATGGCCACCATGTGGTGGACATTCATAAAGATGTGCCGGTGTTATGAAATAAGTGCGGATGCCAAGCGCCGGTAAACTAAAGCACAAATTAAGCATTGAGTAACGCTCTGCTAAGAATCTTCACATTGGAATAGCAGAGTGTTCGTAAATCACGCCTGAGGAGAAAAGGCAGAGCTGTCTATGGGCCTTAATATGTACTGACACAACTATATGTGCCCCTGGAGTACTTGAGTTTCCTACTGTTGTGGAGCTGAGGGTAGGTAGAGATCTACTGATGACCTGTGGTGGGTGTAAATGATGAGCAAGCCATTCCCCTGGTCATGATTGAGGTGAACTGTTGTTTGTGGATCACATCACTGGACAAACTTGGGTGAATCGGGTCGTAAGTGAAGTGTACTGGATGCTCAGGTGTGTGGTCTCAGAGAAGTAGCAGAGCATGGTAGAGGCCAGGGTGGAGGTGAAAGGGCACCTCAGTCAAAAGCACTAAACCCTGGAATCATAGTACATGCTGCAAGGTAAATGCATAGACACAAATAACCTCTCCATGTCAGTTCTCAGAAAGCATCTGGTGCTGTGCGCCTTGGAGCAGTGGTCACACTACACTGCCAATGCACTCCTGTGCCTGGGAGCAGGGGTCACACTGAGACTGCCAATACACTCCTGTGCCTGGGAGCAGGGGTCACACTGAGACTGCCAATGCACTCCTGTGCCTGGGAGCAGGGGTCACACTGACACTGCCAATACACTCCTGTGCCTGAGCAGTGGTCACACTACACTGCTAATACACTCCTGTGCCTGGGAGCAGGGGGTCACACTGACACTGCCAATGCACTCCTGTGTCTGAGCAGGGGTCACACTACACTGCCAATGCACTCCTGTGCCTGGGAGCAGGGGTCACACTGAGACTGCCAATACACTCCTGTGCCTGGGAGCAGGGGTCACACTGAGACTGCCAATACACTCCTGTGCCTGGGAGCACGGGGTTACAGTGACATTGTCAATACGCTCCTATGCCTGAGAACAGTGGTGACAGTGAGCTTGTCAATCAGCTTGTGTGCCCGGGAACAGGGGTCACATTGACCTTGTCAATTAGCTTGTGTGTCTGGAAGGAGGGGTCACAATGACCTTGTCAATAAGCTTTTGTGAGTGGAAACATGGGTCAATAGGACGTTGTCAATTAGCTTGCATCTCTGTGAGTAAAGGGTCACAATGACCTTGTCAATTAGTTTGTGCGCCTGGAAACAGGGGTCGCAATGACCTTGTCAATTAGTTTGTGTTTCTGGAAGAAGGGTTCACAATGGCCTTGTCAATTAGCTTGTGTGTCTGGAAGCAGGGGTCACAGTGACCTTGTCAATTAGCTAGCATCACTGTTAGCAGGGGTCAGAATGACCTTGTCAATTCGCTTGTGTGTCTGGAAGCAGGGGTCAGAATGACCTTGTCAATTCGCTTGTGTGTCTGGAAGCAGGGGTCACAATGGCCTTAACAATTAGCTTGTGTGTCTGGAAGCAGGAATCACAGTGACCTTGTCAATTAGCTAGCATCTCTGTTAGCAGGCGGTCACAAAGACCTTGCCAATTTGTTTGTGTGTCTGGAAGCAAGGGTAACAATGCTCGTGTTTCTGGAAGCAGGGGTCTCAATGACCTTGTCAATTAGCTTGTGTGTCTGGAAGCAGGGGTCACAATGACCTTGTCA
Source organism: Pleurodeles waltl (assembly GCF_031143425.1). Lineage (NCBI taxonomy): Eukaryota > Metazoa > Chordata > Amphibia > Caudata > Salamandridae > Pleurodeles > Pleurodeles waltl. The sequence continues at coordinate 36,616,810 of NC_090450.1, forward strand.
ATTAGCTTCTATCTCTGGAAGCAGGGGTCACACTGACCTTGTCAATCAGCTCGATTAGAGGTTTGGCCCCCAGTTCCTCAATCTTGGGCTCCTTCAGGCAGGAGAGGTAGAAACGCCTCGTCTTTGTCTCAGCCTCGCTGCTGGAGTTGAAGGTGGCATTTTCTGTTGGGGAACCCAGAGCATGTGTTAATTAACAAGAGGACACCCTGAGAAATCCAAGAGCTTCTAAGAAAATACATGAATCTAATGAGTCACATAGGGCCAGATGTAGCACGCCGTTTGCATGGCGCAAACTGCGAAAAATGCAGTTTGCGCCATGCAAATGGCCTCACGCGATGCTCATTCCCAAATTGCGAGTCGGTACCGACTCACAATTTGGGAATGCGACTCGCAAATAGGAAGGGGTGTTCCCTTCCTATTTGCGACTCGCATCGCAATTCAGAGTTGCTTTGTGTCCGCGAATGCGGTCGCAAACGAAGTCGAAGTTACCACCATTGTCACACTGGTGGGACCCCTTCCCCTTTGTGAATGTCCTGTGGACCACCGCCTGCTCTGAAAAAAACTAAACCAAATGGTTTCGGATTTTTTTTCATTTTGCAACTCGTTTTCCTTTAAGGAAAATGGGCTGCAAAATGAAAAAAAAAACTGCTTTATTTAAAAAGCAGTCACAGACATGGAGGTCTGCTGACTTCAGCAGGCCACCATCCCTGTGAGTGCAGGGACTCGCTATGGGGTCGCAAAATGCGACCCACCTCATGAATATTGATGAGGTGGGTCTTTGCGACCCCATAGCGAGTCGCAGAAGTTGTCTGAGACACCATTCTGCATCCGTTTTTGCGACTTGCAAATTGCGAGTCGTTCAGACTCGCAATTTGCAAGTCGCAAAAACGGATTTTGCTACATCTGGCCCATAGACCCGTGGCATCCTCACTGCATTGGAAAGCAAAATAACAACACCAGTTCCCGTAGGCCCAACAAGAATAGATACACACGCGTTCAACTGGCCACAGACAAAACTCTCAACCTTGTCAGCTCTCAAATAAGTGCAACACCTATTTTTGGCAGCCATCAGACAATGACACACAAAATCTGGAGCCATCAAACACCAATTCCACCCAGATTCAGCAACCGTCAAACAAGAAGACAACGTTATTCAGCGGGGCTGTCAGACGTTTTTGGGGGCCTAGGGCATAACATTTGGCGGGGGCCATCTAGTTAGGAAGGGATGAAAAAGAATTTCAAAAAGCTAAAGAAGTGAAATCCACGTTTTACATTTTTTCCCGTGGAATGAAATTTGGTTAAACAAAATCAAAATCGTCTCTACAAACAAAATGAAGAGATGGATGAATTTCTTTCCATAACTCAGAAAAGCACTTGTGTTTGGGCTGACGGCGCCTCAAGGGACTGCTTACTGGAGTACAGAGAGCTGTGAACTGTCCAGACCAATCCAGACTGATTGGCTGATGTTGTACTACAGGTATCTCTGTCACTGCACCTTAATCCTCCGCAGCAGCACTTCTGGTCATCACAGTACTGAACCCCACAGGGCTCTGCCGGTGCACCTCAATCCTGACCCGCAACAGTCCAGCTAAGCGACCTCTAGGAGCACACTGCTGTAGGATTACACCTTTCTCCTTACCACATGCTTCCTGGTGACTGGGAGCACACTCCTGTGGAAGTACACCTCTCTCCTTACCACATGTCTCCAGGTCACCAGGAGCACACTGCTGTAAGATTACACCTCTCTCCTTACCACATGTCTCCAGGTCACCAGGAGCACACTGCTGTAGGATTACGCCTCTCTCCTTACCACATGTCTCCAGGTCACCAGGAGCACACTGCTGTAGGATTACACCGCTGTCCTTACCACATGACTCCAGGTCACCAGGAGCACACTGCTGTAAGATTACACCTCTCTCCTTACCACATGACTCCAGGTCACCAGACCACACTGCTGTGAGATTACACCGTTGTCCTTACCACATGACTCCAGGTCGCCAGGACCACACTGCTGTAAGATTACACCTTGCTCCTTACCACATGCTTCCTGGTGACTGGGAGCACACTCCTGTGGAAGTACACCTCTCTCCTTACCACTTGTCTCCAGGTCACCAGAAGCACACTGCTGTAAGATTACACCTTGCTCCTTACCACATGCTTCCTGGTGACTGGGAGCACACTCCTGTGGAAGTACACCTCTCTCCTTACCACATGTCTCCAGATCACCAGAAGCACACTGCTGTAGGATTACACGCCTCTCCTTACCACATGATTCCTGGTGACTGGGAGCACACTCCTGTGGAAGTACACCTCTCTCCTTACCACATGACTCCAGGTCACCAGGAGCACACTACTGTAAGATTACACTTCTCTCCTTACCACGTCTCCAGGTCACCAGGAGCACACTGCTGTAGGATTACACCTCTCTCCTTACCACATGTCTCCAGATCACCAGGAGCACACTGCTGTAGGATTACACCTTTCTCCTTACCACATGCTTCCTGGTCACTGGGAGCACACTCCTGTGGAAGTACACCTCTCTCCTTACCACATGTCTCCAGGTCACCAGGAGCACACTGCTGTAGGATTACACCTCTCTCCTTACCACGTGACTCCAGGTCACCAGGAGCACACTGCTGTAGGATTACACCTCTCTCCTTACCACATGACTCCAGGTCACCAAGAGCACACTGCTGTAGGATTACACATCTCTCCTTACCACGTGACTCCAGGTCACCAGGAGCACACTGCTGTAAGATTACACCTCTCTCCTTACCATATGCTTCCTGGTGACTGGGAGCACACTCCTGTGGAAGTACACCTCTCTCCTTACCACATGACTCCAGGTCACCAGGAGCACACTGCTGTAGGATTACACCTCTCTCCTTACCACATGTCTCCAGGTCACCAGGAGCACACTGCTGAGATTACACCTCTCTCCTTACCACATGTCTCCACGTCACTGGGAGCACACTGCTGTAGGATTACACCGCTGTCCTTACCACATGACTCCAGGTCACCAGGAGCACACTGCTGTAAGATTACACCTCTCTCCTTAACACATGACTCCAGGTCACCAGGACCACACTGCTGTGAAATTACACCGCTGTCCTTACCACATGACTCCAGGTCACCAGGACCACACTGCTGTAAGATTACACCTCTCTCCTTACCACATGTTTCCTGGTGACTGGGAGCACACTCCTGTGGAAGTACACCTCTCTCCTTACCACATGTCTCCAGGTCACCAGAAGCACACTGCTGTAAGATTACACCTTGCTCCTTACCACATGCTTCCTGGTGACTGGGAGCACACTCCTGTGGAAGTACACCTCTCTTCTTACCACATGTCTCCAGATCACCAGAAGCACACTGCTGTAGGATTACACGCCTCTCCTTACCACATGATTCCTGGTGACTGGGAGCACACTCCTGTGGAAGTACACCACTCTCCTTACCACATGACTCCAGGTCACCAGGAGCACACTGCAGTAAGATTACACTTCTCTCCTTACCACATGTCTCCAGGTCACCAGGAGCACACTGCTGTAGGATTACACCTCTCTCCTTACCACATGTCTCCAGGTCACCAGGAGCACACTGCTGTAGGATTACACCTTTCTCCTTACCACATGCTTCCTGGTGACTGGGAGCACACTCCTGTGGAAGTACACCTCTCTCTTTACCACATGACTCCAGGTCACCAGGAGCACACTGCTGTAAGATTACACTTCTCTCCTTACCACATGTCTCCAGGTCACCAGGAGCACACTGCTGTAGGATTACACCTCTCTCCTTACCACATGTCTCCAGGTCACCAGGAGCACACTGCTGTAGGATTACACCTCTCTCCTTACCACGTGACTCCAGGTCACCAGGAGCACACTGCTGTAGGATTACACATCTCTCCTTACCACGTGACTCCAGGTCACCAGGACCACACTGCTGTGAAATTACACCGCTGTCCTTACCACATGACTCCAGGTCACCAGGACCACACTGCTGTAAGATTACACCTCTCTCCTTACCACATGTTTCCTGGTGACTGGGAGCACACTCCTGTGGAAGTACACCTCTCTCCTTACCACATGTCTCCAGGTCACCAGAAGCACACTGCTGTAAGATTACACCTTGCTCCTTACCACATGCTTCCTGGTGACTGGGAGCACACTCCTGTGGAAGTACACCTCTCTTCTTACCACATGTCTCCAGATCACCAGAAGCACACTGCTGTAGGATTACACGCCTCTCCTTACCACATGATTCCTGGTGACTGGGAGCACACTCCTGTGGAAGTACACCTCTCTCCTTACCACATGACTCCAGGTCACCAGGAGCACACTGCAGTAAGATTACACTTCTCTCCTTACCACATGTCTCCAGGTCACCAGGAGCACACTGCTGTAGGATTACACCTCTCTCCTTACCACATGTCTCCAGGTCACCAGGAGCACACTGCTGTAGGATTACACCTTTCTCCTTACCACATGCTTCCTGGTGACTGGGAGCACACTCCTGTGGAAGTACACCTCTCTCTTTACCACATGACTCCAGGTCACCAGGAGCACACTGCTGTAAGATTACACTTCTCTCCTTACCACATGTCTCCAGGTCACCAGGAGCACACTGCTGTAGGATTACACCTCTCTCCTTACCACATGTCTCCAGGTCACCAGGAGCACACTGCTGTAGGATTACACCTCTCTCCTTACCACGTGACTCCAGGTCACCAGGAGCACACTGCTGTAGGATTACACCTCTCTCCTTACCACGTGACTCCAGGTCACCAGGAACACACTGCTGTAAGATTACACCTCTCTCCTTACCACGTGACTCCAGGTCACCAGGAGCACACTGCTGTAGGATTACACCTCTCTCCTTACCACGTGACTCCAGGTCACCAGGAGCACACTGCTGTAAGATTACACGCCTCTCCTTACCACATGACTCCAGGTCACCAGGACCACACTGCTGTAAGATTACACGCCTCTCCTTACCACATGCCTCCACGTCACTGGGAGCACACTGCTGTAGGATTACACCTCTCTCCTTACCACATGTCTCCAGGTCACCAGGAGCACACTGCTGTAGGATTACACCTCTCTCCTTACCACGTGACTCCAGGTCACCAGGAGCACACTGCTGTAAGATTACACGCCTCTCCTTACCACATGCCTCCACGTCAATGGGAGCACACTGCTGTAGGATTACACGCCTCTCCTTACCACATGCCTCCACGTCACTGGGAGCATACTGCTGTAGAACTACCTCTCTCCTTACCACGTTGCTCTAGGTCACTGGGCATGTGTAGGAAGCTGGCTCTCTATATGGAGCACTAAAAAGTACACCGTGCAGAGTGTCCAGAGTCCTATTTTGTGGTAGGATGGGCGAGCAGTTAGGCTTTTTTTAGAGGGTAGTGCTGAGCATTTGTTGTACTCACAGAGGCAATAAATGAGACACACACTCAAAGAACAAATCCAAGACCAATTTAGAAAAATAATACTTCTGTTTATATACTTTAAACCCAAGAACTTCATTATAAGGTAAGTACATTGTCAAGCATAAATACTTTTTAGTTTCAAAGATTGACACAGTGCAATTTCAGAGTTCTTCAATGTTAGCCTATGTAGTAAAACAATGTTCAGCACACACAGTTAACAACGACTTACAAGGCCAATCTCAGAGAGTTCAAGTACTGAGCACTGATCAGAACCACACCAGCAGGTCACTCCGGGCAGCACAGGGGCAGCCGGGTGCAGGGATGCAGCATGGCATCGGGAGCCCAATGGTTTTCAATGGGACTTTGGCCCTGTGGAAACAGGCTGCAGGCTCTGGCCAGGAGGCCAGTCAGGGACAGCAAACAGGTAGGTTGTAGGCATGGGGTGCCCGGGACTGTAGGTGCACCTTTGCTCCTTTTCTCCAGGGCCCATTGGTAACGGATGCAGGGTAGTCCTTAGGCGTCGGGTTTCTCTGTTGGGAGCCCTCGCAGTCAGGGGGTCCTGTGTGTTGAGGATGCAGATGTCATCAGGGAATCTGGGGGGGGACCCAGGGTGAACTTATCGATTGATGACCCATCGGCATTGATGACCCACCTTAGATTGAGTCGGCCGCAATGAGTGCAGGGGTTGTTGTAGGTGTTTGGTTTTCTCTAACTACAAGGCTGCGGTAGAGGGGGCCAGGGTGCAGAGGATGCAGGCAACATGGGGGAGCCCAAGAGGGGAGAAACCCGCGTGGACTCGGACTCCAGACAGTTCGAGAACCTGGCTGGCCGCGTTGGTTGGCTTCACCTCGGGCCTTGGACGTTGGGTGCAGATGTCACTTCAGGTGTCGGGTCTTTGCTACTCTGGACGCTAAAGAGTCCTTTCTTGAGACTTTGTTGCAGAACAGAGCCGCTGCTAATGGGATCTGAGTATTTATGGAAGGCAGACAGTCTCCCTGGGTTTGTTGGAGGCTCAGCTGCAGGACGAGTTGTCTTTTTGGGCGGAGTCTTTCTAGGTCAGCAGGCAAGCTGGTGAGGCTGGTCCCAAGTCAGCTGCTTCTTCTTTTCTTCTTCTGCAGGTGCGACTCCTCTGTGTCCTTTTCTGCGTAGGTCTTCAAGATCGGCGTTCTAGGGTTCAGTAGTGCCACCTTAATACTCAATTTAGGGGCGTTACAGGGAGTGCCAGGTGGTAGCCAATGGGCTGACCACCTTTAGAGTGACTAAACCCTTTCTATGACCACTTCCTATGGGAAGTGAGCATAACCCTAACCCTAGAGGCCTAATTCCTTCCAATTTAAGATAGAGGAATTTAAAAAGTGGTGTCCACTTCAGCTCATCCACCTTAGGGGTGGGACGGGAATGAAGTGGGCACACCTCCTAATCTGCATAATTTTCCTGCCTGTTTTGCCGCCAAAAGTGGGGTCAGGTCAGGGGGGTCAGTCATCTTTGCCATCTGGAGAGACCTTGATCACATTACAAAGGTGACTAGCCTTTGAAGCTTCCTGCCGTGGAATGTGCATCCTGCCTGGGAGAAGGGCTAACAGCCCCTTCGTGCAAGCTTTTGTCTCCGGCTCTTGAGAGTGGTGGCTCTCAGCTTGGGGGGCCAGAAATGTGTCTAAGGTGGCTGATCTGGTCTGGACCAGTCAGTCAACACACTAGTAGATGGTAGGTTTTAAGGGGGGCACCTCTAAGGTGCCCTCTGGGTGCAGTTATTAATAAATCCCTTACTGGAATCAGTGAGGGTTTATTAATCTGAGATGTTTGACACCAAACTTCCCTATATTCAGAGAAAGCCATTATGTAGCTAGGAGATCCGTAGTCACCAGTGTCAAGACACATGCATTTAAAATGGCTTCCCTAGCCACTTACTCAGGGCCTCATTTCGAGTCTGGCGGGCAGACCACTGGACCGCCATGCCAACGGTCCTTCAAACGGCACCAGGATGGCGGTCTTAGGCTCACCAGATTACGAGTTTCCCACAGGGCTGGAGCGACTGGTGGACAGAGGCAGGAGGCAGTAGAATGCAGCTACTGCCGGCCATGCTTCCCTACCTGTCAGCACGTTTGTCAGCCTAAGCCCCTACACCACACCATGCATGGGACACAGTGCGCCCCTAACCCTAAACTTTTTGGGGGACCCACATGGACTCTCACCCCCCCCCACATGGAGCCGTACTCCCTGCGGTCCCCCGTTTTGGGCCCCTTACCTGCCTTGAAGCCAAGCTTTCCATGGTGGTGGTGTCTCCATTGAAAGCTCGCCAGTTCTGCAGGTCGTAATGGCCGTGGCGGTCCCAATGCCAGGATCTCCAACATTGGCCGCTGCTGTCAGGACCACCGTGCTTCCCGCCATACTGACTATGGAGGTGCAGCGGACCATTGTGAGTCTTTTGGCAGTCCAACCGCCAAACTCATAATCCGGCAGTCTGACCGCCAGAGTTGTGGCAGTCAGACCGCTACCATGGCAGTCTACGGACCGCCAAACTCGTAATGAGGCACAAAGTCTGAGAATCGACGAAGACATAGCAGAGGCATATCTGCTTGTGCAGATATGCCCTCACATGTAATATAATGCATGCTGCCTTAGGGCTGTAAGGCCTGCTAGAGGAGTGACTTACATATATTGCCTGTAGTGTTTAGGAGACATAGCACACAGGCTGTGTGCCATGTCATGTTTTTACTTTTGTCTGTACCAAGACAGGCAGCCTGCAACGGCAGCCTGTCATGTGCTTGGTGAGGGGTCGCTTAGGGTGGCACAATTTGGCTGTGGCAGATGCTGCAGGCTCTTTAGTACCCCAGGCCCTAGGTATCAGAGGTACCATTTACTAGGATCTTACAGTGGGTACGAAAGATTTTGCCAATTGGGAAAACCACTGTGCAGTTTTGGGGAAAGAGATCTGGCACTGGGGATCTGGTAAGCAGGAACCCAGTGCACTTTCAGTGAAAATTACACCAGAAACCAGGCAACAAGTGGGGGAGTGACCATATCAAAAGAGGCACGTTCCTACAGACACTTTGGGGGTCATTACGACCCTGGCGGAAGGCGGAAAACCGGCGGTAAGACCGCCAACAGGCTGGCGGTCTTACCTTGTGGGATTATGACCATGGCGGTTACCACCATGGTCATCTGCCGGTTCTCCGTTCCGCCCGCCAGGGCGGAGACGACCGTCGGGCTGGAGACCTGGGTCTCCAGCCCGGCGGCAGTCACTATACCGCCGGCGGTATTTGGACCCGGCTTACCGCCGTGGATTTCCAGCGGTTTGAACTGCCATGAAATCCATGGCGGTATGCACTATCAGTGCCAGGGAATTCCTTCCCCGGCACTGATAGGGGTCTCCCCCCACCCCCACCCCGACTCCCTCCCCTACACCCCCCACCACCCCTGCCACCCCCCAAAGGTGGCAGGGCCCCCCTCCCCACCCCAACCCCCAACATCACATAACTCACACACACCCGACACGCACGCAGGCACCACCAACACACACACGCACACACCCGACATACATGCCAACATCCACACACACAGTCAGACACTGTAGCGGGTCCTTTATCCCGAGTCGAAAGGATATTGGAAGAAGGCGACAGACTCAGGGTTTTAAGGGGTTAGTGCTTTTATTTCTATCTGCTCGTAGGGGACACTAGCTCGTGTCACAAAGCTTTTTGGTGTTGTCAGAGTCCAGAAACCAATATGAATCCCTTTTCTTTCAGGGTCGAGAGTTCCGGGAATGGCGTGTTCCGATGTGGAGGGAGACCTTGTTTCCCCGAGGCTCAGTGGGACCGGATTCCCCAAAATAAAGAAGAAAGAAAAACAAGGCACAGGTAAGTGGGGAATATAATTTATCTCCTGTTTCCTTTATGATTAGTAGGGAGTGAGGGACGAGGTAGTGGGGGGGGGGGGAGATAGGTGAAGCTATGTCTCCTAATTCCTTATAGTGCCCTCTTGGTGACCCCTTTTCTCTTAGCTTTTCTTGCTGTTTCTGGGTTAGGTCGTGGTTGTAGTTATAGGCAGGGTCTGGGTTCCCATTTATACCACCTCCCCCTCTTTGCAGGACTTTAACTCCCTCTCCTTGGTGTCCTTCCGCCCAGTCAGACACCCGTAACCCCAATTCCACCCTTGGTACGCTCGTACCTGGTCGGGCCACGCCCCTCCAGGGACGCGGCCGGCTTGTAGACAGTCTCCCGGCTTGTCTTCTACAGGGGCGGGAGGCGCCCTGGGTGTTCCGTTCTTCGCGCGTCCTCCTCCTCTCGCGGCAAGGTTATCCTCCGGATGCAGGGGGTTGCTGTGTCCGGAGGTGCTCCTCGTGATGTCGGCGTCTCTCTCTTCTCCTCTTCTCGTCTCTTGTCCGTCTTCTTCTTTCCGTATTTCTTCCTGACGGATGACGTTAGACGTCATCACGTCAGGAGTTCCTCGGATGCCCCCGGGGTATCCGTCGGCGGTCGTCTTCTCTCCCGAAGCCGCGGCGTCCGGAGGCGCCCGGCTACACATCCCCTCACACGCGGGGGGCTGTTCGAGCCCCGCAAGACCCGGGAACCGGGATAAATAGTCAGCCTGACCCATAAGGTCACCAGGGAGATGGCAAACCTGGAAGGAGAAAGGTTGGAGTTCTATGAACCATCTTAATATCCGATTATTGGTATCCTTATACCTTGAGAGCCAGGTAAGGGGTGCATGATCTGTATATAACAGGAACGGCCGTCCCAAGAGGTAATATTGGAGGCTTTCGATCGCCCATTTAATGGCAAGACACTCCCGCTCTATAATGGGATACCTTTGTTCTCTGGGAAGTAACTTACGACTAATGAAGACAACGGGGTGGCTAATTCCGTCTTCGTCTTTTTGAAAAAGGACGGCACCTACTCCGACGTCGGAGGCATCTGTTTGGAGATGAAAGGGACTATCAAACTCAGGGCACCGTAAAATCGGTTGAGTGGTGAGACACCTTTGTAAAGTACGGTAACTACGTAGTTGGATCGGGTTTAGGATCGTGATGTTGTTTGGTTGCCCTTTCTTTAATAGGTCTGTCAAGGGGGCCGCCAAACTGGAGTAGTGAGGAATAAACCTTCGGTAGTACCCCACTAATCCTAAAAAGGAACGAACCTCCTTCTTCGTGGTGGGAGCCTTAGTGTGTAGGATGGCTTCGATTTTATTCATTTGTGGACGTAGTATGCCTTTACCAATGTGATATCCCAGGTAGGAGATCTCGTTAAAAACTAGTCGGCTCTTGGCGGGATTGGCCGTTAGTCCAGCCTTCCTTAAAGCCGAGAAGATTCTGTCGAGGTGGATCAAATGATCTTCCCAGGTCTCACTGAAGATAACGATGTCATCCAGATAGGCTGCCGCGTATCTGTTATGAGGTCGCAATATGGTGTCAATGAGACGTTGGAAGGTTGCAGGAGCACCGTGTAACCCAAAAGGAAGTACCTTAAAGTGATATAACCCTGAGGGAGTAGCGAAAGCCGTTTTTCCCCTATCACCGGGGGCCAACGGAATCTGCCAATACCCTTTTGTTAAGTCGAGGGTGGACATGTATTTGGCTTTTCCTAACCTTTCCAATAATTCGTCTATCCTTGGGAGAGGATATGTGTCAAACTGGGATATGGAATTGACTTGTCTAAAGTCAATACAAAAGCGTATGGACCCGTCAGGCTTGGGTACCAATACCACTGGTGAACACCAGGGGCTCTGGGAAGGCTCTATGATGTCTAGGTCTAACATTTTTTTTATTTCGTTTTCTACGAGGGTTTTCCGAGCTTCAGGGATACGATAAGGCCTTAACCGTACTGTTTTCCCTGGGGGGGTGATGATTTGATGGTGTACCAATCGGGTCCTACCGGGCATCGATGAGAACACCAGGATATGGTTATAGAGGAGTTTGTCTAACTGTCTATTTTGGTGAAAAGAGAGGTCTGTATTTATGACAGGAATTTCCCTTTCGCCAGACGGATCAGTGGGACACCATCCTATCTCCAACTCCTTAACAGTGTTAACTAGACATCCTGGCCTTTGTTCGGCTGGAGGTTCTTCCCATCGTTTTAACAAATTAACGTGGAAGATCTGTGATCTATTAGGATTATCGTTGAGCTGAATTTTGTAGGTTACGGGTGTTACTATGCCTGTTATAAGGTATGGTCCCTGCCATTTTGCTAACAATTTGTTGTCTGAACTGGGGAGAAGGATTAATACTTTATCTCCTATGGCAAAAGACCTTAATTGGGTATTCCGATCATAATTCCTTTTCTGTTTGTCCTGGGCCCTTTCCATGTGTTCCCTAACGCTTTCCCATACTGTATGTAGGTGAGTTTTTAAGTCTCGGGTATAGTTTAGAAGGGTCTTTTCTCCTTCTTCCTCTTCCCACATTTCCGCGGCCATGTCTAGTAGGGTCCTGGGTTGTCGCCCAAATAACAACTCAAAAGGACTATGGCCTGTAGATGCTTGTTCGTGGGTCCTGATTGCGTATAAGACTAAGGGAAGTTTTCTATCCCAGTCCTTACCTGTCTCTGAGATGGATTTTTTTAGTAGTGTCTTTAGGGTGCGGTTATATCTCTCCACCAAACCATCGGTTTGTGGATGATAGACCGACGTCCGCAATTGTCTAATCCCTAATAATTGACATATTTGTGTCATCAAGTTGGACATGAATTGGGTGCCTTGATCTGTTAAGATCTCCCGAGGAAACCCGATTCGGGAAAAGAACCCAATCATGGCGTGGGCGACACTCTTAGTGCTAATACTAGAGAGGGGAATAGCCTCAGGATATCTAGTGGCGTAGTCCACTAATACCAATATATAACGATAACCTCTGGATGAGGGTAAAAGGGGGCCAACCAGGTCCATCCCTATTCTGGAGAAGGGAACATCAATGATGGGAAGAGGTTGCAAGGGGGCCTTCCTCCGTGAACCTGGATCAATCAATTGGCATTTTGGACATTGTTGACAGAACCTCCTAATCTGTGAAAAAAACCCCGGCCAATAAAACTTCCTCAACAAATATTCTTCTGTCTTCTCCCTTCCATAATGGCCACCCCCTGGCTGGCTGTGCGCTAAATGTAGGACTTGTTGTCTGTAAGGCTCGGGAACTATCAACTGTTTTTTTTCTTCTTGGTTCTGATTAGTGACTCGATATAATAGATCCTTAATTACAGTGAACGAGGGACCCTTGTCTTGTGGGGTCCGTGGTCGTGCGCTTCCCCAGGCGTGGATTAGACTGGGGTCTTCTCTTTGAGAGGTCCGGAAGGGGGGAAGAGTAGTAAGGGCAAAAACCTCTGTAATTACCCTCGCGAGACTGGGGTTGTCTGAGTTGTAGGTTTTCTTGATCCTTCTTTTTTCCTTCCGGGAGAGTTTGGGTCGCACCGTCGGAGGTGACAGAGGACTGGTGGAAAAAGGAGCATCTTTCCACCAGGTATTCGGTTCTTCGGCCGGGCGAACACTCTCCAAGAGTTTGGAAAACTCCGAAAAGTCAGTCCCTATAATGGCCTCTTCAACCAGCTGTTCTACTAACCCCACCCTTATGGGGTTTTCTTTTCCTTCCCAGATGAGGGTTGTCCAGATCAGGGGGTATTCTCTGGTTTCTCCGTGAATACAGCAGATTGATACCGTAAGCCCTGACGTGTGGAGACTCTTATTAATCAAATCAGCCCTGACTACTGACTGGCTACACCCTGAGTCAATAAGGGCCACCGTGGGTTTCCCATTGATAAACAGTGTCTTTTTGTAAGGGGTTGCCCTTCTCCCAGTGTAAAAGACCCTTCCCCTCGTGACCCCTATTTCCATGGGTTCCGGTTTCTCTGTTTTCAGGGGACAACCGCGAGCGATGTGACCCCATTCTCCGCAGCTAAAACACTGAGGTTGTTGTATGTATGGCCTTTCAAGACCCCGTGGTTTCCCTATTTCCTCATTGATTCTTCGGCCCCCTGATGAAGATATCCCAGAACCTTGACGTAGGGGACTAGGCGTGGATCGAGGTGTTGTGACTTTGAATTCGAGGGAGCGATGAAAAGCACAGGCTAGCTCGATGGTGGTATTGGTATCCGGGTTTGGATGTTGCTTGATCCAGTTACGCGTAGAAGGCGGTAGAGCGTCTAGGTATTGTTCTAAGAGCACAATCTCAATAATGTCTTCCCGATTAGTCCCTATGGGGCCCAACCATTTGAGACCCAGATCTTTAATCCTAAAGTATAGAGCCCGGGGATTTTCGGAGGGTCCCCATTTAGCCTTTCTAAATCGGACACGATAATGTTCAGAGTCAAATCCCACCCGTTCTAAGATGCTCTTTTTAATATCCTTATATGGGGTTGTTCCGCCGGGGTTTACCGCCTGATAAGCGGCTTGGAGTGTTCCCGTTAATAAGGGGGCGATATATTGGCCCCAGCGCTCCGGTGGCCAGGTAGCGGAAGTAGCAACTCGTTCAAAATTGGTGAAAAAGGCATCGGGGTCTTCACCTTCTTGATATCGTTGTAGGACTGAACTAGGCACATTTGGGTGCACACGAGTAGCGGCTATTGTATCAGTGAGATTTTTAATGGCGGTTTCATGAACCAACTGGTTGTTGGCCATTATAGTAGCCTGGCTTTTGAGTGCGTTTTGTAGTGTCTCTCTTTCCAACTTAGCCTCTTTTTGTTGCTCTTCCCACACCAATTGTAGGTGTCTCTGTCCTGAGGCCAACTGTTGCATCATATCAGACATGCTACACTGTTCCTCCATTTTCTGGAAGCCCTTGTCGCCAATTCCAATATCCCACTTCTGACACCACTGTAGCGGGTCCTTTATCCCGAGTCGAAAGGATATTGGAAGAAGGCGACAGACTCAGGGTTTTAAGGGGTTAGTGCTTTTATTTCTATCTGCTCGTAGGGGACACTAGCTCGTGTCACAAAGCTTTTTGGTGTTGTCAGAGTCCAGAAACCAATATGAATCCCTTTTCTTTCAGGGTCGAGAGTTCCGGGAATGGCGTGTTCCGATGTGGAGGGAGACCTTGTTTCCCCGAGGCTCAGTGGGACCGGATTCCCCAAAATAAAGAAGAAAGAAAAACAAGGCACAGGTAAGTGGGGAATATAATTTATCTCCTGTTTCCTTTATGATTAGTAGGGAGTGAGGGACGAGGTAGTGGGGGGGGGGGGAGATAGGTGAAGCTGTGTCTCCTAATTCCTTATAGTGCCCTCTTGGTGACCCCTTTTCTCTTAGCTTTTCTTGCTGTTTCTGGGTTAGGTCGTGGTTGTAGTTATAGGCAGGGTCTGGGTTCCCATTTATACCACCTCCCCCTCTTTGCAGGACCTTAACTCCCTCTCCTTGGTGTCCTTCCGCCCAGTCAGCCACCCGTAACCCCAATTCCACCCTTGGTACGCTCGTACCTGGTCGGGCCACGCCCCTCCAGGGACGCGGCCGGCTTGTAGACAGTCTCCCGGCTTGTCTTCTACAGGGGCGGGAGGCGCCCTGGGTGTTCCGTTCTTCGCGCGTCCTCCTCCTCTCGCGGCAGGGTTATCCTCCGGATGCAGGGGGTTGCTGTGTCCGGAGGTGCTCCTTGTGATGTCGGCGTCTCTCTCTTCTCCTCTTCTCGTCTCTTGTCCGTCTTCTTCTTTCCGTATTTCTTCCTGACGGATGACGTTAGACGTCATCACGTCAGGAGTTCCTCGGATGCCCCCGGGGTATCCGTCGGCGGTCGTCTTCTCTCCCGAAGCCGCGGCGTCCGGAGGCGCCCGGCTACAGACACGCACACCCACATTCACACATACACGCACACATCCATACAGACATACCCACAGACATACACGCAGTCATTCCCAAAACACGCGACAACCCCGCAAGCATACACGCACACACACACCCCGTCTACATACACAGACGCACACCCCCATGCACCCACACAACACACAGCTCCCCCCCACCCCCCTCCCCTAACGGACGATCGACTTACCTGTTCCGTCGATCCTCCGGGAGGGGACGGGAGCCATGGGGGCTGCTCCGCCGACACCACATCGCCAACAGAACACCGCCACGCCGAATCACAGGACGTGATTCGGTAGGCGGTGTTCTGTTGGCGTGGCGGTGAAGGTGGAGCAACCTCCACTTCCCCGCCGCCCGCCAGTATGGCTGTTGGCGGCTCTCCGTCGAAAAAGGACGGAGAGCAGCCAACAGTCATAATACGCCGAGCGGCAAACCGCCACTACTGGCGGTCTTCCACACGGCGGTCCCTCGGCGGTCTGGTAAAAAGACCGCCGAGGTTGTAATGACCCCCTTTGTCTGCTCTGAGCTACTTTCACAACTTTGGAAAATTCTGGTTTTCAGTCTTAGTTTAGTCCAGTTGACCTCAATGCATTACCACACCTAAAACAATATATTTGTTTAAAATCCTGGACTAGAATCACCTGGTAACAATATGTATCTTTGCCATGACATGCAGCCCTGCCACTTCATGTCTGGTACGTGCAGAGTTCTATCACCCCAACCCTGGTTGGGCATGGTTTTGAGAGTCTAGAACTGGCAACCACACACAGCTTCCCAGTGCACTGTAATATGTTCCAAATATTTAGTATTAAAATGAATAGGTATTCAGGGATGAATAGCAATTGTACATTGTCACCTGATAAAATAATTGAACACTTGGGGCCAGATGTATGAAAGCATTTTGCATTCACAAACGGTGCGAATGTCCATTTGCGAATGCAAAATGCCATTTCAGAATGTATGAAATACATTCTGAACGCAATTTTAAGGAATCGCTAAAATAGCGATTCCTTAAAATTGCGACCCTGTTTAGAGAGTTGCAAATTGCGACTCTCTAAATTAGAAATCGCAAATAAGGATTCCTTATTTGCGATTCCTTAGCACATGTATGAGGCAATTCCTAAATGCGATTTGGGCATTTAGGAATCGCTAATTACCACCAAGTTGAACTTGGTGGTAACCATGTGCAAAATAAAAAAATGCATTTAAAATGCATTTTTAAATTGTACATGTAAAGCACACATGCCCTTTTGGCATCTGTGCACCTTACATGTCCCCCAAAAAATGTTGGGGGTGCAGCAGAGGGTGCCTTAGCCCCCCAGCACCCTGGGGTTTTGCATTTCCAAAATTGCGATTTCTGGTTCAGAAATCGCAATTTTGGAAATGCAAAAAATTTGCAGATATGGGCCAACAGGCCCATAGCTGCGAGTGGGGCCGGTATCGCAATTTGCAATTCGGTAATAGCATTCGCGATTTTTGAGAAATCACTATTACCGATTCGCAAATGTGATACATGGCACTTTGCAATTCGGATATAGCGATTTCGGAAATAAGCGATTTCTTAAAAATCGCTATTTCCGAATCGCAAAGAGCCTTGATGATACATCTGGCCCTTAGTGCTCCCAGTCTCACCTGGCAGGAGCCAGCAAAATTAATCTTCTTTTTCTTCCCACTTAAAACTGAAATAACAAAGTCACAGGCAGGTTCACCGTCTTATTTCTTTAATTGTCGGTTTAGCGTTTGACGTTGTTTGCTGCAGAGTGAGGCCTTGCAAAACCTCGGCCTAGGGCAGTTAGCTCCAGCTACACCCTCGCTTGTGACAGGCCTGATTTCCAGAGCCACTAAACAAGAAAGTCATCCATGTTCTGCAGCTATTAAATCAGAACTCACAATAACAATAAGAATGACACCCATTTTAATCGGCTATCAAACCAGAAACACTATCACATAAGAATGAGCTATTTTTCCGTGGCTATTAAACACAAATCTCGTCAGGTCATCGTACAAGAATGTCCTCTGTCATCCTCAGCCATCAAACAAGGACATCCATTTCCAGTGGCCTTCAAAGAACAACTGTATCCATCTTCAGCAGCCTTCAAAAGGAACACCTATTTTAAACTGCTCTGAAAAACCCACTGCCAATCACTAGTAGCTCTCTAGCAAGGACCATCCATTCTTTAGCTGCCCTCAGATAAGAGAGGGACACACCATCCTCAAATCTCAAGTCAAACTGACCCAATGGATACACGTTTTGAGCTTGCTAGACACTTCTCCAGGGCTGATGATATAATCATGAAACCCTAATGCTTAGCAAAATGGGACCAGATTTCAAGATGGGATCTAGTTGAAGCAAAGCAACTGGGCTTTTGTGTCAGTTTAACAGAATTAATTACTAAAGGGCTTTTTACTGGAAGTGGCGGCCCACCTGGAATCCTATGTTTTTTAAAAAATATGCACCTCCCATCCTTTGATATTTGCCATCCTGCTGGCTTCTTACCCTCCTTGGATGTTCTCCCCGTTCAACCTCTTTTATTCATGCCACCATGCTCCTGCCTTCAGGAGAACAGGGTAGGGCAGTAGGGGCACAATGACCCACAAACCACCCATGGGCAGACCCTGCTTCCGTCCTGTAGACCACGTGGGTTTGCAGGAGTCTGAGTGCTCTGAGCTCCATCTTGTTAAATGCGGAGTGCATTGCAGAAAATGGTGCCTGGGAGGCTTATCCCAGGAAATACTCACCAACAATCTATGGCCCTCATTTTGACCCTAGCGGTCTTTTGACCGCCAGGGTAAATGTGGTGGTCCCACCACCAACAGGCTTGCGGTGCAAACCGCCACAATATTAGTGTGGCAGGTTGGTTTCTGCGAACCCGTCGCATCTCCACTCATACCGCCATGGCGGTCGGAACCGCTGGGCCAGAGATGATCATCTCCGACCCGGTGGTCCAAAGGAGACCGCTGGCAGTATTAGGAGCCAGCTTCTGCCATGGTTTCCACGGCAGTAGCACTGCCACAAAAACCATGGCGGAAAGGCTACCAGTGACTGGGAATTTCTTCCCTGTCATTGGTAGACGGCTCCCCCCCAGCAAGTACTAGACCCCCACCTTCACCCACAGTGCTCCCATCCCCGCTTTAGCCACAGCGCCCACCTCCCCGCATACATGCACACGGGCACCCACACGCACCACGAATACCGACATTCACCTACACTTACATACATACATTCACTCACATGCATTTACAACATCCATACATGCATTCAGAACATTCATACACGCATTCACTCACATGCATCCATATACGCATTCACAACAACATTCATACACAGATTCAAGCACGCATACTAACACCCATCCAAACACGCATACTCACACGCATACATACTTACATGCAGGCACGCACTCACTTCAACATTCAGACATGCATACAACCACGCATTCACACATTCATGCACTCACACAGACATCACACACTCATACACATACACACAACACCCCCACCCTCCCACCCCCTCACCTGTTGGATGATCATCTTACCTGTTCCGGGGAAAGGTTGTCCGGCAGGGAACGGGAATTGGCGCTTCCACTGCCAGCAGGACACGGCCAGGCCATATTATGGCCATTAATAGAGCGGGTTGTGTCCTACTGGCAGGGCGGGCCTGTGGTGGAACTGCCAGAGCGCCTCCGCCCACCAGCACGACTACTGCTGGATTTCCATCCATGGTGTGTCGGAGATCCAACAGTACCCGTGATATGGTGGGCGGAAGACCACCAGCATTGGCGGTCTTCTGGTGCCCACGTCGTAATCAGGGCCCGTATCTGCTACTTTTATTTGTCTGCTCTGTGGGTCTCTTTCATGAATGTGGGATATCTCCTGAACATTTACCTGAAGCTCTTGCTCAGGTATGAAGCATGTTTTATAGCGCCCTATTGAAAGGTTTACAGTTTTATTATGTTTTAGTTGAAAGGTATACAGGTTTAATGTGTTTTAAAAAATTAAAAAAGGTTTCTATGTATATGGCTGAGCATATGCTGTTAAAACATTCAGCATAAATGCTCAACATAGCACAACCTTTTCCTTGCACCTGTGAAAAAATATTAGCTTTGCATATAATTATAAAACACAGTTGATTGGTTTTGTTGTTGCTTGCAGTTAAATAACCTTTAGCAAAGCACAGTTGATCAAGGCTCTTTCTGCCTGCCAAGTAAACGACCTGAGTGCAGGTGCCGTTTCTTTGGGATTTGTGAGCAAAAACTGATTACATCTTATACTTTAGTATAAATATGTTTTCTAGTTAATGATAAATGCTCAGTGGATCTTGCACTTTTGTATAAAACAATTATAGATGACAAGTAACAGCTGATTGGCTTTTACACTTTTGCAAGAATATTTTTGGAATTAATGAGCAAATTGTGGGCACAGGCTTTTTAGAAAACATGAATATAAGGCCCATCATTTATGTCAAAGGAAGAGAACAGAGAGAGGCAGACACGAAGACACACAGAGGAGACATGCAGCATACAGAAAGAGAAAAAGGAAGAGAAGAACATGCTCTCTTATGATTTAGACAAGAACCAGCTCACAAAGAAGGAATATTGGCCATTCCTGCTGTAAAAGGCTCCACATCAGATAGATGTGTGTTTGCCGAAGTGAGCTCTAAAGAAAACAGCTGATGGCACTTATGAGACAGACCCGACATTGGACCTGATGTAGATGTTGGCGGGTGGGTTCCTCCATCACAACGGTGACAGATATCCCATCTGCCAAAACATACATCCCATTATGTTATATCGGATTTAGATTTCGGTGGACAGGATATCCGTCACAGTAATTACGAAGCAACCCGTCCGCCAATATCTAAGGGCTTGATTTAGAAATTCCTAAACTTAAATATCAAGTTGAAAAAAGCTATAATAATTGGTCAAAAAACAAAAATCGCATTAACATGAGTTTCACGCGCAGACTGGTATGGATTGTGCAGAGAGCTACGAGGACAATTTTGGCTAATACAATTATTCAACTTGCCTCCAGGGCATTTTTAATTTGGGGTGAGACGCAGCTCTTCTTTCTTGCTCTTTTTATATATATATATATATATATATATATTTTCTGGTTTTATGAATTGTTCTCCCTTCTTGATGTAGGTACCATGATTAACGGTTCCCCCTCCCCCTCCGTTTTGCAATTATAGGGATGCGATTAATTCTCTTATTAATGAGGTGTTGACTGGCCCCTGCATATTAACTGGTTCCGCAGTTTCCTCACTGCAGGACTGAGCAGTCGAGGTGAGCAAGCAATCCTCTGTACGAGGCAGCACTACTACACACACATCTACATGATTTTAATGCGTTTGGACATTTTTGTCCTCAACTTTCAATAGGATGCGCCTCTCGTTTCTTCTATTGAGTCCAGATGAAGACCCGCTGGTGAGGCTATAATTGGCCATTTCCCCATTCGCCGGGTCGAAACGTCGACATTTGAATCAAGCCTGGATTGGTTAATTGGTCCGCTGAAGGGCAATTATGATTAAAACAGTTACCCTTTCTTGATGAGATTATATTTATGTTATATCATACAATAAATTTTACCAACAGGCTTTTGATACATCTATGTTTTTTTCTTTGCATCTACTTAATGTCATTCATGGGTACTTTTTCTTTAAACACTTCCCTTGCTTTTCTCTTATGTTCTCAGTTTGGGGAAACCATGGGCTAGATGTATCAACAAACCATTTTGCGATTTTATAATAGCGATTTTTAAGAAATCGCTATTTCTGAATCGCAAAATGGTATGTATCGAAAAAAATCGCAAATGCTATTACCGAATCGCAAATTGTGATACCGGCCCCATTCGTACCTATGGGCCTGTAGGCCCATATTTGCGAATTTTTTGCATTTCCGGAATTGCGAATTTCTAACTTGAATTCGCAAATTTTGGAAATGCAAAACCCAGACTACCCCAATAATTTTTTTAAGGACATGTAAGGCGCACACATGTCAAAGAGGCATGTGTGCATTACATGTCAATTTTAAAAATGCATTTTTCATGCATTTTTTAAATTTGCACATGCTAATAGCGACTCCTTAATGTCCAATTAGCATTAAGGAAAAGCTTGATACATGTGGTTTAGAAATCGCAAATAAGGATTCCTTATTTGCGATTTCTTATTTAGAGAATCGCAATCTGCGATTCTCTAAACAGGCTCGCAATTTTAAGGAATCGCTATTTTAGCCATTCTTTAAAATTGCACATAGAATGCCTTTCATACATACTGAAAGGCATTTTTGCATTAGCAAACGGCCATTCGCAGCATTTGCGAATGCAAAAACGCTTGATACATCTAGCCCCATATGTATAATTGTATTAATAATGTATCTATATTGTCGGATTTAAATATAAAAATAAAATCTAAGCATTTATATGTCTTTGTGTGTGTTTGCTAAGTATTGAAAACAATATATATATATTGTGCTGTATTGATATGAATATACCTGACCTTCCTCTAATCATAGGAGGTTGGGCTACTATACATGAGCAGGGTAAGCTGAGTATTCCGGCCTTGTCTCAAGTATTGGTCCTTGCGATTGGACCATTCTTGTAATGTATTACTGTTCACCCAGGGCCTTCGGGTTAAAGTTAGGTTACCCCTTTGTTAATTAACTGATTTGGATCTTGGCACAGGGAATACTCCATCACATATGACATAGGATATCATGGGATCATAATAAGGTAGATAGGACCATAGTGCCTAGACAAAGTATAGTACCAATTTAGCATTTTGCAGAGGTATAAAATGAGTAAGAAACACTACTTTAGGTTTATTTGGAAGTCATATTGCCTAAACGTGATGTTTAACACTATTTTTATATGATCGGCCAGATTTGTAAATAAATGTATGTGTAGTCACAAATAGAGTGTCTTGAAGGAGTGTTTCCATTTCAGAGGAGCTGTTTTTACTCTTATTCTACAATTAAAATACCTCTGGAAAAGTCTTTATGTGAAAAGATATGACAAGTACTTTGTGTTGTGAAAAAACTAGCACAGAAAAAACGAGCTTCCTAGTCCTAAGCATCCTGCGCCTACCTGAGTGTTAACGTTTGTGACTGTAGAGGGCTTTCCTCATTCGAGTCTGAGTGTAGGGGAAGCCACGCCAACGCAGACTGTTCAGACCTTATGTTAAGTTGCCAGCTACAACAGTGGTCTATCTCTCACAAATATACTTCAGCCAACGGATCACAAGCACTTTTGTTAGAAATGAATGTCACGCCAGTGCCTTGGTTTTTGGCTCCTCGATATAATCTTTTGTGCTTGGCACAAACAAAGTGGCACATTTACAAGTTCAGTGGTGCAGGGCAGCACAGCACGTGACCTTCCTGCGCTGGCCAGGCAGAAATGCACAGTATTTACAAGATATGGTGCATTTCTGCCCCGGTCCCCCTGCAATGGCGCACAAATTTCAATCTAGCGGCAACGCAGGTATCCTTGCACCATGGTGCAAAAGTGTCTGCGTTGACAGCAGGATTGTTTTTGTGCAGGAAGGGGCACCTTCCTGCACAAAAACAATCCAGAGAGGCATTTTCATCTTTCTATGTGTGCTGCAGAATGCAGCACACAGAGAAAGAGGAAAAAACAAGGAGAAATAACAATATCTTTCCTCATGGCACCTTTCCTGGGGAAGCTTCCTGTAAAACTGGGAAAGCGTCAAAACCCAATCACAATGCCCGTAGCACGCCTCCCTGACACAGTGTAAGGCAAAGCACCGACTTGCGCTGCGTTGCCTTACACCATATCTACAAGGCCATGAAAAGCCACGCAAAGTGGCTTTGTGTGGCCTTGTGGATATGGGCCTGCACTATGCACGGCCGGTGCATCACATAAACTGACACACCAGCAGTGCAAGCGACTTGTAAATATGCCTCATAGTCTTAAGCCAGGAATTAATTTCTGTAAGAACAAAAAAAGCCAATGACCCCGGTGTACAAGGAGCTTTCATCTCACATGGTGGAGCCGCAATAGAATATGTGCATCAGGACAGCCACCCACAGGAGGCGGATAGATGCACGAAAGGCTGTGGCCCTGTGGGTGACTGGTCCTCAGCTCTTAATGACCACAGGCTGTGCTGGAAGAGGCTCCACCTTGGGTCCATCAGTTGTCCCAACAACTATAAATAGGAGGGGAAATGGTGGAATGGAAGAATTGCTGATTATGGTGGATCTCCAATCCTCTCAAATTCTAAGTGACTCAATAAGAAAATGGGGGACGGTTTAGTCCAAATTTCCAAAGTGTTTCAGTATCAAATGTGTGTATAGGGGTCCTCATAGGCTGATGTGCGGGGACGTGAGTTATGGCTTCACCATCTCTGAACCCAGTGTGAATGGGCCACCTAGAAGCCTGGCTCATCCTGTCCCTTGTCCAACCGCCCCGGCTCACCTAGCAGATGCTTCATGATGGCCTGGTTCTGGTCCCAGATGCTGTTGAAGGTGTTCCAGCGAGAGCGTCCATCAGGAAGGGGATTTCGCTTGATCCACCCCCCGCAGGCATACTGGTAGAAATCATTGCAAGGATTGACTTCCCGATCCAGGGCCTCCAGAATCTTACTGGCTACTGTGATGCAGGCTTCGGTCAGGCACGTGGTGTGGGAGGGATCTGTGGGGTTAAGAGAAAGTTTGAGAAGAGTGAGATTGGGAGAGAGAGAGTCAGAGAGAAGGGACAATGAGGGAGGCGCATGGGGATAAAGAGAGAGAGAAAGAGACGGGGAGAGAGAGAGAGAGAAAGAAAGACAGAGATGCAGATTGAGACTTTTTCTTAAGGTTTACTTTTTCTCAATACCCAAACATTATTGGCAGCCATGTTGGACATGTAAGGAGGGGTGTAACACTGATGCTTGGCTTTCGGCACTTTCATCTCCTGCACTTGAACCTGATTCTATCTTGCTCTAACACTGAAATAATTGTAACTTATCCCCTTGACTTTGTCCTACCGTCAACCTCACGTCATCCAACAGTGTTAAAGTTATATTTTAACATATTGCTCACCAATTCCCTAAGCTGCACTTATTTTCATTCCATTCTAAACAGCACTAACATTAACCATAAATCTGATTAATTAAAAATATTTTAAAGTAGTTAAACTGTTGTCTTATTCTAATGCTAACCTTAATCAGGGGAAGTGAAAATGACATCACACACCTTTTGATCATTGATGACACTCAAGGGTTGACCCCTTGTCCTGCCCTTGGCTCCATAAGAGACCCCTATTTTCTTCTGTTGCGCTAGTGAACATGCGAGAAAGTATATAGGGTGTCTTAGAACCATGTTTATGTTCTGTACCTGGGGGTGTCTTCATGAACCTTGACCTCAAGTGTAGAAGGTGTAGTGAAGCAGCAGTGGCTTATGTGCTTATTGTACTTCTAATGTTAATCATAACTCTGTAATCAATTCTCATGAGCAATTCAAATTACATTAACATATATGAAATGAGTTATCTAGCCCTAAAGCATAGAAAGACTGTAGATGTTTGTAGGATCTGGAGATTAGTAAATCAAACTTTATAAGAAGGAAAGAAAATAAATTGGGAACCAACTATGCATCCCATCTGAGTGGTCAAATTACATGTGACATTTATTATGTTATGGATAATGTGTCAGGCCAAGTGCCATGGAATTCTACAAATAACTCAAATGTGACTACACCGGCCTTCATACCCGTGGAAGTACAAACTATATTGAATTCCATCTTAAGTAATGATGCCCCATATGCAAATAAACTTCCGGGTGCAGTATTTAGGGTCAATACTCCCTTACGGTCACAGCTTCTGTTTCCACTATAGGCAAACTGTCTTGAAACTAACTTTATATATATATATATAACCGGTCAGGGTCATTATTAGTGCCAAATTAAAATCTAAATTTGATGGAGAGGGTAAATCTTTTGTGAAACTACTTCATAAAGAACTGGCGGCACGGCCCACAAGGAAAGGCCTCATTCTGTTTAGTCAGACTGTATTCCAAAGGGGACAAAGCACACAGGATAGTTTACTAGCTCTTCCATTACATATACAAAAAGAGTTTCCACAAAGGTCAATTTCCTCCATGCAGCATTTATCGATTTTGCGGCCACCTTCGATTACATTGATGGAGGGAAATTATGGAGAAAATTGACAAAATGGGGGATCCCACTTTCTTTACTTAAAGCCATCCTTACTGTACACCCAGACGTGTGTAACAATCAGTCTAACCCTGGATATGGTTGTCCCTCAGAAGATATTCATTGATAAAGGCCTTAAGCAGGTCTGCATTCTTGCGCATTTACTTTTTAAACTTATATCTGGCAGACTTAGGAGATGCTCTTTGTGAAGTGAATACCTTCCTCCATAAATATCAGGGCAAAGGCTGGACACACTCCAGGATACAGAAGATACTTTGGGCAGAGTCCCTTAAGGGCTGTAGAGAGCTTAAAGTGCTTTGCATAGCTACTGGCTAGCAAAGAAGAATTAATAAAGATTGGAAAAAGATACTAGTTTTTGGCTAAAGGAAATCTAACAATCCCATTGTCACTTCAAAGGTAGTAGGAATGTGTAAATAGATGCAAGTAGTTAGGAGTGTGGTTGGAAGAGAGAGGAGGCTTATCAATGCACTTTGTATTATAGGCTGTGAGGCCCCTCTCTTTCCAATTTTGAGTAGAGCTGCTAGTAAGTTTATGTCTGTCTAACCTAAGGCCCAAAAGTCTTCTGAGGGTAACATACTAGTTTGATTTCACGTGGAGAGACAACCTCTTATATTACAAGCAGCATTTGTGGCTTCCTGTGGGAAATCTAGATTAGCCCCTCCAACAACACAGATGGAGCTATTGTGGAAAGCAGGCACGAAGGGTGGAAATCCCTGGAGTGCATCATTTTCCTCTGCTTTAGAAACTGTGCACTTTGAAGTTATTTGTAATAAACCACTGGCAAGTCCTCAAACAAGGAGCCCTTTGATGAAACAAGCTGAACTGGAATGCCTTCAAGAAGATATGACGGACTTGGGTGCAAGGAGACGCCCCTGGATGAGGCACAGCTTATATGATTTCACCTTAAAGCAAAAACATAAGGATCACCCATTCGCTTTCAATTTAAAGAGAACATTAATCAGGTTTAGGTTCTGTTTGATTCTTCTGAGAGATTTTTGATTCAGTAGGTTAAAGGGGGAAACAGTGTCTATCTGTCGTGTACGTGCCTCGGCGGAGGAGGAGTTGTTGATCCCCATACTGTATTTATGTAAAAAATGAAATATAGAGAGGAGGCGGCTGTTAGGACAAAGTTTTTACATCTAAACATACAAAAATGCCAAGAAGCGGTCAAGACATTTTTACTGGAATTTAACCCCCAAATTGACTGAAATGAATTTAAAAATGAATTGGGAATGCTTTTAGAAAAGTTCAGACACTGTTAACTGAAGTTGAAAACTCAATGATGTGCGAACCGCAGCCCATAATGCTAACATATTTTTTAATTGAAATGATTTTAACTATTTGTATAATAAATATTTACTTTATTTTACTAATCCGAAATTAAATACCAATAAAAAGATTATAAACCCTATTCTAAACCTAATGATAACACTGCTTCAAGTAATTGTTTTAAAATTTTAGTTTATTTTAATTTACTAATACTAATTATAACACTAGCAACATTATTTAATTACTAGTAAAATAACATTAGCATTATTGCAACACTATCCCTGATCATGAATTAATTTTCAATTAATTAATTTCAAATTAATTACAGTAGTGCTAATCAGAACACTACGGTTAAATGACACCCTAATGCTAAAGAGCATTGCTTTACGCTAGTTAATTTATTGGTATTTTATTAAACCCAGTCTTGGTTTATAATCACCTTTAAAATCGTTTTCCTGATCCTCTGGACAAAATGTTGGTATGACTTGCCCAGTACAGATGAAGTAAATATGGGGACAGAGTAAAGGGACAATTTGTCCCACAACATAAAGATGGTGGAGTAAATGTTGGACATTATTCGGATAACTAACCTTAAGTGACTGAGTTTCCACAATTTCACGAGGAAACATTTCTAAGTCTGTCACATCAAAGTCAGAAGAAGAGTCTTATTTTCAGTGCCTAATATCGTATTTCCTATGTGTAAGGAAATGCCTCCTTGGCATGGTTACCCCCTGACTTTTTGTCTTTGCTGATGCTATGTTTTGAATTGAATGTGTGCTGAGGCCTGCTAACCAGGCCCCAGCACCAGTGTTCTTTCCCTAACCTGTACTTTTGTTTTACACAATTGGCACACCCTGGCATCCGGGTAAGTCCCTTGTAACTGGTACCCCTGGTACCAAGGGCCCTGATGCCAGGGAAGGTCTCTAAGGGCTGCAGCATAGCTTATGCCACCCTGGGGACCCCTCACTCAGCACAGACACACTGCTTGCCAGCTCGTGTGTGCTGGTGAGAACAAAACGAGTAAGTCGACATGGCACTCCCCTCAGGGTGCCATGCCAACCTCACACTGCCTATGCAGTATAGATAAGTCACCCCTCTAGCAGGCCTTACAGCCCTAAGGCAGGGTGCACTATACCATAGGTGAGGGCACCAGTACATGAGCACTGTGCCCCTACAGTGTCTAAGCAAAACCTTAGACATTGTAAGTGCAGGGTAGCCATAAGAGTATATGGTCTGGGAGTCTGTCAAACACGAACTCCACAGCACCATAATGGCTACACTGAAAACTGGGAAGTTTGGTATCAAACTTCTCAGCACAATAAATGCACACTGATGCCAGTGTACATTTTATTGTAAACTACACCCCAGAGGGCACCTTAGAGGTGCCCCCTGAAACCTTAACCAACTACCTGTGTAGGCTGACTGGTTCTAGCAGCCTGCCACACTCGAGACATGTTGCTGGCCCCATGGGGAGAGTGCCTTTGTCACTCTGAGGCCAGTAACAAAGCCTGCACTGGGTGGAGATGCTAACACCTCCCCCAGGCAGGAGCTGTAACACCTGGCGGTGAGCCTCAGAGGTCACCCCCTTTGTTCCAGCCCCGCAGGGCACTCCAGCTAGTGGAGTTGCCCGCCCCCTCCGGCCACGGCCCCACTTTTGGCGGCAAGGCCGGAGGAAATAATGAGAATAACGAGGAGGAGTCACTGACCAGTCAGGACAGCCCCTAAGATGTCCTGAGCTGAAATGACTCTAACTTTTAGAAATCCTCCATCTTGCAGATGGAGGATTCCCCCAATAGGGATAGGATTGTGACCCCCTCCCCTTGGGAGGAGGCACAAAGAGGGTGTACCCACCCTCAGGGCTAGTAGCCATTGGCTACTAACCCCCCAGACCTAAACACGCCCTTAAATTTAGTATTTAAGGGCTCCCCTGAACCTAAGAATTTAGATTCCTGCAACTTACCGAAGAAGAAGACTGCTGAGCTGAAAACCCCTGCAGAAGAAGAAAGAAGACACCAACTGCTTTGGCCCCAGTCCTACCGGCCTGTCTCCTGCCTTCTAAAGAAACCTGCTCCAGCGACGCTTTCTCCAGGACCAGCGACCTCTGAATCCTCAGAGGACTGCCCTGCTTCCAAGAGACCAAGAAACTCCTGAGAACAGCTCCCCTGTTCAACAAAGACTGCAACTTTGTTTCAGAGGAGCAGATTTAAAGACCCCTGCAATCCCCACAAGAAGCGTGAGACTTGTAACACTGCACCCGGCGACCCCGACTCGACTGGTGGAGAACCAACACCTCAGGGAGGACCCTCCGGCGACTCCGAGACTGTGAGTAACCAAAGTTGTCCCCCCTGAGCCCCCACAGCGAGGCCTGCAGAGGGAATCCCCAGGCTCCCCCTGACCGCGACTGCCTGACTCTAAAATCCCGACGGCTGGAAAAGACCCTGCACCCGCAGCCCCCAGCACCTGAAGGATCGGAACTCCAGTGCAGGAGTGACCCCAAGGAGGCCCTCTACCTTACCCAGGTGGTGGCTACCCCGAGGAGCCCCCCCCTTGCCTGCCTGCATCGCTGAAGAGACCCCTTGGTCTCCCATTGATTTACATTGGAAACCCGACGCTTGTTTCTACACTGCACCCGGCCGCCCCAGTGCCGCTGAGGGTGTACTTTTTGTGTGAACTTGTGTCCCCCCCGGTGCCCTACAAAACCCCCCTGGTCTGCCCTACGAAGACGCGGGTACTTACCTGCTGGCAGACTGGAACCGGGGCACCCCCTTCTCTCCATTGAAGCCTATGCGTTTTGGGCACCGCTTTGAACTCTGCACCTGACCGGCCCTGAGCTGCTGGTGTGGTAACTTTGGGGTTACTCTGAACCCCCAACAGTGGGCTACCTTGGACCCCAATCTTAACCCCGTAGGTGGTTTACTTACCTGCAAAACCTAACATTACTTTACCTCCCCCAGGAACTGTGAAAATTGCACTAAGTGTACACTTTTAAAACAGCTATTTGTGTTTTATGTGAAAAGTATATATGCTACTGTAATTATTCATAGTTCCTAAAGTACTTATCTGCAATACCTTTCAAATGAGATATTACATGTAGAATTTGAACCTGTGGTTCTTAAAATAAACTAAGAAAATATATTTTTCTATAACAAAACCTATTGGCTGGATTTGTCTCTGAGTGTGTGTTCCTCATTTATTGCCTGTGTGTATGTACAACAAATGCTTAACACTACTCCTTTGATAAGCCTACTGCTCGACCACACTACTACAAAATAGAGCATTGGTATTATCTCTTTTTGCCACTATCTTACCTCTAAGGGGAACCCTTGGACTCTGTGCATACTATTCCTTACTTTGAAATAGTGCATACACAGCCAACTTCCTACATTGGTGGATCAGCAGTGGGGTACAAGACTTTGCATTTGCTGGACTACTCAGCCAATACCTGATCACACGACAAATTCCAAAAATTGTCATTAGAAATTGATTTTTTGCAATTTGAACTATTTTTCTAAATTCTTTAAAGTCCTGCTAGGGCCTTGTGTTAGTCCCTGTTAGCATTGCTTTTAGAGTTTAAAAGTTTGGTAAAAGTTTGAATTAGATTCTAGAACTAGTTTTTAGATTCTTAAAAAGTATTCCAACTTTTAGAAGCATAATGTCTAGTACAGATGTGAATGTGGTGGAACTCGACACCACACCTTACCTCCATCTTAAGATGAGGGAGCTAAGGTCACTCTGTAAAAGAAAGAAAATAACAATGGGCCCCAGACCTTCCAAACTACAACTCCAGGAGCTGTTGGCAGAGTTTGAAAAGGCCAACCCCTCTGAGGATGGCAACACAGAGGATGATGATAGTGACTTGGAGGGAGATTCCCCCCTACCAGTCCTATTTAGGGAGAACAGGGCCTCTCAAGCCCTGACTCCAAACATAATAGTCAGAGATGCTGCTTCCCTCACAGGAGGGACCAACATCTCTGAAATCACTGAGGATAACTCCAGTGAAGAGGCCATCCAGTTAGCCAGGATGGCCAAAAGATTGGCTTTGGAAAAACAGATCCTAGCCATAGAAAGGGAAAGACAAGAGATGGGCCTAGGACCCATCAATGGTGGCAGCAACATAACTAGGGTCAGAGATTCTCCTGACATGTTGAAAATCCCTAAAGGGATTGTAACTAAATATGAAGATGGTGATGACATCACCAAATGGTTCACAGCTTTTGAGAGGGCTTGTGTAACCAGAAAAGTGAACAAATCTCACTGGGGTGCTCTCCTTTGGGAAATGTTCACAGGAAAGTGTAGGGATAGACTCCTCACACTCTCTGGAAAAGATGCAGAATCTTATGACCTCATGAAGGGTACCCTGATTGAGGGCTTTGGATTCTCCACTGAGAAGTATAGGATTAGATTCAGGGGGGCTCAAAAATCCTCGAGCCAGACCTGGGTTGACTTTGTAGACTACTCAGTAAAAACACTAGATGGTTGGATTCAAGGCAGTGGTGTAAGTAATTATGATGGGCTGTACAATTTATTTGTGAAAGAACACCTATTAAGTAATTGTTTCAATGATAAACTGCATCAGCATCTGGTAGACCTAGGACCAATTTCTCCCCAAGAATTGGGAAAGAAGGCGGACCATTGGGTCAAGACTAGGGTGTCCAAGACTTCCACAGGGGGTGACCAAAAGAAAGGGGTCACAAAACCTCCCCAGGGGAAGGGTGGTGAGACAGCCAAAAACAAAAATAGTAAAGAGTCTTCTACAGGCCCCCAAAAACCTGCACAGGAGGGTGGGCCCAGAGCCTCTTCACAAAAGAATTTTGGGTACAAGGGTAAAAACTTTGATCCCAAAAAGGCCTGGTGTCGTAGCTGTAATCAGCCCGGACACCAAACTGGAGACAAGGCCTGTCCCAAGAACAGTACCACTTCTAACTCCACTCCAGCTAAAACTGGAATGGCCAGTCTCCAAGTGGGATCAACAGTGTGCCCAGAGCAAATCAGGTGTCAAACTGAAGCTACATTAGTCTCTGAGGGTGGGGTGGATTTAGCCACACTGGCTGCCTGGCCTCCTAACATGGAAAAATACACGCAGCAGCTCTTAATTAATGGGACAAGTGTAGAAGGCCTGAGGGATACAGGTGCCAGTGTCACCATGGTGACAGAGAAACTGGTTTCCCCTGGTCAATACCTGGCTGGACAAACTTATCCAGTCACCAACGCTGACAATCAGACTAAAGTGCATCCCATGGCTATGGTAACTTTAGAGTGGGGAGGGGTCAATGGCCTGAAACAGGTGGTGGTCTCCTCAAATATCCCAGTAGACTGTTTGCTTGGAAATGACCTGGAGTCCTCAGCATGGGCTGAGGTAGAACTGAAAACCCATGCAGCCATGCTGGGTATCCCTGAACTGGTGTGTGTCAAGACAAGGGCACAGTGCAAGGCTCAGGGTGAAAAAGTAGAGCTGGAGCCTGGAAAAAGGGCCCAGCCTACCAAGAGAAAAGGACAGTCAGCTGGGAAACCAGCTGCAAAACAACAACAAAAAGAGAACCTCTCTTCTCAGGAAGAAGTTCTGCCCTCTGAGGGAACTGAGCCTATGGAGTTAGAACCTTATCAGGTTGAGCTCTTAGGCCCAGGGGGACCCTCAAGGGAGCAGTTGTGTAAGGGGCAAGAAACTTGTCCCTCTCTTGAAGGCCTTAGGCAGCAAGCTGCTGAAGAGTCCAATGGCAAGAAAACTGGAACACATAGGGTCTATTGGGAAGATGGGCTCCTGTACACTGAGGCAAGAGATCCCAAACCTGGAGCCACTAGGAGAGTGGTAGTGCCTCAGGAGTTCAGAGAGTTCATACTGACCTTAGCCCATGATATTCCCCTTGCTGGGCATTTGGGACAAACCAAGACGTGGGAGAGACTAGTCAACCACTTCTACTGGCCCAATATGTCCCAGAAAGTTAAGGCGTTTTGTGTCTCCTGTACCACCTGTCAAGCCAGTGGTAAGACAGGTGGACATCCAAAGGCCCCCCTCATTCCACTTCCAGTGGTGGGGGTCCCCTTTGAAAGAGTGGGTGTGGACATAGTGGGTCCACTTGAACCTCCCACAGCCTCAGGAATTATGTACATCCTAGTAGTAGTGGATCATGCTACTAGATATCCTGAAGCTATTCCCCTTAGGTCGACTACTGCCCCTGCAGTAGCCAAGGCCCTCATTGGTATCTTTACCAGAGTGGGTTTCCCTAAGGAGGTGGTGTCTGACAGAGGTACCAACTTCATGTCAGCATACCTGAAACACATGTGGAATGAGTGTAGAGTGACTTATAAATTCACTACACCCTATCATCCACAAACTAATGGCCTTGTTGAGAGATTCAACAAGACATTAAAGGGCATGATCATGGGGCTCCCAGAAAAACTCAAAAGGAGATGGGATGTCCTCCTGCCATGTCTGCTCTTCGCTTACAGAGAGGTGCCTCAGAAGGGAGTAGGATTCTCACCCTTTGAACTTCTGTTTGGCCACCCTGTAAGGGGACCACTAGCTCTTGTGAAAGAAGGCTGGGAGAGACCTCTTCATGAGCCTAAACAAGACATAGTGGACTATGTACTTGGCCTTCGCTCAAGGATGGCAGAGTACATGGAAAAGGCAAGTAAAAACCTTGAGGCCAGCCAACAGCTCCAGAAGTTTTGGTATGACCAAAAGGCTGCACTGGTTGAATTTCAACCAGGGCAGAAAGTCTGGGTTCTGGGGCCTGTGGCTCCCAGGGCACTTCAGGACAAATGGAGTGGCCCTTACCCAGTGCTAGAGAGGAAGAGTCAGGTCACCTACCTGGTGGACCTGGGCACTAGCAGGAGCCCCAAGAGGGTGATCCATGTGAACCGCCTTAAGCTCTTCCATGACAGGGCTGATGTGAATCTGTTGATGGTAACAGATGAGGATCAGGAAGCTGAGAGTGAACCTCTCCCTGATCTTCTCTCATCAAACCCTAAAGATGGCTCAGTTGATGGAGTGATCTACTCAGACACCCTCTCTGGCCAACAGCAATCTGATTGTAGGAGGGTCCTGCAACAGTTTGCTGAGCTCTTTTCCCTAACCCCTGGTCAGACACACCTGTGTACTCATGATGTGGACACAGGAGACAGCATGCCTGTCAAAAACAAAATATTCAGACAGTCTGACCAAGTTAAGGAAAGCCTCAAGGTGGAAGTCCACAAGATGCTGGAATTGGGAGTAATTGAGCACTCTGACAGCCCCTGGGCTAGCCCAGTGGTCTTAGTCCCCAAACCTCACACCCAAGATGGAAAGAGAGAGATGAGGTTTTGTGTGGACTACAGAGGACTTAATTCTGTCACCAAGACAGATGCCCATCCCATTCCTAGAGCTGATGAGCTGATAGACAAATTAGGTGCTGCCAAATTCTTAAGTACCTTTGACTTAACAGCAGCGTACTGGCAAATCAAAATGGCACCTGGAGCAAAAGAAAAGACAGCATTCTCCACACCTGATGGGCATTATCAGTTTACTGTTATGCCCTTTGGTTTAAAGAATGCCCCTGCCACCTTCCAAAGGTTGGTGAATCAAGTCCTTGCTGGCTTGGAGTCCTTTAGTGCAGCTTATCTTGATGATATTGCTGTCTTTAGCTCCAGCTGGCAGGATCACCTGGTCCACCTGAAGAAGGTTTTGAAGGCTCTGCAATCAGCAGGCCTCTCTATCAAGGCATCCAAATGCCAGATAGGGCAGGGAACTGTGGTTTACTTGGGACACCTTGTAGGTGGAGGCCAAGTTCAGCCACTCCAGCCCAAGATCCAGACTATTCTGGACTTGGCAGCTCCAAAAACCCAGACTCAAGTCAGGGCATTCCTTGGCTTGACTGGGTACTATAGGAGGTTTGTGAAGGGATATGGATCCATTGTGACAGCCCTCACAGAACTCACCTCCAAGAAAATGCCCAAGAAGGTAAACTGGACTGTAGAATGCCAACAGGCCTTTGACACCCTGAAACAATCTATGTGCACAGCACCAGTTCTAAAAGCTCCAGATTACTCCAAGCAGTTCATTGTGCAGACAGATGCCTCTGAACATGGGATAGGGGCAGTTTTGTCCCAAACAAATGATGATGGCCTTGACCAGCCTGTTGCTTTCATTAGCAGGAGGTTACTCCCCAGGGAGCAGCGTTGGAGTGGCATTGAGAGGGAGGCCTTTGCTGTGGTTTGGTCCCTGAAGAAGCTGAGACCATACCTCTTTGGTACTCACTTTGTAGTTCAAACTGACCACAGACCTCTCAGATGGCTGATGCAAATGAAAGGTGAAAATCCAAAACTGTTGAGGTGGTCCATCTCCCTACAGGGAATGGACTTTATAGTGGAACACAGACCTGGGACTGCCCATGCCAATGCAGATGGCCTTTCCAGGTTCTTCCACTTAGAAAATGAAGACTCTCTTGGGAAAGGTTAGTCTCATCCTCTTTCGTTTGGGGGGGGGGGGGTTGTGTAAGGAAATGTCTCCTTGGCATGGTTACCCCCTGACTTTTTGCCTTTGCTGATGCTATGTTTTGAATTGAAAGTGTGCTGAGGCCTGCTAACCAGGCCCCAGCACCAGTGTTCTTTCCCTAACCTGTACTTTTGTTTTACACAATTGGCACACACTGGCATCTGGGTAAGTCCCTTGTAACTGGTACCCCTGGTACCAAGGGCCCTGATGCCAGGGAAGGTCTCTAAGGGCTGCAGCATAGCTTATGCCACCCTGGGGACCCCTCACTCAGCACAGACACACTGCTTGCCAGCTCGTGTGTGCTGGTGAGAACAAAACGAGTAAGTCGACATGGCACTCCCCTCAGGGTGCCATGCCAACCTCACAATGCCTATGCAGTATAGATAAGTCACCCCTCTAGCAGGCCTTACAGCCCTAAGGCAGGGTGCACTATACCATAGGTGAAGGCACCAGTGCATGAGCACTGTGCCCCTACAGTGTCTAAGCAAAACCTTAGACATTGTAAGTGCAGGGTAGCCATAAGAGTATATGGTCTGGGAGTCTGTCAAACACGAACTCCACAGCACCATAATGGCTACACTGAAAACTGGGAAGTTTGGTATCAAACTTCTCAGCACAATAAATGCACACTGATGCCAGTGTACATTTTATTGTAAACTACACCCCAGAGGGCACCTTAGAGGTGCCCCCTGAAACCTTAACCAACTACCTGTGTAGGCTGACTGGTTCTAGCAGCCTGCCACACTCGAGATATGTTGCTGGCCCCATGGGGAGAGTGCCTTTGTCACTCTGAGGCCAGTAACAAAGCCTGCACTGGGTGGAGATGCTAACACCTCCCCCAGGCAGGAGCTGTAACACCTGGCGGTGAGCCTCAAAGGCTCATCCCCTTTGTTCCAGCCCCGCAGGGCACTCCAGCTAGTGGAGTTGCCCGCCCCCTACGGCCACGGCCCCACTTTTGGCGGCAAGGCCGGAGGAAATAATGAGAATAACAAGGAGGAGTCACTGACCAGTCAGGACAGCCCCTAAGGTGTCCTGAGCTGAAGTGACTCTAACTTTTAGAAATACTCCATCTTGCAGATGGAGGATTCCCCCAATAGGGATAGGATTGTGACCCCCTCCCCTTGGGAGGAGGCACAAAGAGGGTGTACCCACCCTCAGGGCTAGTAGCCATTGGCTACTAACCCCCCAGACCTAAACACGCCCTTAAATTTAGTATTTAAGGGCTCCCCTGAACCTAAGAATTTAGATTCCTGCAACTTACCGAAGAAGAAGACTGCTGAGCTGAAAACCCCTGCAGAAGAAGAAAGAAGACACCAACTGCTTTGGCCCCAGTCCTACCGACCTGTCTCCTGCCTTCTAAAGAAACCTGCTCCAGCGACGCTTTCTCCAGGACCAGCGACCTCTGAATCCTCAGAGGACTGCCCTGCTTTCAAGAGACCAAGAAACTCCCGAGAACAGCGGCCCTGTTCAACAAAGACTGCAACTTTGTTTCAGAGGAGCAGATTTAAAGACCCCTGCAATCCCCGCAAGAAGCGTGAGACTTGCAACACTGCACCCGGTGACCCCGACTCGACTGGTGGAGAACCAACACCTCAGGGAGGACCCTCCGGCGACTTCGAGACTGTGAGTAACCAAAGTTGTCCCACCTGAGCCCCCACAGCGACGCCTGCAGAGGGAATCCCCAGGCTCCCCCTGACCGCGACTGCCTGACTCTAAAATCCTGACGGCTGGAAAAGACCCTGCACCCGCAGCCCCCAGCACCTGAAGGATCGGAACTCCAGTGCAGGAGTGACCCCCAGGAGGCCCTCTCCCTTGCCCAGGTGGTGGCTACCCCGAGGAGCCCCCCCCTTGCCTGCCTGCATCGCTGAAGAGACCCCTTGGTCTCCCATTGATTTACATTGGAAACCCAACGCTTGTTTCTACACTGCACCCGGCCGCCCCAGTGCCGCTGAGGGTGTACTTTTTGTGTGAACTTGTGTCCCCCCCGGTGCCCTACAAAACCCCCCTGGTCTGCCCTCCGAAGACGCGGGTACTTACCTGCTGGCAGACTGGAACCGGGGCACCCCCTTCTCTCCATTGAAGCCTATGCGTTTTGGGCACCGCTTTGAACTCTGCACCTGACTGGCCCTGAGCTGCTGGTGTGGTAACTTTGGGGTTGCTCTGAACCCCCAACGGTGGGCTACC
Organism: Pleurodeles waltl; assembly: GCF_031143425.1. Classification (NCBI taxonomy): domain Eukaryota; kingdom Metazoa; phylum Chordata; class Amphibia; order Caudata; family Salamandridae; genus Pleurodeles; species Pleurodeles waltl. The sequence continues at coordinate 36,654,092 of NC_090450.1, forward strand.
TTGGACCCCAATCTTAACCCCGTAGGTGGTTTACTTACCTGCAAAACCTAACAATACTTTACCTCCCTCAGGAACTGTGAAAATTGCACTGTGTACACTTTTAAAACAGCTATTTGTGTTTTATGTGAAAAGTATATATGCTACTGTAATTATTCAAAGTTCCTAAAGTACCTACCTGCAATACCTTTCAAATGAGATATTACATGTAGAATTTGAACCTGTGGTTCTTAAAATAAACTAAGAAAAGATATTATTCTATTACAAAACCTATTGGCATGGAATTGTCTCTGAGTGTGTGTTCCTCATTTATTGCCTGTGTGTATGTACAACAAATGCTTAACACTACTCCTTTGATAAGCCTACTGCTCGACCACACTACCACAAAATAGAGCATTGGTATGACCTCTTTTTGCCACTATCTTACCTCTAAGGGGAACCCTTGGACTCTGTGCATACTATTCCTTACTTTGAAATAGTGCATACAGAGCCAACTTCCTACACTATGGCACTGGTAGCCTTCACATCCCAATAAGCAGGTGCCGTGAGCCAATGAGACAGCCCGGGCTTACCACTGACCACATTCCTATCACAACTTGGGGGACGTGGTGGAGTTTTAGACTTTCTGGTCCAAACTTGCAGTTCCTCACAGTGAATGACAATGCTCAGTACCACAAAGGATAAATAGGTACAAGAGAATTGGAAAAGAGACCTGGGCATGTTTTGTGTCAAACAGATGAGGCACATGAGAAAGGAGCACAGACTACCAGGCATCAGAGTCAAGTATTTGTTTTGACCAGGCAAAGGAAGTCTGAGACTACACGACCTATCACCCTTGGGGTTCTGTTTTATCCTCGCTTAAACACAAAGAACATAGGTTAGCCTTGTTTGTGACCTTACATTTGAGTGAGTACATAAAGAGATCCAAGGAGGAAACAGATGTGGGGTTTGCCATTAGCAGGACAACACCGAATACCAGTGGTTCTTAGTCTGTGGTCCAGAGACTCGTGGGAGTCCACCGAGCCTACTATGAGGATGCCTGATTGCTTAGAAAATTAAACAATATTAGCAGATTAATAAACTGAATATAATGAAGTAAAATTGAACATTTTAAAACCTTCTGTAAATGTGAAGGAGTTTGAAACTGGAGGCTACACATGAAGTTTGTTTCCTCAGATTGATTTGTGGGAGCAGTGCAAGTGCATCAAACATAATTTAGTATGGACGATAGGCTGCCTCAATTGAATTTAGAAAAGCTCCAACCTTCCCATTAAAGTTAAAAAAAAATTGATTTGTTTTATATTTGTTTGTGAATTCAACAAAATATGTAATCAGTTGTATATGTGTTTGATGAATGCATATTTCTGTATGTTTTGTATATTGTTTTGCAGTTCAAATTATGGAAAATGCCTAGCCTGGGATCCCTGGCTTAGAGTAACGACTCAGTGGGGGATCCAGATTCCAATAATGATTCAGGGGGGGTCACTTTGTTCCAGTAATGGTTAACTGGGGTCCAGAGAAGCCAAAAGGTTAAGAACCACTGGCGTATAGAGTGCTTGGCCAAGACTCCCAGCCACGGAGGCAGGAGCTCAACCCCAGGGAGATAATGTATCCTGTGTGATCCCTAATACGTTGGCTGTAGAAGCCCTGAACCAGTTACCTGTCTCAGTGGAGGAGCTGGAGAGAGTGTGTCCCATCAGTGACAGGATGCACAGATCATTGGTGCAACTGGTTTAAGAACAGCATCTCATGGCAAGGAAATTTATCAGCATCAAAGTTAAGAACGGAGCAGGCAGGAAATGCGCCATTCCGATTCCTAAACCCAGAGCCCGAAATACAAGGGCTTTGGGTTTAGGAAAAGGATCTTAGCAAATTTCCTGGAGAAGGAAGGGGGCACCAAGGGATAGTGGACTTCCAAGGATACTGGATAAAGAATAGCTAACTTGAAGGACGAGGTTAGAATCCCAGTATTTGCATCAATTGAACAGGTAAGTGGGACATTGAATCATGCAGGACATTTCCAAACATCTTTATTGGTTTTCTAACTTTATACAGACTTTGGATGTAAATTGGCATCACAACTCCCTGGAGCTTTCAGAATTCAGGTTACCACAGGTTACCAGACAATTTGTTCCACTTCTGACCACTCTGACGAAGACACCGAGGCGAAATGATTAAGGGGTAATGTGGTGGTATGCATCTCCTTGGAGTTGGAGGAAAAGTGTTGAGGAACCTGAGATGTGGAGTTCAAATGGATACTAGTTCTTGGTATGATATGGTGCTTTGGAGTGCTCTGGGTCACTGCAGGGTTGTTGTTAAGTGCCCGGAGAACGGTGTGGTGTTGGCAATGGCTGGGAAGCGCCCGCTGTTCCTCTTACCTTTGCTGTACTGGACTCCCAGAGCGATCACACAGCCAAAGAGGAGGATGGCCAGCAACAGGGACACCAGACACAGGACCAGCTCCAGCTGAGTCCTGGCACCCAAGGGACCCAGGAAGTATGCCCGACCCTTCCGGAACCCGACCTAAGCAATAATGATGGAATGGATTGGGAGAGAGGATGGAAGAAGGAAGGAGGGGGTGGTAGAGTAGATACAGAAGAAGGTAGGATAGAAGGAAGTAATGAAGAGAGCAAGAAGAAGAAAGGAAAATATGAGGAAAGGGAAGAAGAACATATTTGATACACAAAAGGACAAGGGAAGGAAGAGGAAGGAAGGAAGGAAGGATGGAATGAAAAATGGAGGGAAGGAAAGACGGAAAGAAGGAAGAAAGAAGGGAAGGAAGGAAGGAAGGGAAAGGAAGGAGGGGGAGGGTGTAAGGAAGGAAGGAATGAAGAATGGAGGGAGGGAAAGAAAGAAGGAAGGAAGGAAGGAAGAAGGGAACGAAGGAAGTAAGGAAGGAAGAAAGGGAAGGAGGGGGAGGGTGGAAGGAAGGAAGGAAGGAAGCAAGGAAGGAAGGAAAGTGGAAGGAAGGTAGGAGAGAAGGAAGGAAGGAAGGAAGAAAGAAAGAAGGAAGAAAGAAGGGAAGGGAAGGGAAGGGAGGAAGGAATGAATGAAGGAAGGACGGATGGAAGAAAGGAAGGAAGGAAAAGGTAAGGGAACGGTAGGGAAGGAGGGTGAGGGTGGAAGAAAGGAAGGAGGGAAAGGGGAAGGAAGGAAGGAATGAAGAAAGGTAGGAAGGAAGAAAGGTAGGAGGAGGAAGGCCAAAGAAGTGGAAAAAGGAGTGAAAAGGAGAAAGAACAAAACAGAAAAAGGAAAGACAAAAGCAGCAAGGGAAGGAAAGAGAGAAGTGGAGGTAATTAGTGACCAATAGAGCAGCCAGGCAAGAGGCAGACATGGGAGGTGAAAATGAAGAGAGTAGGAGAAAAAAGAGAGAAGTGTTTAGGATGCATAAGCCACACTGAGACCTACTACAGTACAGAGTGCGGGCTCAAGATACATCAATGTTTTACAGTCCCAGGGCTAGAGTTATGCCTTCAAAGATGATGTAACCGGCGAGCAACAGCATCCTTCTGGTTGCCATGGATGATTCAAGACTATTGGACCACATTTTTTTTCAATAACCTGCAGATGGCGTATTACCATAATATAGTGGAACAAATAATATATTGAAAATGCACTGGTTACCAAAATACCATAAAGATAATTGTATGTAAACATAGGTTTGCTATCATATATAGCTGAGTGCAAGCGGACCGCTATTTGCTGGACAGAGCACCACGCATAAGAAAGGTAGCGGTGTTGGGGTGGTGGTAGGCATACAGACCAGTGATGGAGGGATACTGACGCACACTTCTGGCTTCAGGCCGTAAGGTGTTATAAGTAGGCGTGGATGCTTTTCATGACTTGGTGTATATGAATAGATAATATAACTCCACCTTTAGACAACTAGTTGTAACTTAGGTAGGATTAGACTTAGTGATTAGGGATGTCTGATGAAGTATGGTTGGGGCGTATCTAACGCTTTCTATGTTGACTATATATTTTACTTGCTAAACTGTAAATCAATTTACACTCATTCTTGTTTAAGTAATCTGTACATGAATAGTGTAAAATAAATAATCTAAAAAAAATAAAATACCAATACTTGTGTGTGTGCTGGTTTCTGAGATCAGGGTGGGGCTGTATCTTATCACCTGCAGGTACAGGATACACTGACAGGTTGTGTTTTGACTCCTAACAATCTTGCCTACAAGAGCATTACTCAGCGGGTGAAGATGAGATAAACCTGTTGGTTTCCCATTTCTCTGAAAATTTCGCAGTTTCCTTTTGCAGCTTAAGAAAATCTACTGAGTGTGACTTCAATAATTTGGGGACAATACATCATCCCCTGTTCCACCACCGGTCATCCTGGCTGTGAACTTGACTAGACTTTGGTGAAATTGTTTTATGCTTGAAATTCACAGAATTTGTGAGATTTCATTTTCTTCAGAAGCCAACCTTCTGCTTGAGCTTCGCTTAAGTTTTGAACTTGTCTTCTTGAGATACCAACCAGAGAATTTTCCAAAATGTCATGTTAGTTCCTGTAGCTTTTTCATTGTTCGGCTTCTCTCCCAAACATGCAATCATTACAGCTTTTGAATTAACAATATTTGGATCTATATGAAAATGTTCTCCACCGACGGCATTGAAATCGCAGCCTAACGTCTGACGGACATCCAGTCCTGGATACCTTAAATCACTTTAAACCCACTGAAACAGTGTCTTCTGATCTCACACCCAAAGGCTCTTCTCAGGTCTAGGCACACCATTGTGGAACGTGCCCAATTTGTAAGCTTCTTCTTGGACAATAATGTGAACCTGCAGGTGCACATCAAATCACTGGCTAAAGGAGGACAACTAAGCTCAGATTCCTACAAGGTATATAATCTTGCATTCCAGTAGATCATTTTATAGAAGAGAATCATTCCCTTGTGCTAGTCAGGATTACATCTGGACTACGCTAAGCTCCTCTCAAAGCAGCTTTACATACAGAGGCCTGGCTTGCAACCTGCTCAAGAAACTGTAATCATATCTGTCTAACTCTGATCACACGGAATACGCTCGCCATTGAGGTAAAAAGCATCTCTAAGCTAACCTGCATCAATTACAAGGCACTGTCCTCTGGCGCCCCAGCCTAACTTGCTCAGAAACATGTCCAGGGCGAGCTAAGAGCTTCTAAGCCCTATTCTTCAAATCCATCATTCAGATAGAGAAAGAACCTATAATGGTCCTTCTCTTTCATGTGTCCTGAGATCTGGAACAACCTTCCCAAAGCCATCAAAACAACATCTCAGGGTAGCTTTTAAAAAAGACGTAAGGTGTCTGTTGTTCCAACGCCACAATGTATCCTGAGGGAATGTGTATCAACACCCAGACTTTCGATTACGGAGAGAGTGTTATCCTGTAACTAAGACTGATATTTGTCCTCATGGTATGTATGTATGTATATATATATATATATATATATATATATATAATGTCCAGTGCTCACACTATTATCTGTAACCTGGCTAAAAGCTAATTATGCCCAGTCCATGTGTTCTAAAGAAGATGAGAATATACACAACAGACACATTTCAATCGCCAACTGGATCCAAAAAGACAGTGCAGGCAAACTATTTGAGAGCACTGGAAAGGTGAATCTTCTGCCTGGTGGATCTCAGAAATCCAGAAAGGACAATGCATCTCAACTGGCTGTGCTGAGCTATGCAGGGAAACTAACAAAAATAGGTCAGTCCCCTCTGCATTACTACTCAAGTAGCCCCTGCCAGGCCTACTCACATGACTGTGAATCACATGCAGCAGAAACACACACTCATGATTTGACTCAGCAGATAATGACTGAACATCATGTAGGTGATACAACCAGCAAAATAGTGCTGTCAATGTTATCTCAATACAACAAGCATATCAACTCTGAAGTATGTTTTCGCACTATATCAATGCACCTGCTGAAGATATCTAAGTTCTACAGTAGTGGTTCCCAAACTTTTGACTTTTGTGGACCCCTACTTTATCATTACTGGAACCTGGGTCCCCCACTGAATCATAATTCGAATCTGGGGACCCCCCCACTGACTCATTACTGAAAGCTGGGGACATAATCTGTTAATATTATTTCATTTTCTAAGCAGTCGTGGACCCCCTGAGGAGGCTTCGCGGACCCCCAGAGGTCCCAGGACCACAGGTTAGAAACCCCTGTTCTACAGTTTTTGAAGCGTGCGGGTGAATCAGCACTTCATCATTTGTAAGTCGATAAAATAAGCACAATTGATTATGCGTGTGTGTGATTCATGTGATTCATGTAAGGACTCACTTTTCCTGTGCCTATGGTCGAGTCAGTTGCATGTCTACCATGCATAATGCAGGGGATCATTCTCCTTAGGTTACTTGAATGAGAGTCACTGAGGTGTGTGATATTACACTTGGACATGCTTTTATGTTGGATCTGTCAGTTTTAAAGCATACTTCTCAGACAGGGTCGAACACAGGAATTTTAAAGGAGAATTTCTAATATCTAACAAATACTTGGAGTCTGGATCTTAAGGGGGATTCTTACCACCCCAAACCCTAAACCCAAAAAATCAAAGAACTGGTGAAATGTGGTAAAAGAGACTTTTCAGAGTTCGGGTAAAAAAAAAACGCCAAAGCCATCCCTCGCTGCCCTCAAATAAAACAGAATGTACATACTTTGGCTTTAGTCGGCAGAGCTAACTTTAATATTACAGAGAATTTACATGGTAAGGCCTCAGGTAGCAGAGATAACTCGCAGATATCATAGAACACAGAACTTCAGTTATCAAATAGAAGATCTCGCTCTGTGTGACATGCAGAAATGAGTGCTGACTTCTGCCTCAATGATTGAGTCTTAGAACACAAATAAGTCGACTGACGTTATTGGGATCACTTTGGAAACTTCATTGGCAGAAAAGATTGAGATTTACAATTCTCGCTGATATATTTTGTGCTGTGAGTGAGGCACGAAGGGCATCTAGCCCCTTCACCCACATTTTTCCAAGGAGCTGTTACCAGCTGGGTGCAATACCATGAATGGTGCAATCTGGATTGACCTCAATGCTACTTCTAGGAAATAATCCCATGGCTGACATGTCTAAGAATCATTCAAAAGTTATCCTGACTCGTGTGATTGACGCTGCAAACTATCTTGGCTGCATAGATTGGAGACTTACATTAATCATCTTAGCTGGCATGACTGGGACTGCAACCTGCCCGACTGCAATGATCGAGACTTAAAAGGTAATGGCCGACGTCAGCTCCTCGCCAGTGGTATAAAGCGCTACATAAATGCAATTACAAATGAATGCATGCAAATTAATGAAAAGCAATCCATTCTGATTGGAACCTGCTCTTAAAATATAACAACTACTTGAAGAAAAAAGGCAGTAGGAAAAATGTCTACTGAAAATACCAAAACAAATAAATTCTTGTGCACCCACCCATTTCTATAGCTCTGTTATACAGTTCTGATGTACTATATAATACCAAATTCAAAGTTTTGAGAATTGTGTCAACTATTATATTGTGCTACAAAAAATTTCTAACCAATCTTTTAAATTCATCGCACAATTTTATTTACACACATTATTGACTGAAACTCAGCGCCAAACCAAATGACCATTGTATGTCATTTACAAACTCCATTAAACATTAAAAACAAGTCCTTGTTGTGCAAAATTAAGTTCTTCACAGGCAGAGAACAGTGGATCTTTAAAAACGGGCGATGCACATTTCGGTGAAATTCCTCTGGTTATCCGTTCTACCTTCTTCAGGGCCATCTCACATACTTGAGTGATATAAATCATATAATCAGAAGAAATCTTGAACGTCACACGATGACAGATACCAGAGACTCTGAATGAGGCTTAGGCTATCATTCTCCTCCTTGGCTTGATTAAGACTACAACGTAACTTCGTGCAGTGACTGAGAGCTGGAATATCATTATCCTGACAGCGGGGGAGTAATTATTCTGGGTTCAATTATATAAGCATCAAGAATAATTACCCTGGCAGACATGACTGTGGCTGCAGTCAGTAGTGATTGGAAAGACTGACACATGCTTTAACTATCTCAGGTGAATTTTACTTTTATTTTATAATTTTTCTATAGCCCCGCTAAACTAACTTAATATTGGAGCGATTTGCAAACAGCAAACAAATAGACTGAGAATACAATGTATTTCTGCTGCAATTACTCCGGTAATTATCCTGGTAGGTTGGCATGACTGACAATAGTTATTTTGGCTGTAATAAGTGAGACATAAAACATTCTTATCCTGACTTGCTTGGTTGTAACTGCAATCTATTATGACTCAGATGACTGAGACATAAAATATTACGTATCCCGGCTAACATGACGGTGATTGCATTCTGTCCTGCTACTATGACTAAGGCTTAGGATATCAATGTCCTAATTAAAAGTGCAATGTACCCTGGAGCAGTGATTGAGACCTGGAATATGAATATCCTGGCTGAAATTGTGTAATTATTCAGGCTGAAGTGATAAGAGACTTCACGTATAATCACCCTAGCAGACACGACTGTGACGGAATTCAATCCTGGCCACAAGGATTGAGACATAAAATATAATTCTTCCAGCTGACATGAAGGTGATTGATTCTGTCCTTGCCACAATGACTAAGCCTTAGGCTCCCAGTATCCTGGCTGGCTTGATTAACACGGCAAAGTACCCTGATGCAATGATTGAGACCTCAATATGAATATCCTGGCTGCAAGAGAGTATTTATTCGTGTTGCAGTTATAGGGGCTTCAGGTTTGTTCATCCTGGCAGACATGACAGTGGCTGCATTCGATTCTAGCTGTGATGATTGAGACTTGAAGGTCATTGATTCTGTCCTGGCGACTATGTTAAGTCTGCAATGCACCCTGGTGCAATGATGGAGACCTGGAATGTGATTATCCAGGATGCGGAGGAGTCATTATTCTGGTTGCTGTAGTGAAGACTTCAGGTTTAATGATGCTAGAGGCCATGACAGTGACTGCATCCGATCTTAGCTGCAACAATTGATCCTTTAAATATAGCATTGCCAGCTGACACGAAAGTGATTGATTTTGTCTCGACTAAAATATATGAGGCTTAGCTTGAAATATGCTGGATGGTTTATTTAAGTCTGCAATACCCCCTGGTGCAGTGATTGAGACCTGAAATATGAGTATTTTGGCAGCAAGACTGGAATTATATATTTTTCCTGCACAGGTGCAGTCGCCTCATACCAGGCACAAGACTTACCATGGTCATGGTAAGCAGGGTTTACCCATTACCCTGTTTAGTTTACTAGTTAATTACCTCATTTATCTCTCTACTTACTGTGCCGTCTCATGGATGTGAGTACTACTTCTTCTGAGCCTGTTTACATAAGGAGCCTTGAAAAAGTCACCTGTTGTGACGAAACATGTGTTGGCTGTGTTTATGGAACAATGCTCAACCGACTACTTGGCCGTTTTTATGGAACAAGGCTCAACCGATTACTTTGATGCCCTGGTCTACTAATTAATGGATTCCACTACAACCAGCTCAACTGGAGGACGTTTTTATTATGAACATTGATTGAGTGCTGAGGCTTCTGTGTTAAATTTCATGTATGGTGTTTCTTTGAAGCACTACTTTATGCCCTTGGTAGTGGAGCATTTTTACCACATAGCACCATAGTCCACCCCATTTCTGCATGATTATCGACATGAATTACTATTGATTATACTTGCTCAACGTGTGGGAAGTGCGCCCCTTTCAACCACCACTACCCACCCCCTTTCTTGTATAAAGTCTGCAATGCCCCCTTGTGCAATGATTGAGACCTGAAATATAATTATTTTGGCAGCGAGACTGTAATTATTCTGGGTGCAGTGATAGAGACTGCAGGTTTTATTACCCTGGCAGACATTACTGTGTTTGCATTTGATCCTAGCTACGATGACTGAAGCTTAAAATATACTATTGCAAGCTGACATGAAGCTGATTGATTCTATCTTGACTAAAATGAATACGCCCAAGGCTCCCAATATCCTGGCTATCTTGACTAATACTGCAATGTATCCTGGTGCAGCGATTGAGACCTGAAATATGATTATCCTGGCAGCGAGGCTTAAATTATTCTGGGTGTGATGTGGGGAGATAGGTGCCTCCTTTCTCCTCTTAGCTTGGTCCTTTAGGGAGGTGCAGCAATTTTGGTGGGTTGTGGTTCGAAAGATAGACGGGGTCACCGATTTGGGGCTCGAAGCGGCACCTTTGACTTGTCTGCTAGGTATACTACGAAGACCACGGGGTAGGCGCATCGCATATAGATTTGCACAGCTCGCTCTGGTGCTGGCTAAGCATAGGATAGCTATAGGCTCGATGAGTACACAAAGCCCATCCTTTCCTAGCTGGATCCGTGATGTTCTGGAATGGGGTGTTGCTGAAGAGCAATACATGAGGATGACACGTAGGGAGGAGGGGACACTGACAGACATAACGGCTTGGAGTACGCTATTAGAACGCTTCACAGGGGTAGAGGAGTTCAGCTCTGATCGGAGCACAGATGATGATTGTTGACAGTGGAATGTTATGCTGCTCATAAAAGGTGACAACCAACTGTGGTGATGTGGTAACGCTGGTAACCATTGTACCTGACTGAATTGGTTACATGGGAGATCCTTGGCTAGGGGGGGTGGGGGGATCTATTATTGCAATGATTGGAAATGCTCCATGTTTTTGTCTGTATATGTCATCTCCCTCCGTTCAGGGGATCAACAGATATTGTGGTATCTCACAATGATATGCACTGCTTTGTTTTTGTCTTTATGTTGTTTATATTATAAACTCAATAAAATAGAGTTATAAAAATAAATTATTCTGGGTGCAGTCACAGAGACTTCACGTTTAATCATCCTGGCAGACATGACAGTGGCTGTAGTCTGTCCCCGCTGCCAAGAATGAGGCTAATGGCATAATTATTTTGGCTGGCATATGATGGATGCTGGTGACAACTCTGAGAATCAGGTACACTCCTGACATGATTCAGACTCAAAGCTACACACAGGACTCAGATTCGGCACACACTAAATTACAGTCAGATAAAAATAGTCAGGCTGCTAAACTGTTGAGATCCAGTTGCTACGCAATTATTAGGTTCATGGAAGATGCTCACGTTATGCAGGATGAAATGAGAAGCATAATTACCCAAAGCACTTAATCTACAAAGGATTAATTAAACGCAAATCATTCCCTAACTTGCTAAATAAAAAAAAAAGGCACCTGTCACCTTTGAAGATGACAGCGGCTGCCAGCTTACCCGGTATAAATTATTCAATATTGTAAATAGATGACATGGGGAGGGGGTTACAGCTTGCATGATAAACTGCTATCACATTTATAACGGATATAAAAAAATGGGAGAAGGATGTACGAATACATTTTAACATGCATGATGTTGTATACAATGCAGTGAGGAGAATGGAAATGGAGTTATTTTATAGAAATGCATTTTAATGACAAATGGCCTTATTAATGCGATTTCCGATGTTGTGAAATTGTTTTATGCAAAGGGACCATGCATGTGAAGGAGATATTTCTAATATTTCATACTAAAGATTTACCCTGTGTTTGCAGGCTTTCGCCTTATTTGTGCCTTTCCATTGTCACTGGCTGACATGTATGTACCGTTTGCTTTGCTTGTCATGCACACTGTTACATGTGAGAAAGGCATCCTGTTTCTGAAGGACTAGGAGTACCGATGCGGTCTTCCTGCATTGGAAGCTACAACTCTCTTGGGTACCAGTAACGCCCTGGTTACTTCCCGATAATCTTCATTACCCCAAGTCCATCTCATCCTCGCCGCACTCATTAAACCCTGCCCACCCTCCCGCCTGTCACTCATTTGACGTGGTATTGGATATACACAGGGGGAGCCAGGAGGGCCAGGCACTTTTATGGCACCCAGGTTGAGGTGGGTGGAGCTACAGGCGGGGTGGGCGGGGCTACAGGTTAGTGGGGTGGTGCTAGCCTTCTTCAAGGATCCTTTTGTTCTTTGTTCCTGTCATGTGGTGACATCATCTCACCTGGTAATAACTGGGATAAGGACCAGGATCGTAGGCTAACCGTGGGATGCAAGAATGTCACACTATTTCAAGTTTACCTCTGAGAAATGGGGATTAATGGAAGGATACAGGAATATAGCACTGAATTCATATGATAATAACCTATTTTATGCTCATTCCCTCACGGTAACCTTACTAGCTGTCAGGGGTAAAACGGTGAGGGTTGGTGACTTACTGGACACGTGCTATTCTTGATTTGGCTTGAAATGTTATTCTAAGTGGACCATACAGCTGCATAATTTTGGATTGCTGCCATGATCATATTGATTGCTTAAGACTTGCACTTACCTGTACTGCGATTGGTTGAGATCGTTGTTCCTCCTCCCTCTGTGGCGGCCATTTTGGGGGACACTCTCAGCTTCAAAGGTTGACTGATTGACTTACTGCCTGGTAACTCTCACACTACCCTGAGGATCTCTTGGCCAGGGTCATGCAATACTTTGGAATTGAGGGTGGCCTCGGATCCTTTTTGGCAACAGTCCTGGACTTGAAAGGGTGGAGTTAGGGCAGGAGGGACTTCCAGAAAAGGGCCCCAATATGAAAAAATCTATAGCCAACTTGGACTAGAGATACGTTTGTGCCAAGAGACCACCAAAAGCTCTTAATCTAGAATCTACTTGTTCCAGGTAGGAGCAGCGCTTAATTTGTAATACAATAAGTGCCAGGACCCGCGTCAGGAGACCACTGCAGCTTGCATCACCCATTGCACACCAGCGCTGCCGATGAAGGTACAAACACAACTACTAACCCTCACACTCCTGCAAGTGTGATAATTCAGACTGTTTCAGGTCCCCAAGGCTATCAGAATGGTGTGGGTGGCCGGAATTAGTCATTTTTAATGTATGTTGAATTTTTAAACAACAGTTGTTCTGCTCTTCCATGAATCAGACAAACAGCGCCACCATATGCCAGACTGTCTTAAGGACCGGCGCTGACAATCAAGTGCCGAGCACGGAAACCACCAGCTCAAATTAAGCACTGGGTAGGAGAGTATGCATGGCTTCTTTATGCCCGGTTTTCAGACTCATGATTATGAAGGCATTTAAATATAAGGTGACCATCTCCCCACAGGTAGTTACAGACACTGTTTCCAGGCCAGCACTTGTCTGATAATCAAATGCTTTCTGGGTGTTGTATTCTTGTTTTGTTTCCATTGAACTACTTAGGTTAATACACCTGAAAACAATGACTTGTAGGAGAAATGTTCAGTGCTGGAGGCAGTGCCTGTAATGATCTGGAGTGAGGGGGAATCGGGCCATGCTACTAAACATCATGCAAATGGGTTTGAAAAACAAATCTGTTTGTTCATGCATTGGGATCCAGTGCAGGGATCCCGTGGCTACTGTGATATGATCTCTTCTGTGTGATCCCTCAACAAGAAAATAAATATTTAATTCTGATCTACTGGTCCAGCTCACAGACACCTAAAGGTGGACCCTGCACAACCACTAGTCGGGCACATTGCAAGCACACCAGCGCCCTTCTGAAGGAGCACCAACCGCAGGCCCATCTGGGCACATCTGCATCAAGGATGCCCGGATGACCTGGTAAAATGTGATGGGATAAGGTTTGTCTTCTCTGCTTCTGACCAATTTCAGATTAGTGACTTTTCCAAGTCATCTGTCTGGGCTGTTTTACCAGCTATGAGGAACTGCTGATTCTTTATTTGCTCTCCCTTTCTCTCCCCACTTCCATAGATATAGGCTCCCACCCCCCTGCACTACCTCCCCCCATGATCACTATTGGGCTTATGGTTTAGAATTTGCCACTTTGTTTGCTGAACATTAGTGTGATTGTGTTTTTCCATCAAAAACGTAGCTCAATAATGAGCCTAAGCCCATGACATGAAATCTTCATAGTTTGACCTCTTTAAGTAGCCTAATCTTCCAGCACCTGGAAGTCTAGATGGAGGCTTCCATGCACTTTACAAATCAATGCAAGGTAACATAATCCCGTCCGGACTAAGCCATTGCTACCCTGGCTGGATGCAAGACCCCTCTCTGGGGCAGAAAACAGCAGACCATCGACTTTATTGAGTAGATCTTTAAGGGCTCATCACAAGTGGACACTTAGAATTGCTGTTACTTTCCCAGTAGTCTGGGGACAGGGAAATACTGGGGACTGCAGGCTTTTTTTAAATGACAAGCAGGAATCGGTGTTTCCGCAATGATTCTCAGTTTTATCAGCTGAAATCCCCATGTGAATAACATAGACATATAGGGCCATATGTACAAACACATTTTCCCATAGACACAGAATGGATAAAACCCCTTGCTACATCTGGCCCATAATTCTGATGGGCCCGGAATTGGTAATCTTTGTCATTTTTCTCCTGATTTCACATATGGTGACCTTCTCCAAGAAGTTCTAGTTTATCATTGCTTAGTTCATCACAAGTGCTTGTTATTTGTCTTACTCTTCTCGATTGGCTGCAGCTCCTCATGACTTTTTGTGTAAGCCTTAGGACAGTGGTTCCCAACCTGAGGTACAGGGACCGCTGGGGGTCTGCAAAGCCTCTTCAGGGGGTCCGTGACTGCCAAGAAAATTAAATACTATTTACAGATTATTGAAATGTGATTAATAAAGCGGCTAAATGTACAATTGACTATTTTAAAACATATTGTACATTTTAAGGAATTAGAAATTGGAGGCCAAAATAAAATTAGTTTCCACAGATTGGTTTGTGGGAGCAGTCCAGGTGCATCAAACAGAATGTTGTATGGATGATGTCTGGCTTCAACAGAATTTAGAAAAGCTCCAACCTTCCTATTAACATTATATTATTTTTTTATGTATATTTGTTTGTAAATTGAATAAACTGTGTTATTGTTTGTGTATGTGTTTCATGAACGCTTGTTTCTGTCTTTTTTGTGTATTGTTTTGCATTTCAAATCATCAACAGTGTTTAGGCTGGGGTCTCAGACTTTCAGTAATGACTCTGAGGTAACTGTAATGGGTCAAGCTGGACGTCCACTGCTTCTAGGCCTCTCACGATTGTATCGAATACCGCCACACACAGCTGACCATACTTTGGACCTAAACTTTCCACCACTGATTTACTTTGACTTAGCAACATCCTGCCCCTGATATGGACTGATATTTTTCTGGCCTTTTCTGATATCTTCTTCCCCACTACTCCACCTCCACTACGATGGTCCCCTGGGCCTAAATAGTCCATTCCTTGACACAGATTGGATCTGGCAGCAGAGTCAACCAGGTCTGCAGAACTGTGGCCCTCAACTAAGATTACTCCAGACCCTTATTCCTATTTACAGGCTTTTAATTGCTCTCTGACCTCGTACTTATGCTCTCCCTGTCCGAGTACAAGCACTAATTATCACTAAACCTCAGTATCACTGGTCATCCATTCCCTGGTTCATTTCTATCTTCTGTCTTACCTGACCGCAGCTGGTCCCTGACTATGCCATCAGTCACCCTTGTTTTGCACAGCTGACTTCCTTCCCCTATTTTGTTTAATGTTTACATACAGTCATTATTAGTTGATATTATCAGGGTGTCGGGGTTGTCCCCAATCTCTTGCGCAGGTGAAACCAAGGTCGTTTTGTAATGTGACCCCCCTCCTCCGATTTACTGTACATTTTGTGTCCTAGTGTGACTGCCAGCCAGCTGTGGATGAGTAACAGGCTTCAAGCTAGGAAGACATTAGTTTAGGTCATTGGTCCTGACAACCTGGAGTACCATTCTTCCTGGCCGGGCATCATGGGGTCCTCCCCGGGCCCTGTGTCTAAAGACAAAACCTTGACTTTGTGTTGTAATATGGTGATATTATATTTTGCAACTCGTTAGAAAGATGGAATTGTTTTTCCTTTACAACTTGAAGTCCCACACTCTCAAGCTTTGAATTCAGCAATGCTTGTTTTGTTGGCCGCCCTTCTTTGGTCATTGCAAGCTGCAAAAGGTTTAGAACATAGTTGGATGGATGATTTTTGGTCCTCAGAAATTTTATCACATCCCAGAATGGTGTCCCAAGATCCACTGACTATGGGGGTCATTCTAACATTGGCGAAACCGCCATGCGGCCGCCAAGCGGCCGCAATAACGCGGCCCCCATTCCAACATTCCCGCTGGGCCGGCGGGCGCTAACCATGTTAGCGCCCGCCGGCCCAGCGGGAATGAGGCCGCAACACAGGAGCTGGCGGTGTTGCGGCGGTCCGACGGGTGCAGTTGCACCCGTTGCGCTTTTCACTGTCTGCCATGCAGACAGTGAAAAGCAGGCCGGGGCCCTGTTAGTGGGCCCCTGCACTGCCCATGCCAGTGGCATGGGCAGTGCAGGGGCCCCCAGGACACCCCTTACCGCCAGCCTCTTCCTGGCGGTGTAAACCACCAGAAACAGGCTGGCGGTAAGGGGGTCATAATCCCCAGGGCAGCGCTGCTTGCAGCGCTGCCCTGGTGGATTAACACCGCCGGGGGAATATCGGCGGGACACCGCCGTCCCCGGCGGTGCGACCGCGGCTTTACCACCGCGGTCAGAATGGGAAATGAAGCACCGGCAGCCTGTTGGCGGTGCTTCCGTCATTCTTGCCCTGGCGGTCCAAGACCGCCAGGGTCAGAATGACCCCCTATGTGTCATCTAGTACACAATATTTAAAACATTGTCTGTGATACATATTACATCAATTCAACCTTTCCGAATTGTCTCTCTAGTTGGCATCGCTCCCATGCTCCCTCACCGACTCTTTGCATTATGGCTCTCAATGTGAAAGACCGAGGGCTAGATTTAAGAAAATTGGCACTGCACCCAGTCACACAGTGCTGCGCCACTTTTCTTGAGCCCCTTAGCACCCCCTTAACGCCACCATGGTGGTAGTTAGGGAACTAGTGTCATAATTTTTTTATCTAGTTCGGAGCTGTGCAGGATTAGGGTCAAACATTTGTACGCTAATCCTGCAAAGCCCGTTGAGACCCATTGTAAACAATGATATGCCTCCTTTTAATGCGTGCTCTGAGCAGACATTTTAAGTGCCGAAAAAAATGACGCAAAGAAATCTCTTAGATTTCTTTGCACATATTTTCGGCCCCCCCTCACGGGGGAAAGCTCCCTTTGCATACATTATGCTTGGCACACGCATAATGTAGCACAAAGGGTTAGAAGGTGGCAAAATGCATGCATTGCGCCACTTTGTAAATTTGGCGCTGTGATTTGGGAAACATCCTTTATGCCGACTTTTTTATAACGAAGTCCTGGTTAACGAAAGCGCAACAACGCTTTCTTTAACCACGACTTCGTTATTTTGTGCCTTAACCACGCATGTCCTGAACAACGAACATGCATGGTTAAGGTACAAACAAGGGAATTGGCTGAGGAGGACGACGCAGATGACGAGGCGACGACTCAGGTAAGTGGGGTTTTTAGGTTTTGGGGAGGGGGTGGGGGGTCGGGGGTTTTAGGTTTTGGGGTGGGGTTGGGGGGGTGGGGCTTTTTTGGTTTTGGGGAGGGGGTGGGGAGTCGGGGTTTTAGGTTTTGGGGTGGGGTTGGGGGGGTGGGTCGTTTTTGGTTTTGGGGAGGGGGTGTGGGGTCGGGGTTTTAGGTTTTGGGGTGGGGTTGGGGCGTTTTAGGTTTTGGGGAGGGGGTGGGGGGTCAGGGTTTTAGGTTTTGGGGTGGGGTTGGGGGGGTGGGGCGTTTTAGGTTTTGGGGAGGGGGTTGGGGGTCGGGGTTTTAGGTTTTGGGGTGGGGTTGGGGGGGTGGGGCGTTTTTGGTTTTGGGGAGGGGGTGGGGGGTCGGGGTTTTAGGTTTTGGAGTGGGGTTGGGTGGGTGGGGCGTTTTTGGTTTTGGGGAGGGGGTGGGGGGTCGGGGGTTTTAGGTTTTGGGGTGGGGTTGGGGGGGTGGGGCGTTTTTGGTTTTGGGGAGGGGGTGGGGGGTCGGGGGTTTTAGGTTTTGGGGTGGGGTTGGGGGGGTGGGGTGAGGCATGCAGGATCAATGGGTGCCTGTTACTAATGACTTTACCAGGAATGCCTTTACAACGAAATATCGTTGTTAAGGCATTCGTGGTAAAGGCATTAGTAGTAACAACGAGGTCGGTGTTCCGACCTCGTTGTTTAGGCACCCGTTGTTTTGTCAGTCGGCATTCCGTCGTACAACCATGTGATTTTGGCCTCGGATTGGGAGGTCAAGGGTTAGTTTGGCTTCCAAGTTCAGGATGGTTTTTAGACTTCTGGTGAGTTGCTTGGTGAATCCAAAGTAGAAGGTATTTCCCTAATTAAACATGCAAGTTGATGAAGCAGAATGCAGTGACAGAGTTGACTTGAGCAGCCATGTCCAGTTTGCTGTTGATGATGATCCCAAGGTTCCTGGAGTGAGTGCGGGGCATAGGTATGGCCACCATTTAGAGTCTCATGGCTACGTGTTTTTGCTAAAGATCACTACTTCTGTCATGTCGCTGTTGAGCTTGAGACAGTTGGATGTCATATAATTGGTGACTTCTGTCATGCAGGAAGTGAACTTGTTTCTGTGTTGGGGGGTCTAGCCTGAGTGATAAAGTATGAGTTGCATGTTGTTCATGTAGGAGACGATGATAATGTAGAGTGCGCAGTTAACGTTGGACAGAGGGATAATGTATGTGTTAAAGAGGGAGAAGCTCACAGATAAACCTTGAGGCACTCCTCAGAGGAGTATGCTGGCTTCCAAGGAGAAAAGTGCCAGGTTGACGGTCTGTGTCTAACTACTAAGAGGGAGCAGATACAGTGGAGAGTGGGCCCTTGGATGCCGATCTCATGTAGATGTCTGGTGTGGTTGGAGTGTGAGACCACGTCAGATACTGCAGAGAAGTCCAGGAGAATGAGGGTCACCTTATCTCCTTTGTCTATGATCATGCAGGCGGTGTCTGTGGAGGTGATGACTACTATTTTTATTCTGTGGTTTGGCCTGAAGTCTGACTGCGCGTCATCGATTGGCTAGTGGTTGCTGGTATGATCAGTGAGGTGTTGATTGATGAGCTTCTTTAAGATCTTGGCAAGATATGGTGGTGGGGAGAATGGTCTGTAGTTGGTGAGCATAGCAGGGTCAGAGGATGGTTTCTTGACCCGGGAAGTGACAGTGGCTTTATTCAAGGTGTCTGTAAATGTGTCTGATTAGATAGAGGCCTTGATGATAAGTGTTAGTTCTTCACTGACCCGTAAGAGTCCTTTGGTGGAGGCATGATGGGGGCTGGGTCAGATGGGGCTCCTGAGTGGATGTGCTTCATGGTGGCAGCTTTTTCATCAGTGGTGACGGCTGGCCAAGAGATCAGGATTTGAGTGGTCACCATACTAAAATCTGTATAATGTAATTTTGTGGTATTAAATGCTGACAGCTTTAACCTGCCAAACTTTAACTGCAGGGGCTGGACTTTACCACACCCTGGAATTAACAGGATGTTATAAAGTCAGGAGAACACAGAATTCTGACCCCTGCACAAATAAGGTCCTCCTGTTTTGCCAAATATATTGCAAATTGAAATGTATACACTTGCAGTCCATAAAAATCACAAAAGGAATGTGACTTCAAAAGGGATATTTCCCCTCCTTCTGACTCACAATTATGAAATGTTCAAAGGCTCTGCCACAGTTTCTGCAGTCATAAACAACTGGATGAGGAAAAGCAAGCCATGCACTGGGGGTAACTACTCACAAAAGGCAAGCTGCCATCTTTGAGCAGCTTACTCTCAGTGTGGGCAGACTGCAGGGATCAGGAGGCGCAGACAGAAATCCTTCGGATTACTGCATGGAGGGGCGTAATATAAAATGAGGGGACACCTCTACAGAATGCGAAGAGGGGCCCAGAGTCTCCCACATCTCCCAGATATTTATTGTTCTTGGGTGAATGGGGTCCCCTGAATGTTTGGGGGCCCCTTGCATGGTTGGGGGCCTGCCCGCACCGCATGTTCTGCAGGTGCCCACAACATGCCCCCCAACCGCATGCTACTCCTGCATTTCGCTCCACAATGTGCTTCCTGTCATGGCTTAACTGCCCCTGTCCCTTTAAAGGGCAGGGATCACATGCCAGGTCATTGTGTAAGTGAATGCTGATAAAGAGGTCGGCTGTCCCTCGAAGGCCCCCATGTTCACATTATCTGTGGTGTGCAGTGGGGCGCACAGCTGATTTACGCGCCATTAATATTAATGAAGCAGGTTTAGAGTGTGCACACAACACCGCCGCCCTCAAGGCGCAGGGCCAAAGTCAGGCCGTCTCGAAGAGCTGCACCACGCAAAGTGAGCAAATCAATGCAAGAAGGCCCTTCGGCATGGAACTCCTGTTCATCATCATTCCTTTGAGGAGATCCTCTGCAAGGCAAGTATTTTTCAGAGATTTGGGAAAATCCATCTAAATCTAACTCTGCTGCACCTCCATATAATGAAATCTTAACTGGATGGAGAGGCAGTCATAATTGCTTATTGTGAACATGCAATATAATCTGAATAATATCCTGCGTAACTCATTGTCATTATTATTCATAGAAGTATGTATTTGTAAGAATCCATATTGCCGGGGTCTCAGAATTTTGTAGTTATTGCACAATTATTGGCTTTGTTATGTTTTAGAATTATTGAATAAAAACATATAGTAAAACAAATTTCAAAACCTGTGTCACTTTTTAAGTTTTTCTTCAAATCACAGAAAGTGATGCAACTTTTTTAGGCCGAGCCTACTAGACTGCACATGCGCACTGCCCGTTGAGAACCATTCTGCGGCTTAACAAGGACACAGAGCGACTTGGAGCCCTCCCATTGCTTACCATTAGTTGGCTTTCAGTGGCATTCTATTTTGCCTACTTACTATTGATGTACCACTTATCAATCTTATCTTTGCTCTCCCATGGAGCATTACCTCTTTACAGTCTCTTTGATTGGCTGGCATCACTGCTTCTCATGATTATATTTCAAAAACTACTTTTTCCATTTGTGTGAAGCACTCCATTAGAGAGCCTATTTTTTCCAGCCGTCTCCCTTGTGTACGTCTCTCCACTGCATTGCATTGCTCTCTGTTATGAGACTGCTTCTTCCTGTCCCCTCCCTCTTGCACTCATCTGTGTGCTTTTCCCCATTGCTTCCCCCACCCACGCCCTGTGTTGCTTTCTCCAAGCTCCTGTGTAGCTTAGCTCCTGCCCTCTCCTGCCTTGCTTTCATGTCCCCTCCGACCTTCCTGCCTTTCGCATCCCCTTCTGTGTGGCATTGGTGCCCACCCAACACGTCCCCGTGTTGCTTCCTTGTAAACCCCCGACTGCTGTGTTGCTTTCCCATTGTCCCACCCTCCCCCGTTTTGTGTTCGCTCCCCCGACCACCCTTTTTAAATAAAAAACACACACACTTTTGCACATATCATTTTCCGTTTATGTACCGATCCAACTCAGGTGGTGTAATTGGTACCTGAAAAAAACACACTCGCATCATTTTGCAGGTGCACGCATGTGTGTTGCGTGAGCCTACAAAATGATGCAGGCAGCCTCAGCAAAGGATTTGTATTTAGTTTTTTTAACTTTAGCCACGGTGCACAGCATCGCAGACATATTTCTAGTGTTGCTAGAAGGCAAAGTATCTTTTCAGCAAAGGTGACTCATTAACTAAATGTCGCTGTCCCTGAATAGCCTCGATTTTCAATATGGACTATTTTATTTTATTTATTTATTTATTTTGTAGTTTTTCTTGCTACAAACCTCAGGTTATGTAATAGTTCCGGGAGACTGGAAGGAGACAGGAGTTGTCAGGCTTTTTCCAGATTCTTGCAGTCACAAGGACAACCAAGCAATATCAAAAAATAAATTGTCAGTCTACCCCATGAACAGGAGCCCTGGATACTTGGTGTATGGTGGAAAGTTGGCTCCACCAGGATCCTTGACCTGCTGGTTAGCTATGGATGAATAATTAAAACTCAACTCAAAGGAGCTTTTGACTGTTAATATAAAGATGGGGAATAGTTAAATCTCAAAAGAGCTTTTGGCTGTTACTATACGGATGGGAATATCCAGCCAACGAAGTGAATTTTCGTAAAGACACAAATATTTCATAATATTACAAAAGTATATGAACATAAAAAAAAAGGTCAGGTAGTGAAAAGTAAACATATTAAATCAAATATAAACTTGTGAGAATGCAACAGAAAAGCAAGGCACTTAGATGTGCTCTCTTCTTATTCTTTGCAGTCACGAAATGATTGCAAATACTGGAGTAATCTTGAAATGGACACAAACACACATTTAGTTACTATTTCACATGAAGATTCAGGAGAATAACATAGTTCAGATGGATCCCCACGCTTTCAATTTGAGTTGGCGGTCGGTCACTATCGCTTCATGTGGTTGGACTGAGTCCTGGCTGCGGGGCGGACCGTCCCCAGATGTGTTGTGGGTAAAGGCACAAATCAAGAGTGCACTGGAGCCTTGGGGGACTCGTGGGGATCGGGGAGCTAGGCGTGGGAGAGGATATTGCTGCCTAGTCCATGCCGTCCACTGTGGCCGACTTGGACGTAGGGAAAGCCGCAGAGCCGACATTGAGCAATACGGGAGAGGAGTAAAGCTAAACTACTTCTGTGCCTCCGCACTGTCACTGCTACACGGGTAACACCTGAATAAGTGACGTTGCAATAACGAATGAGCAATGAAGACAGGTATGTTGTACAGGAGACACCTATGTCGTGCTGCTGTGTAAAATTGAGGCCAACACCTACCAGCGTGTCACTAAACTCAATGGTTTGGGGAACCAACTCCCTGGTTGCAATAGCGGCAGGCGGATGAGATACTGCAGTTGTCTTTGGACAGCGTAATTTGCAAGATCCTATGAGCAAGACAGACACTTAACGCAGGACTCCCAAAGGACCAACCATTTGGCAAAAAGCAATGCAGAAGATCTGACGACTCTTAGGAGGCTCGAGGCTTTGGGGTCATTGAGGCTCCTGCAGGCCTCTGGAGTTGAGTAGGTGTTTCTAGAGTAGGGACTAGTCCATTGGGACCAACCCAACAAACTGTGCTGTTGAGATCCCCCTCTTTTCCATGCAGCCCCTACCCTCTGGCCTAATCAATAGTCCACCCCATTGCTCCCATCTCGGGGCGCCGGCACAGGGATGTCCTTTTCACCCTGCACCTTCACCTTCCTGAGTTAAACCCATACCCACCCCATCGCCCATATACTCCACTTGACTACTTCACTGATAGAAGCTGGGGCTCTTCCTCAGTACCAATACCAATGTATAGAGACACCAGCCCTTGTGGGTAGAAAGGGACCCACACAGGTATTACAAAGTGGTATCCATGACTTCTGTTGATGCATGTGGACTCCACTGACTGACTAAAGTTTGTGTACATTTTAGTTCTCATGAGTCACTCTGTACAAAACGCATCATTTATATGATCAGACACAAATGGATAATAAAAAAAGAAAGTAAACAAAAAAATAATAGAAAGGCATAATGCTCTCATCCCCTGAACTGGAACCACATTTTGTCATGGAAGAAACATAAGCAACCATGCCTCAGTGTTTCTTCCATAACCGTGGCATATTGTGAAAAAGGCAGCATTTCAATTAGCAGAGGCGTTAGCAAATGTGATCCTAATATCCTAAATTTGCTTTGTCGTGAGCGACTGTGCACAGTCTATTATAATAGACTACAGGTCAACGATCAAGGAAACAACTCAATGGCATCTTTCTGGGGCATGAAGTCTGCGATGAACCTTGTTTTACTCTAACTCACACTGATTGAACTAGTTAGAGCCCTTGCAGAACAGCAAAGCTCTCAAATGGCCCTCATTTGGTTTGCTAATGATTCACATTGTACAGAACCATGAAAAACAATTTTGGGGTATCACAATCAAAAATATTTCCTAGTTCCCAAAGCATTCCAGCAAGGATTGGGTGTCACTTGCACCAAAGCTCCTTTCTCTGAATTGTGATGCTGGTCAGGCAGTGGACTTGGCTTCACAAAGAATTCTAGAGGGAGGGGGGAAAATAAGGAGCAAGGAGAGGGAAGACAGTGAACTCAAGTTACCCCAAACCCAAAACAGCACCCTTAAACTTTAGGAACTGCATGCATGCAGGAGGGGTGCAATAAAGCTATCCAACCTTACACGTTAACCAGTAGAACTCAAGGCAGCTCTGGGCTGTCTTCCTATTGAGTTTCATGTAAAATTACTTTATACCAGTGCTTAATTTGTGCCAGTGCAAGGCACCATCACCATAGGTACTTAGTTATGCCTCTCTACCACTTGGTGGCACTGGATGACTTTTTTAAGACCAGCAAATTGTTTCACACTTCCTTATACTTAAAAACCATAAACAACTAGCGCTTCTAGTCCACACTTATCACTCAGGGAGCCTGCAATACTTCAAACTGTCCCACTTCTGTAGGTTGGGCCCTGGCACCTACCTCTTTACAAATTAACCACTGCTCTACTCCACTACTTTAATCAGTTGCCAGTACCCATTAATAGTGTTATGACCTGGCCATAGGGACAGTAGTCACACATGTTAAAAGTAGTACAACTTTGGTGGGCTGCAAGACCTCAACCAAGCCTAGCATTTTGCTGCCAAGTAAAATGCCATAATAATTAAATGAAATTAAAAGAAATAGTTGCTTGTTAAGCGCACCGCTACCCCAAAGGGGCATCCTGGCGCTCGTCTGCATCCAAAAGTGGATTCATGTAGAGTGCTGGTTAAGAGATTTCTGACATGGGCCTTCTGCACCAGAAAACCCACAGCCTGCAGGAGCACATTGTCACTTGGACTCTGAGCCAAGGGACTTTCAACCACTGGTGAATATGAGCAGGGAACAGGTAGGTATATTCAAAAATACAAAACAATTGAAACTCACCTAGACCAGAGAGCCTCCTGAGATCAATACAAAGACGACTGTCTTTTTGGCATCAGCAGTGTCCTATTTGAGGTACAAAAGTGCCAACTGCTATAGATTTACTTTCCCCCTGCAGAGTTTTATGCAGCAGCCAGTGCCCCACCCTGTGCATACCCAGCGCTTAACCTGGTTTTGTTTTCTCTAATCTTCGCTACCCATCCCTTCTCCCAGCCTGACCCATCATATCTTCCCTGTATATTTGTCTAATGGCTCAAACTATCCTCCTTGCACAGTCCCCTCACTGTCCATGTTCTCATCCTGAACACTTCTTATCTAGTGATGGTGTCCAACCACTGAGGTTGTTAAACTGCATCCTTCGCGTTCTTTTTCAGATCAGTGTCAATGCAGGTCTTTAGCTGTAAAAGTTGGCCAAGGCTGGGTTTGAGTTTCGCTGAACTGACTGCGCAGGGATGGACATATTAATGTGTTTTGTGTGATGGAACTGAGGGTGGTCACCTGTTCCTGGGGCGGACAGTTGTGTTTGCTTTACTTGTGTTTATGTTTTGGTTGATGAGGCACTGGTCTGCCTCATGGCGAGTCATCAGAACTGCTCGCATTACATGCATTTTAAGTAAGCTGTGGGATTTGTTTTCATGTACAGCCACCCCCAGAGAAGACAAGAGTTTCCCTGTGGTGGTGCATCCTTGTTTTACTTTGGGTATTGAATTAGTGAGAACTGGGAGTCGATCCAGACATGAATGCCTAAGGCAAGCATCTTAACAGCATCTCTGCTCTGGGAGCCCGCAGCTGTGCTGCCCTGCATATTCTAGTTAGTTAATACTACAGCTAGAGATTAAATGCATTCTATTCTTAAACGTGGTTCCACTCTCCCTGTATCTTCGTTGTTCTCTTAGGTGTTATTTTCTGAAGAGGACCCATGTTTTCTGCAACATTTGTAGGTCTCGCCTACCAGACAGCTTTTATATCAAGAATGTAGAGAGGGCTTAGAGCCCGTGCACTGCTTCCATTGGTAGGATATTTTGTCATTCTCATTTGCTTCCTTCTTATTCATTGGATTCCTTCCTCTTCCATCATCTTTTTGTGTTCGTCCCTCCCCTGGAGCATACCCTCTTTCTGATCCTTTTGATTGGCTGACTTGTATCCTTCCATTGCCCACTTTTAGAGTACTACTTTTTTCTTTTTCATTAAGCACTCTATGCATGAGGTTCTAGCTGTCTCCCTTGTGTGCTTCTACGCACAACCGCTCTCTCCCTCGTGTTCTGCCCTCCCTTTCTCCTGAATTCTCACCATGCCCTCGCACTCTGTGTTGCTCTCTCCCATGTGTGCTGCTTCTCCCCTCCTCCACCACCAGCTCTATTTGTAGTTTAGCCCCTCAGGTACCCCACACCTCCCTCTGGCATTTCCTGTTTTTAAATTGCATTTTGTAGAGGGCCTAGCAGCTGCCATTTACTGACTCAACTACAAGAAAAGGGCTTTCTCTCATATAAAGTTTTTTTTAAAAAAATGTACAGAACTAAATGGAGTCTGTCATCTTAGATTGGTCAGGAAAAAATAAAATGGCGTCACAGTCATTCTATAGGCACGTGCATGCGAGGTGATGCGTGAGAGCACATGCAACATACAGCATGTGTACACCTACAGAATGCGGCCACGTCATCATGTTTTTTTCTTTTTATTCCAATGCTGCACATCTGTTAGAAGCATTGATAGCACATAGGTATACAAGAGGAGACCTTTTGACATTGCCAATGCTTGTTGATGAGGCACCTATGCTAGCTTTGAAAAGTAATTATCTAGAGGTCTTTCTTTGTTCAGTGTTCATGTAGCCAGGTACAGCAGCTGCTCATGCATAATTGCCTAGTCTCCAGGCATGCATCGATTTCTGAAGGCCTTGTATTGTCATATTCTTCTGAGGTTTGGTGTGCTGGATTTTTGGACGGAGGTTGCATGGGTGATGTTATTCTAGTCTTTTATTTATGTCCATGCTAAATGCTAAACTTTAGTTCTATTTCTTTGGCCTGTCCCCTTTTTTTTATTTGAAAAAACTTTGGACAAACAACTTTTTTTGCTGGGTCAACTGTTCAATGATTTTATCACCTACCAATAAGTCCTACATAGGGCACTAAGGGCCTGATTACAACTTTGGTGGGGGGATGTTAATCCGTCCCAAATCAGACGGATATCCCACCCACCGTATTACGAGTTCCATAGGATATAATCGACTCGTAATACGGCGGGCGCGATATCTGTCACATTTTGGACAGATTAACCCCCTCCGCCAAAGTTGTAATCAGGCCCTGAATCACATGCCAATAATGTTGTTTCTCTCTACAGTTTTACAGGCTCAGACTGAATTCCATCTCAAAAAGCCTCCTACCACTATAATCTTAAAACTCTGCATGAAGAATAGAACTTGACTAAAAACTTTTGACTTTTCCCTCTTATTGCTTTCCTTCGAATGACCCTCTCCTTAACTTCCATCTCCTGCATACCTCCTCTTTCTGAGTCGAGTCTACTCTAAGAAGCATGACTGTCTTAACATACCTGTCTTAATCTCTCTTATTTTATTGTAAATTGTCCACACCTTACTTCATAGATCACAACCTCTCCTTCTTTGAAACTGTGGGCCCGATTCAATACCGTACTCACGTGTAGTAAAGTTACGAGTGCGGAGTCTCCACACTCGTAGCAAAAACTCTGCCATCAAGGTGGAATCTTTCCACAGCGGACTCTCAGAAGTACGCCGTGCACAGATTCTGCCCGGGTGCAGACATTCCGCCATGGGTGCAGCGACTCTGTCATGAGTGCAAAAGCTCCGCACTCGTAACTTTGCCACACATATGTACCTACGTGAATCAGGCCTTATATCTATAGCACCTAACAATATCTAATTTCCTCTAGCATTTCTGTTCATCCCACCAACCATTGGCATGAACCCACATAGCCTTACTAATGATCACTCCCATCTCTTAATAATTTACCCTCCCACAAAGAATCTGGAGTAAATTTATGGAACAATAACCACTAACTTTGGGTTCCAGAGGGGCGTGCTACTGGGCATAAAGTTCTGCAACGCCTCTTCAGGGGTGATAAGCACTACATAAATGCAATCACAATCTTCTGTGGCAAGCTCAGTTATGTGCTGTGACAGGATTTAAAATAGAGCTATGAACTGAGAGAAGACTTTAAATAGAGCCAGGCAATGTTCAGTTCTATAAATATATCTATCCACTGGCAGAGGGATATATAGAAAGCCCCGCAAAGCAGCAGGGCTAAGGACAGGAAATGCTCTGCCAGACTCTTATTGCGCCTGCAGTAAGGGACTGCTGGCAGCCGGACACTCCTTCTAGGCGCCTGCCTTAGAGATGCAGCACTAAACCTGCTC
The DNA here is from genome assembly GCF_031143425.1 of Pleurodeles waltl. Taxonomy (NCBI): domain Eukaryota; kingdom Metazoa; phylum Chordata; class Amphibia; order Caudata; family Salamandridae; genus Pleurodeles; species Pleurodeles waltl. Next base: position 36,682,363 of record NC_090450.1, read on the forward strand.
TCCAGCTTCTGGCGCTGATCAGCAGACATAGGGAAAGTGTTTAAAACATTGTATCTGGAGCAGGGAAACACAGCTGCCAGTTCAGGCTAAACTGAGGGGGTGGATTCTTATTTTGCTATTTCATCACAATGCGTTGAAGTCACCGGATGGCTCTCTCCCAAAGGATGGAAGCCCGTCTCCTTGGAAGGAGCAGCTATAGGCGAGCTGATTCTCTCCGGATAATGCAATATTATGGTACAGAACACAACAGACTGAAATCAGAATTGCTCGCACAATTAGGAGGTAATTCCAGGCCTTAATTTTGAAAAATAAAATAAGTAGCAAGGCCGTCGTGAGGAGACCACTGCAGCCTGCCCTGCCAGCACCACTAGTGACAGAACCAACACAACTGCTAACCATCACACTCAACAAGTGTAACAATTCAGATTATTCTAGTCCCCCAAAGCTATAAGAAGGGCCTGGTTGTCAGCTGTCATTTTTAATGTATATTGAATTAATAAACAACTGTTGTTGTGTTCATCTCTAATTTAAACAAACAGCTCCACCACGTGGCAGACTGTCATAAGTGGTGGTGTTGCCAATTAGGTGCACTGGAAATTGCTGGGTCAAATTAAGCACAGGGTAAATTAAATCATTATAGATGCTGTGTTTTAGGGATATGTAAAAGTATCCTAGGGAAAAAAATATTTCTAGAAGCATTTGTCATGGGGCGATTTTTTTTACCTCATTCCAAGTCAGAATGTTGAATAACCGTACAATCCCTGTCGTCCTGCACTGCAAAGTTGGAATTAGGACTGTTTTTCTTGTGAAAACGTACCCAGGTATTATTCGAAGAAAATTATGTGCTAAAAAACTATATTGCCAAAAAGAATTAATCTTTGGCCTGATTTAGATTTTGGTGGATGGGTTGCTCCGTCACCAGTGCTTTAAATGGAAAAATAGAACTGCAGGTACTCTGTACCAGAGTACCTGCTTGTTTCTGAGAAGTGCCGGTACTCTCCAATTAAAAGTATTACGTTTTTCTTGAGATATGCCGGTACTCTCCCTCTCAAAATAAAAAAGTGCGGGTACTCAGTACCGGAGAGTACCGGCCCATTTAAAGCACTGGCAGATGACTCGTCCGCCGAAATATAGATCTCATTATATGTTATGGGATTTATATGTTGGAGGACGGGCTATCCGTCACCGTTCTGACGGAGTTACCCTTCCGCTGACATCTAAATCAGGCCCTTCGTCACCACAAAGCTTCAAGTGACTCCATAAATTAAAGACAATACTGGCTCCCGAGCAGTCCTTAACATTTGCAGATTAGCCAATGTATACATTTAAATTTCTTTCAGTCAGTAGCTACCCCGGCGCGGAGGTGTGTTTCTTGTATAGCTGCCTGTTCCTCCCTCGGCTTCACGGCCCAGGAGACCGCCTCACTTCCGCTTCAGATGAGGCATTTCAACAATCGGATTTAAACGTCCCGGGACAGTTGTCTTCTAACAAAAAATAGGGGAATTGTTTTTCTTAAATTAAAGAAGCATTGGCATGCCGCACTCCACAGATCCCGCCCACTTCGACTTCTGGTAGCAAGACATTCAGGGGCAGCTGCCGCTATCATTGCTTTCTCAATCTCAAATGTGGGGGGTAAGATGTGACCTACCACCCAGAGCTGCCAACTGGGGAATCAGGTTTGAGTCCCGGCATCCAATATCTTGTGATGTTAGAAAATCACTTATTCTCTATTTGCGTAAAAAAATGTGTAATGTTATCTGGTGGTCATGTGGAGTATCTTAATGTTCTTGGTCCAATTTTGCGTTATATAAAACTGCAAATAAATAAAAAGTGCCTGCAGGTTCAAGAGTGTATAGGAAAGTGTCTGCAGAGAGAAAGATACTAAAAGCATCAAAGAATCTCCCCCATCCTTTCAGAAAGGCCACACATTTGACATCAAGGGAGTTATGTTTCCTCTTATCTTTTCCAAATGATAATTCAGACAAATACAGTAAATATACTGAACCGGTTTTATGACTTAGTAAATGTCCAGTGTTTTCATTTCAAAAGTTTAGGATGTTTTGCAACAATTATCATTTCAAAACAAATACAATAAACAGTAAATAGAATAACCATTCCTTATGATGGACTTGATTTCCAGTCTTTTATTTTCACACGTATGGGATTTTGTTGCAATAATTCTCCTTTTGATACCGGCATGAGTGTCCTGGTTCTATGGTTCATCATCTGCACTTCTGTCAGTGGTACCAAAGGTAGCTTTGTTGTGTCAGTGCGTTCTGCCTGTCAGGGTGTGCACATTCTAACTTTCATCATTAGGGCCTAGGCCGAGCACTGTCACCACAATACACCACTCTGTACCATCCTCTTGTACGTTTCATAAGGATCTTTTTATGTGACATTTCATAGGGACCTTTGTTTTCTATTACTCCTTTGTATACATTTTTCTACTTTGCTAATTAGGTCTTGCCTACTAGACAATGCCTGCCCTGCCTTCTGTGAGGAATATTGTGGCCTACCAAGAACAGGCCCATTGCCTATGATTGGTTGGCATTCCCATCACTCTTACTTGCCTGCTTCTTATTGGTGTCATAGCAGGTCAATCTTGTAGTTGTCCCTCCCATGGAATATTGCCTCTTTACCACTGCATTGATTGGCTGTAATTTCTGCTGCTTTCTTTTCAAGAACTACTTTTTGTGTTAAGGTTTGTGTGCGTTTTTGAAATGTAACCCTGGTATACTACTCTCTCTTGCTCTCCATGTTGTCTCTACCTCCCAGGTTCTTCTCCCTCCTCCTCTCGCCGTTGGGCTCACCTGTGTGCTTCTCCCCATTGCCTCGCTCGGTTGCTGGCACCCGCCCACACCATCCTCGGTCTCGGTTGTTGCTTCCTTCCACCTGTGCACTCTGTGTTGCTTACCCCGAACTCCTATGCTGATTCAGGGCACCTCCCACCCTACCCTAGTTGCTTTCGCATTCTGGGTTGCTTTGCCACCTCCGGCCACGCCCTCCTGTGTGTTGCTGCTGTGTTACCCCGCCCTCGTCATGTTGCTTCTGCCCCATTAGTTCTGTTTGAAACTTCCTGCTTAGTTAAAGAAAAACGCTTTGCACATTTTATTTTATTTTTAATTACCATCCAACTCTAATCGGTAACTAAAAATAAAATAAAAGTGACTGTGTAATTTTGAATGCACATGCATTTGACGTGCACGAACCTACAAAATGTTGCAGTTCGCCTTATTAAAAGTTTTCTTTTTATAAACTGTAACCGCACGGCACAGCATTGGCCAAGCTGTGCAACATTACTAAAAACCAGTGGCAAAGCCAGTAGGTCTCACAGTTGAGACTAACTGGCTTTGTCAATGCTTGCCTTTAGGTCTGCCCTTTGTGACAGCTTTAGTGATCTGAACAACTATTATTTTGGAAAAAACATAGATAATTTACATATTTAGTGGGGCTTTTGGTCAGTTGGCTTCATCCATTAATCTAATACATTTATTTAACATTTTGTTCCCTCTCACCACAGCAGACCGCATGGGGCAATGAGTCAGGCCACTCTACATCTTGTTAAGCGACTGCTCAAAGCCTGTGCACATTGTTGACATCCAACTAAAATAGTTCCTTCCTCTTCAGTGACAAGGCTGGTTTAAAGAGGCTTGTTTAAAAAAAAAAAAAAAAAAAAAAAAATTACTAGTAAAATAGCCACACCAGTGAATGTTTCAAATGTGTTTTTCCTACAAGCATCTGGCAGTCATGTTTAGTTTTTTTTTGTTTTTATGGCCTATGCTTGAAAAAATAGAACAATCATCGCACAACTTGCCGGTGCTTGTTTGTGATTTGCTCTAGTAAGGCAACTTCTTAACAAACTTCTAATTGCACCACTGCACAGGTTAATTTATCTGTTCTATACTCTTTCAGCAAACTACTGATCTGCATGCTTTAGTTGTTGTACTTGGCCGCATGTATTTATAAACACTTGGCACTCTCTTATTTGCATAACTGCTCTGTTATTTGAGTAATTATTCACGCTGTTCAATGTGCCTGGAATTTGCTTTGTACCAACACCCTGAAAAAGACTGGTAATTGTTTCATTCTCGGATACAAAAAGGATATTGTACATTTTAATTGTTCAATCAAGTAATCTCCTTTTACATCAGTGCCCTACAACTTTATCAGTGCAACATAGCAGCAGGGCGGTATTGTGTTCTGAATGCAAAATTGGATTATTGCGCTAGAGTGAAGCGACAGGTCACACGGACTGCGCTGGAATGCTGTGGTTAATCTGGATTGCCAGCACTAGCTCATTGTTGCGGCCTGAATGGTTACATCTCTTCTGTCCCCAACATTTTATAATCTGAATGTCTCTTGTATGAATGTGTGTATGTGTGTGTGTATGCTTGAGACCTTCAAAAGTGCAAATGTACCACTTCGTAATAAAGCACTTGTAGTGAAAGACAATCATCACCACTATGGCACTAGTAAGACTCCTGATGTGGTAGTAACACCCCTGGAAATACTGGGTGTGGCAATTTTCAAATACAGTGCTTAATTTGGGCTAGTGTTTGTGTGTGCTCAACACCGGAACTTAATTCTTAACACTGCCACTCATTTATGACAGTTCACCACATGGTGGCACTTCCTGCCAATTTTTGATCCAAGAGCAAAAGAAAAAGTTATTTAAAATGTCAAAAAAGTTTTAATATATAAAGACAATAATACCAGCACCTTCATGGGTATCCACACCTCTTTGGGCTGTGAATTGGTGCAAACTGTAAGCATTTTTTGTAGTCTATGAGAACAAACGTAGGTAGCATTTGTACTCACATTTGGCGGCACTGATACAGGGCTGTGAAAGGTGCAAATTGCAGTAGCCACCTACCAAATGTTTGGGCCCTGGCACTTATGTATTTTACAAATTAATCCCAGCACGTGCAGTATTATTGCAATATTGCTATATTTTTTTCCTCTATGGATCGGGGAATTACTGAACAAATCACTCTTTCTGTCCTGATTTCCACTGGTAGATATTCTGTTGAAATCCGTTGCCAGATTTACTTGACAAAATATGACCTTGAAACATGCAGGTGCGGTAATATAACATACCACATATCTTCGAATGCCGATTCAAGCAAAAAATCGTATTTCCATGCGTGAATAATTCAAAGATTTGCCGGCCCTACCTCCTCTCTCTCTTCCCACTGTGCCTGCAGAAGCCTGAGGTACTTTCTGTGAAAACACAAGAGACCCTGCTTAGGGGTCAGGCCAACTCCTCCTCAAAGACACATTTGTATTTAGGCTGAGTGTCGGGTTTTCCAAATAATAAACATTTCTTAGTCTCCAGAATTGCTTTCTTTACAATATCCTGTTACATGAGAAAGTCCACTAGCACCCGGATGCTTGTATTTCAATTTCCTTTTATTAGATCCATAGTATTTGCAGAGTCACCTGTATTTTATTCATACTAGGTTGGAACAGCCAACACGTGTTTCACCCCTTAGAGAGCCTGTTCGACTGGAGCTTTCTCAGGGCTTAAGGTGCATTCTGTACAGAAATAGTCTTGAGTAATCCTGGTGCTGGGAGTTAATTTGAGTCCTAAATTAATCTGTAGTGGTTGTTCAACTTCTTCCGTGTCAGGAAAGCCAAAGCGAGGTCCCTGCGGTCTGTAGCGGCGTGCACTTTCCATCCAATTTAGGAATTACAAGATAGTCCGGGTGTTTGCCTATAGTCTTCTGAAATCAACCAGCTACAGTTTCATAAACTTGAGACACAGATGGTCCTGTGTGTGCATGTGGACCCAGAGCTACTCCCACACCTTTACAACTCTCCCAAAAAATCCTGTTAGTCACCCCTTGGACTGTGAATTTCAGGGATCCTATACGACAAGGCACTGCCATTGGCTCTTTAATCATAGACAGAGTTGAGGCTAGACCGTGAGTGGACCGTGAATATGATGGTAAGAGAGACTGAGTGCCTGGCATCTGGAAAGGTATAAGGATCTAAGGGGGGTATTTAACAAGGTTTTGCAAGGGAACTCGCATGGCGCAAAGGAACGTATAGGAATGCAAAGCATCGCTAAGCAACCGTGCAGCGCCGCACAAGCACTGACACAACCCTTAGTAAATAATGTGTTCTGTGTCACCTGCCGTGGCCAACATTAATTAAAAGAGGCCTGGAGACTAGGATATGTCACCTGCGTTCCCAGATTGTATGCACATACATCAGATACATATCCTGAGTATGCCCGAAAATGGACCTTACATATCTTTTCATGATCCCTTAGCCAGATACCATCAGACCCACAAAGATATGCACACACACAATAGTTAAGTGATGTAACATTGTATGGAGTAATTACATTATTAAACTATTTTAAGTTATAATTAAGTGCAAATACTTAAATATTAAGTAATATTATATAAAAAGTGATGGTCAATTAATTAAAAAATGCAACATAATCTAACATAATTTATGGGTATGTGATCATCATTTTTTATAATTCATTTAGTAGTAGTAAAGGGATTTTAGGGTTTACAGATGGGCAGGATCAGACTGGTCTCTAGGGCGGCCAGGCAGTGCCCCATGGGCTGGTCTTCCAGATCAGTATGTGAGCTGTTTTATGTTGTTGTTTGTGGGCCTCTTTTGAGGTCTGCAGGACTGTTTTTTATGGCTGATTTCCCGATTACCATAAGCATTGTTTGCTGCAACCACAAATGTATGCAGTCTCCCAAGACTTGCAAAACACTCATACAGGTTACCTTTACAGACTTAAAACTGTCCTGATGTGCAAAGGTGAGCCACTTTTGTTAGCTATCTAAACCACTAATGGAAGCCACTTTTAATTCAGTGGCCAGGCCTATTTTCTGTTCCAGTCCGACCATGGGGATGGATAATATAAATGGGTAGTGTAAGGAAGTACCCTTTTTTTGGCATGGTTACCCCCAATTTCTGCATGCTGTCAGTGTGTTTTGACTGTGTTCACCGGGATCCTGCTAACCAGGACCACAGTGACTGTCCTCTCTCCCTCTAAATTTGGTTGCTTAGGACTTACTACACCACAAAATGGGCATACTAGATGCCTCCATTTAACTCCCTAGTATATGGTACCTAGGTTTCCAGGGCACTGGGGCAACAGGGATTCCCCATGGGTTAAAGCATGTATTATGCCACCCATGGGCAGCTCATGCAAAATATGTCTGCAGGCCTGCCATTTCAGCCTGCGTGAAAAGGTGCATGACCATTTCACTACAGGTCACTGCACCAGGTCACTGTCAGTCACCCCTATGGCAGGCCATCCTAGCCCAAAGGGCAAGGTGCAAGTACCTTTGTGTAAGAACACCCCCAGCATGAGCAGAGGTGCCCCTATGAACTCCAGCTCCATTTTCCTGGACTTCGTAAATGCAGGGAAGCCATTTTACCTGTGAACTGGACACAGGCGGGCCTGTGTCCAGCTACATAATGGTAACTCCAAACCTGGGCATGTTCGGTATCAAACATTTTGGAATCATACCCTAACACTGTTGCCAGTATTGGTTGTATGATTCCATGCACTCTGGGGGCTCCTTAGTGGACCATCAGCATTGCTACTACGAGTCTTCTTGGGTTTTCCGGACAGCTCACGCTGATGCCACCCGTCAGACAGGTTTCTGCACTCATGCTGCTTGATCAGCTCAAGCAGAGGAAGGCAGAACAAAGGATTTCCTGTGGGAGAGGGAAGCAACACCCTCTCCCTTGGAAATAGGTGTTACATGGCTTGGGAGAGGTAGCCTCCCCAAGCCACTGGTATGCGTTGAAGGGCACATTTGGTGCTCTCTTTGCATAAACCGGTTTGCACCAGTCCAGGGACCTCCAGTCCCTGTTCTGGCGTGAAACTGGACAGTGCAGCCCCCTGTCCAGCACCACCCCAGGGGTGGTGCCCAGAGCTCTTCCAGGTGGCCACTTGATTCTACCATCTTGAAACCAAGGTGGGCAGAAGCCTCGGGGAGCATCTGAGTGGCCAGGTCAGGCAGGTGACGTCACAGCCCTCTCCTGATAGGTGGTCCCCCTTCTAGGTGACCAATCCCACTTCCTGGGCTATTTAGGGTCTTGACATGCAAGACTCCAGCGGGGCTCCTCTGCATCGTTTACTTCACCTTCTGGCCACTGGAACTGCAACTGGACCCTGCAGGAACCGACAATTTGCAACCACAGCGACGACTTTGCTCTTCAACATTGTTTCTCTGACTCCTTCCAGCAACTGTAACATTTCTCCGGCTGTGCATTCTCTGGGGGCAACAAGTCTTCAGCCTGCACAAGAAGCAAGAAAGAATCTCCCTTGGAGTGAAGGAGTCACTGCCCTGCAACCGCAGGCACCAACTGCAACAATGACCACCTGCGTGGATCTCCTCTCCTCCAGAGCTGCGTGGATCCTGCATCAAGGGTGATGGTCTGGAGTGATCCCCTAGGTCCTCTCTACCAGCTGTCCAACTTAGGAGGTGGTAAGCCCTTGCCTCTCCACGGAGGACAGTACCCTCATGCACCACATCTCTTGCAGCTACCAAGGCTTGTTTACTTCTCCTCCAAGGGAACTTCAGGCTTCATATAGCCCCAGTAATCTTCCCTGTGACGCACAGTCCTCTGCTTGCTGCTCCGGAGACTCCTTTCCAGGTGTGCTGCATGGGCCACACCACGACTCCTGTGCCTGCTGCCTATGGGTCACCTGTGGGGTCTGCCTCCTTTTCCTGTGGCTCACTCAGCTGCAGAGGGTCACCTCAGACTCTCCTCCTTGGGTCGAGTCCCCAGGGCCTTGCTGGGCCTCTTCAGTATTGCAAAACCTTCTTCATCGTCTTTTTTGCATTTGCCAAGGCTTGTTGGTGGTTTTCCAGAACCACTAACGACTGCAACCTGACAACAGACGTGGGACATTGACTGCATCACTTCTGGAACTCTTCCTCTGCTCGGTTGCTGCACTGCTGACCTTCTTCGTCCAAGGTCGACCTGGTCCTGCATCCACAGACGGGTGGGTAGTGGCTACTGCCACGACCGGAAACTCCAACGTGAACTGGACCAGGTCCCCTTCCTTTGCCGGTCTTCTTCTACTAGGATCCACCTTTGGTTACATGCAGTGTTGTCTGGGCCTTGCATAATCCTTTTCCTGAAGTCTTTTTGGTGGGTTTAGGGAAAACCAGATACTTACCTCCTTTCTCCTGGTCGCTGGGGGCACCCTGGTACTTACCTTTTGGGGTTCCTAGTTCCTCTAGATCCCCTCTACTGATTCCACTTCCTTGGGTTGGGGCCAAACTTTTGCATTCCACTTACTTAGTATATGGTTTAGTCGCCCCCAGGGCCTTCAGTATTTTCTATTGTTTTTAACTATTTGCTATTGCTTTCTATGCTAATCACTGTCTTCTAATGTGTATATAATAGTGTGTTTACTCACCCCTTAGTGGGGTATTGCCTATCCAGTATTTTAGTATTTGTGTTACTTTAATAAAGTGCCTTTATTTTTGTAACACTGTATGGTTCTTTCATGGGTGTAAGTGCTGTGTGACTGTAGTGGTATTGCATAAGCTTTGCATGTCTCCTAGATAAGTCTTGGCTGCTCATCTACAGCCACCTCTAGAGAGCCCTGGCATCCTAGACACTGCCCACGCTTCCCTGAGAGGGGATACCTGGACCTGGTATAAGATGATAACACCGTAGGTGTTCACTACACACCAGGCCAGCTTCCTACAGGTTGTACAAGGTTTTTCGTATTCAGCAATGGGTAGCATATATGGAGGGTAAGGAGTTTTTAGAATTCAAGACGTGTAGTGTATAGAGATAATTAGAGCTTTAAAGGGTTCAGAGGTATAAATTAAAATTACAGTACATACATTTAAATTCATGAATTTATATTACAAAAATAAATAAAATAAGTATTATATTTAATTAGCTATATTTAATATTAATTTTATGAAACTTTAATAATCACTTTAATATTTTTAATATAATAAATCACTAAAAATGTGTAATTAAAATTAGACAAATAAGATAAATTTTAAGTATGTATATTTTCTATTAGTTATATATATGTATTATATATATATATATATATATATATATATATATATATATATATATATATATATATATATATATATATATATATATATATATATATATATATGTCAAAGCTCCTGTCAAGCAACAGCAAAAACTATGTCCCGGTGGTGGCGGTTCCCAGGGCTATTAAAGGGCACGCGGTCATGTTTGGAATATGTCTTTCTCTGCCTTTGTAGAATACTAACTGTCATTAAATGTACACCAAACAAATGTTGGTGTCAAACACGATCCACCTGAGGTGGGACATTTAAGAATAAATGAATGGTGGCCTTGATATTGAGGATTATATCATCATCCTTAGAAATAATGGTGAAGAATATAACATTGGTAACTTACGCAAAATCTAATGACACAGTCAGTTCCAGTTCAATGATTTTTGTACATAGAGCAAAAGTTACACCCTGCTATTTTGACCCTGATTGTTAGCAACAAGGCCTTCGTTTGTTGCAATCTGGCCCCCTCTTTTGATTATATATGGTGAAGAACAAAGGCAGCAGCCCTCAGTGGATGTCATGTACCACCATCTGTAGACAAAGATGAAAGCCATGGGAATAAAAGTCTATGCACTGTTTTACGAGTTCCTCTACGACGTGGGTGTTATTTATCGCACTAAAATCCACATGTCCCTGTATGTACCGGAACTGTTTTTTGGCAAGCTGGTATTGCTTAAGTTTTTTTAAGTAGATCCAAAAGTGTAGTCTTTTCTGCACCCAGCAATTACAAGGTAATGACAACAATTCACCATTTGTAATTGTGATCACTGCACAGATGTCGACAAATCTTTGCTTACATCTATGTGTGTTTACACATATGTGGAGAGACCTTCAAAGAAGTAGACTTGGGTACCCCAATGAGTGTGTGGGGCCATTGTCGATCAACATTGGAGGAAAGACCAAATGGGAACTAAAAAAGTATCAGAAAAACAGGTTTGGTTGTGCGAGAGGGTTGGACTCAGGGGCTGCCAACCCTTGCAGGCGGCTAAACCCCACGCAGGTTCAGTCTGGTCATTGACTATGGATCCCCCAGGTATCAATGAAGTAAACAGAGAGACACAGTTCACCCGAAACTCTATTGCTAACTTTAACTGGGTGAGACCCTGGGTTATTTTTTAACCGGAAAAAGAGCAGATGGGGCTTCAGCCCACTGTGTTGACCAGTGTTGAGCCCAGATCAAAAGGGCATACAACTGAGGACTGAATGTATCATAGCAAGGTTGCTATGTTTTGGAATTTTTATTTGGCCCCTTTGTCCCATTGACTGGGACTATGTTACAGCCACACATTCTGGTACACCCAGAGTCCCACAGATCGCCTTCTGGCAGGACATTGGGTTAGTTGAATGTTATTGACTGTGACATCTAACCCTTAGAACCTCATAGAGTAATTCTTGAGTGTTTCACCTCATAACTCATGCACAGTTATGTGCCTAAAGAAAGCAATTTTTTTATTGATTATAGTGTAGTCCTGGTAAACAACATCACCTACACAAGGTATTTCTCAGGAGTGCTTAATTAGTACCAGTGGTTACGATTGGGGGCCACAGCACTCATTTTTAGGGGATCGGCCCTTTTTTTCCCTCATCAGACATTTCTGAACCTTAAGAGAGGGGTAAAACACACAAAGCGGAAAGACGGAGTAAGGGAAAGACGGTAAAACCATCATAAAGGGAGAAAGCAGGAACCTGCAAGAGTGAGGTGAAGGGGTACATAGCATCTGGTAGTGAATTAAAGAAGAACAAGTTGGAATAAAGACCACAGCCTTCATACTGGATGCAACAATATTTAATTGCACCGAACGTGGGCTTCTGAACATAACGTTGGGCACCAGCACGCATTTTGTTTTACAAATTAAGCCCTGCTTCCCAGAAAACACTGACTGCCCAAGGTCCCCAAGAAAAGGCCTTACTCCCTATTACATGATGTCTTGGGTTGCTTTCTGTGTGTTTAGCATCCTCCTCTGAAGAGTGTAAATATTACTCCATCAGTATAATGGTTCTCCAAGGCCCATGTGCACCCAAAGCCAAGATTATCCCAGAAAATAACAGAAGTCAGGTGTCTATCCTCCCCTTCTCACCTACCTCCAGAAGGATCCTGAAGCACACCTACCTCCACACTGTCGGGTGACGCGTTGCCATCCCTGGTGCCATCAGCTGTGTCATCATCCTGTAGAGTGGTGTGTTTGTAGTCAGACATCTGTGGAAGAAAGATCCATGATGAGAATGGGCTATTCTACACAAGAGAAAAGGACACTGTGGGCCTGACTGAGATCTTGGCGGATGAGTTACTCTGTCTCAACCGTGACGGATATCCCGTCCGCCGAAATATAAATACCTAGGATGTAAAGGGATTTATATTCCCGCAAACGGGATATCCATCTCTGTTGTGATGGAGTAACTCATCTGCCAAGATCTCAGTCAGTACCTGTATATTTCAAAACATTCCACTGACATCCAGGGCTAGACCTGAGCAGCTGACTTCCCCAGAGGGACTCAGTCTTCCTGTTCATATAGATACCTGCATTTGAGTCACCCTGAAAGAGAGGCGGTGCTCCACTATACACTGAGATGTTGGCATTGGGGTTACCTCGAAAGAGGCTCAAGTCCGCTACACACAGAGATGCTTGCATTTGGGTTACCCTAAAAGAGGGGCTCTATTTGCCTACACAGGGATATTTCTGTATTTGGCCACTGTAGGAAGTTGGCTCTGTATGTGCTATTTCAAAGTAAGGAATAGCATGCACAGAGTCCAAGGGTTCCCCTTAGAGGTAAAATAGTGGTAAAAATAGATAATACTAATGCTCTATTTTGTGGTAGTGTGGTCGAGCAGTAGGCTTATCCAAGGAGTAGTGTTAAGCATTTGTTGTACATACACAAGACAATAAATGAGGTACACACACTCAGAGACAAATCCAGCCAATAGGTTTTTATATAGAAAAATATCTTTTCTTAGTTTATTTTAAGAACCACAGGTTCAAATTCTACATGTAATAGCTCATTCGAAAGGTATTGCAGGTAAGTACTTTAGGAACTTCAAATCATCAAAATTGCATGTATACTTTTCAAGTTATTGACAAATAGCTGTTTTAAAAGTGGACACTTAGTGCAATTTTCACAGTTCCTAGGGGAGGTAAGTTTTGATTAGTTTTTCCAGGTAAGTAAGACACTTACAGGGTTCAGTTCTTGGTCCAAGGTAGCCCACCGTTGGGGGTTCAGAGCAGCCCCAAAGTCACCACACCAGCAGCTCAGGGCCGGTCAGGTGCAGAGTTCAAAGTGGTGCCCAAAACACATAGGCTAGAATGGAGAGAAGGGGGTGCCCCGGTTCCGGTCTGCTTGCAGGTAAGTACCCGCGTCTTCGGAGGGCAGACCAGGGGGGTTTTGTAGGGCACCGGGGGGGACACAAGTCCACACAGAAATTTCACCCTCAGCGGCGCGGGGGCGGCCGGGTGCAGTGTAGAAACAAGCGCCGGGTTTGTAATGGAAGTCAATGGGAGATCTAGGGATCTCTTCAGCGCTGCAGGCAGGCAAGGGGGGGGTTCCTCGGGGAAACCTCCACTTGGTCAAGGGAGAGGGACTCCTGGGGGTCACTCCTCCAGTGAAAGTCCGGTCCTTCAGGTCCTGGGGGCTGCGGGTGCAGGGTCTCTCCCAGGTGTCGGGACTTTGGATTCAAGGAGTCGCGGTCAGGGGAAGCCTCGGGATTCCCTCTGCAGGCGGCGCTGTGGGGGCTCAGGGGGGACAGGTTTTGGTACTCACAGTCTCAGAGTAGTCCTGGGGTCCCTCCTGAGGCGTCGGATCTCCACCAGCCGAGTCGGGGTCGCCGGGTGCAGGGTTGCAAGTCTCACGCTTCTTGCGGGGAGCTTGCAGGGTTCTTTAAAGCTGCTGGAAACAAAGTTGCAGCTTTTCTTGGAGCAGGTCCGCTGTCCTCGGGAGTTTCTTGTCTTTTCGAAGCAGGGGCAGTCCTCAGAGGATGTCGAGGTCGCTGGTCCCTTCGGAAGGCGTCGCTGGAGCAGGATCTTTGGAAGGCAGGAGACAGGCCGGTGAGTTTCTGGAGCCAAGGCAGTTGTCGTCTTCTGGTCTTCCTCTGCAGGGGTTTTTCAGCTAGGCAGTCCTTCTTCTTGTAGTTGCAGGAATCTAATTTTCTAGGGTTCAGGGTAGCCCTTAAATACTAAATTTAAGGGCGTGTTTAGGTCTGGGGGGTTAGTAGCCAATGGCTACTAGCCCTGAGGGTGGGTACACCCTCTTTGTGCCTCCTCCCAAGGGGAGGGGGTCACAATCCTAACCCTATTGGGGGAATCCTCCATCTGCAAGATGGAGGATTTCTAAAAGTTAGAGTCACCTCAGCTCAGGACACCTTAGGGGCTGTCCTGACTGGCCAGTGACTCCTCCTTGTTATTCTCATTATTTTCTCCGGCCTTGCCGCCAAAAGTGGGGCCTGGCCGGAGGGGGCGGGCAACTCCACTAGCTGGAGTGTCCTGCTGGGTTGGCACAAAGGAGGTGAGCCTTTGAGGCTCACCGCCAGGTGTGACAATTCCTGCCTGGGAGAGGTGTTAGCATCTCCACCCAGTGCAGGCTTTGTTACTGGCCTCAGAGTGACAAAGGCACTCTCCCCATGGGGCCAGCAACATGTCTCGGTTTGTGGCAGGCTGCTAAAACTAGTCAGCCTACACAGATAGTCGGTTAAGTTTCAGGGGGCACCTCTAAGGTGCCCTCTGTGGTGTATTTTACAATAAAATGTACACTGGCATCAGTGTGCATTTATTGTGCTGAGAAGTTTGATACCAAACTTCCCAGTTTTCAGTGTAGCCATTATGGTGCTGTGGAGTTCGTGTTTGACAGACTCCCAGACCATATACTCTTATGGCTACCCTGCACTTACAATGTCTAAGGTTTTGTTTAGACACTGTAGGGGTACCATGCTCATGCACTGGTACCCTCACCTATGGTATAGTGCACCCTGCCTTAGGGCTGTAAGGCCTGCTAGAGGGGTGTCTTACCTATACTGCATAGGCAGTGAGAGGCTGGCATGGCACCCTGAGGGGAGTGCCATGTCGACTTACTCGTTTTGTCCTCACTAGCACACACAAGCTGGCAAGCAGTGTGTCTGTACTGAGTGAGAGGTCTCCAGGGTGGCATAAGACATGCTGCATCCCTTAGAGACCTTCCTTGGCATCAGGGCCCTTGGTACTAGAAGTACCAGTTACAAGGGACTTATCTGGATGCCAGGGTCTGCCAATTGTGGATACAAAAGTACAGGTTAGGGAAAGAACACTGGTGCTGGGGCCTGGTTAGCAGGCCTCAGCACACTTTCACTTGTAAACATAGCATCAGCAAAGGCAAAAAGTCAGGGGGCAACCATGCCAAGGAGGCATTTCCTTACACAACCCCCCCCAAACGAAAGAGGATGAGACTAACCTTTCCCAAGAGAGTCTTCATTTTCTAAGTGGAAGAACCTGGAAAGGCCATCTGCATTGGCATGGGCAGTCCCAGGTCTGTGTTCCACTATAAAGTCCATTCCCTGTAGGGAGATGGACCACCTCAACAGTTTAGGATTTTCACCTTTCATTTGCATCAGCCATTTGAGAGGTCTGTGGTCAGTTTGAACTAGGAAGTGAGTCCCAAAGAGGTATGGTCTCAGCTTCTTCAGGGACCAAACCACAGCAAAGGCCTCCCTCTCAATGGCACTCCAACGCTGCTCCCTGGGGAGTAACCTCCTGCTAATGAAAGCAACAGGCTGGTCAAGGCCATCATCATTTGTTTGGGACAAAACTGCCCCTATCCCATGTTCAGAGGCATCAGTCTGCACAATGAACTGCTTAGAATAATCTGGAGCTTTGAGAACTGGTGCTGAGCACATTGCCTGTTTCAGGGTGTCAAAGGCCTGTTGGCAGTCCACAGTCCAGTTCACTTTCTTGGGCATTTTCTTGGAGGTGAGCTCAGTGAGGGCTGTCACAATGGATCCATATCCCTTCACAAACCTCCTGTAGTACCCAGTCAAGCCAAGGAATGCCCTGACTTGAGTCTGGGTTTTTGGAGCTACCCAGTCCAGAATAGTCTGGATCTTGGGTTGGAGTGGCTGAACTTGGCCTCCACCTACCAGGTGTCCCAAGTAAACCACAGTTCCCTGCCCTATCTGGCATTTGGATGCCTTGATAGAGAGGCCTGCAGACTGCAGAGCCTTCAAAACCTTCCTCAGGTGGACCAGGTGATCCTGCCAGGTGGAGCTAAAGACAGCAATATCATCAAGATAAGCTGTGCTAAAGGACTCCAAGCCAGCAAGGACTTGATTCACCAACCTTTGGAAGGTGGCAGGGGCATTCTTTAAACCAAAGGGCATAACAGTAAACTGATAATGCCCATCAGGTGTGGAGAATGCTGTCTTTTCTTTTGCTCCAGGTGCCATTTTTATTTGCCAGTACCCTGCTGTCAAGTCAAAGGTACTTAGAAATTTGGCAGCACCTAATTTATCAATGAGCTCATCAGCTCTTGGAATTGGATGAGCATCTGTCTTGGTGACAGAATTGAGCCCTCTGTAGTCCACACAAAACCTCATCTCTTTCTTTCCATCTGTGGTGTGAGGTTTGGGGACTAAGACCACTGGGCTAGCCCAGGGGCTGTCAGAGCGCTCAATGACTCCCAATTCCAGCATCTTGTGGACTTCCACCTTGATGCTTTCCTTAACATGGTCAGACTGTCTAAAGATTTTGTTCTTGACAGGCATGCTGTCTCCTGTGTCCACATCATGGGTACACAGGTGTGTCTGACCAGGGGTTAAGGAGAAGAGTTCAGGAAACTGTTGTAGGACTCTCCTACAATCAGCTTGCTGTTGGCCAGAGAGGGTGTCTGAGTAGATCACTCCATCTACTGTACCATCTTTTGGGTCTGATGACAGAAGATCAGGGAGAGGTTCACTCTCTGCCTCCTGATCCTCATCTGTTACCATCAACAGATTGACATCAGCCCTGTCGTGGAAGAGCTTAAGGCGGTTTACATGGATCACCCTTTTGGGGCTCCTGCTTGTGCCCAGGTCCACCAAGTAGGTGACCTGACTCTTCCTCTCTAGTACTGGGTAAGGGCCACTCCATTTGTCCTGGAGTGCCCTGGGAGCCACAGGCTCCAGAACCCAGACTTTCTGCCCTGGTTGGAACTCAACCAGTGCAGCCTTTTGGTCATACCAAAACTTCTGGAGCTGTTGGCTGGCCTCAAGGTTTTTGGTTGCCTTTTCCATGTACTCTGCCATTCTAGAGCGAAGGCCAAGTACATAGTCCACTATGTCCTGTTTAGGCTCATGGAGAGGTCTCTCCCAGCCTTCTTTAACAAGGGCAAGTGGTCCCCTTACAGGATGACCAAACAGAAGTTCAAAGGGTGAGAACCCTACTCCCTTCTGTGGTACTTCCCTGTAAGCGAAAAGCAGACATGGCAGGAGGACATCCCATCTCCTTTTGAGTTTTTCTGGGAGCCCCATGATCATGCCCTTTAATGTCTTGTTGAATCTCTCAACCAAGCCATTAGTTTGTGGATGGTATGGTGTAGTGAATTTATAAGTCACTCCACACTCATTCCACATGTGCTTTAGGTATGCTGACATGAAGTTGGTACCTCTGTCAGACACCACCTCCTTAGGGAAACCCACTCTGGTAAAGATACCAATGAGGGCCTTGGCTACTGCAGGGGCAGTAGTCGACCTAAGGGGAATAGCTTCAGGATACCTGGTAGCATGATCCACTACTACCAGGATATACATATTTCCTGAGGCTGTGGGAGGTTCCAGTGGACCAACTATGTCCACACCCACTCTTTCAAAGGGCACCCCCACCACTGGAAGTGGAATGAGGGGGGCCTTTGGATGCCCACCTGTCTTACCACTGGCTTGACAGGTGGGGCAGGAGAGGCAAAACTCCTTAACCATGTTGGACATATTGGGCCAGTAGAAGTGGTTGACTAACCTCTCCCACGTCTTGGTTTGTCCCAAATGTCCAGCAAGGGGAATGTCATGGGCCAATGTTAGGATGAACTCTCTGAACAGCTGAGGCACTACCACTCTCCTAGTGGCACCAGGTTTGGGGTCTCTGGCCTCAGTGTACAGGAGCCCATCTTCCCAATAGACCCTATGTGTTCCATTTTTCTTGCCTTTGGACTCTTCAGCAGCTTGCTGCCTAAGGCCTTCAAGAGAGGGACAGGTTTCTTGTCCCTTACACAGCTCTTCCCTTGAGGGTCCCCCTGGGCCTAAGAGCTCAACCTGATAAGGTTCAAGCTCCAAAGGCTCAGTTCCCTCAGAGGGCAGAACTTCTTCCTGAGAAGAGAGGTTCCCTTTCTTTGGCTGTGTTGCAGTTGGTTTCCCAACTGACTTTCCTGTTCTCTTGGTAGGCTGGGCCATTTTTCCAGACTCCAGCTCTACTTTTTCACCCTGTGCCTTGCATTGTGCTCTTGTTTTCACACACACCAGTTCAGGGATACCCAGCATTGCTGCATGGGTTTTTAGCTCTACCTCAGCCCATGCTGAGGACTCCAGGTCATTTCCAAGCAGACAGTCCACTGGGATATTTGAGGAGACCACCACCTGTTTCAGGCCATTGACCCCTCCCCATTCTAAAGTAACCATTGCCATGGGATGTACTTTTCTTTGATTGTCAGCGTTGGTGACTGTGTAAGTTTTTCCAGTCAGGTATTGGCCAGGGGAAACCAGTTTCTCTGTCACCATGGTGACACTGGCACCTGTATCCCTCAGGCCCTCTATTCTAGTCCCATTAATTAAGAGTTGCTGTCTGTATTTTTGCATGTTAGGCGGCCAGACAGCTAGTGTGGCTAAATCCACCCCACCCTCAGAAACTAGCGTAGCTTCAGTGTGGACCCTGATTTGCT
This sequence comes from Pleurodeles waltl, assembly GCF_031143425.1. NCBI lineage: Eukaryota > Metazoa > Chordata > Amphibia > Caudata > Salamandridae > Pleurodeles > Pleurodeles waltl. The sequence continues at coordinate 36,701,289 of NC_090450.1, forward strand.
CTGGGCACACTGTTGATCCCACTTGGAGACTAGCCATACCAGTGTTACCTGGATGGGAGTTTGGAGTGGAACCTTTCTTGGGACAGGCCTTGTCTCCAGTTTGGTGTCCATGCTGTTTACAGCTATGACACCAGGCCTTTTTGGGATCAAAGTTTTTACCCTTGTACCCATTGTTTTGTGAAGAGGCTCTGGGCCCACCCTCCTGTGCAGGTTTTTGGGGGCCTGTAGAAGACTCTTTACTATTTTTAGTTTTGGTTGTCTCATCACCCTTCTGCTGGGGAGTCTTTGTGACCCCTTTCTTTTGGTCACCCCCTGTTGAAGTCTTGGACACCCTTGTCTTGACCCAATGGTCCGCCTTCTTTCCCAATTCTTGGGGAGAAATTGGTCCTAGGTCTACCAGATGCTGATGCAGTTTATCATTGAAACAATTACTTAACAGGTGTTCTTTCACAAATAAATTGTACAGCCCATCATAATTACTTACACCACTGCCTTGAATCCAACCATCTAGTGTTTTCACTGAGTAGTCAACAAAGTCAACCCAGGTCTGGCTCGAGGATTTTTGAGCCCCCCTGAACCTAATCCTGTACTCCTCAGTGGAGAATCCAAAGCCCTCAATCAGGGTACCCTTCATGAGGTCATAAGATTCTGCATCTTGTCCAGAGAGTGTGAGGAGTCTATCCCTACACTTTCCTGTGAACATTTCCCAAAGGAGAGCACCCCAGTGGGATCTGTTCACTTTTCTGGTTACACAAGCCCTCTCAAAAGCTGTGAACCATTTGGTGATGTCATCACCATCTTCATATTTAGTTACAATCCCTTTGGGGATTTTCAACATGTCAGGAGAATCTCTGACCCTATTTATGTTGCTGCCACCATTGATGGGTCCTAGGCCCATCTCTTGTCTTTCCCTCTCTATGGCTAGGATCTGTCTTTCCAAAGCCAATCTTTTGGCCATCCTGGCTAACTGGATGTCCTCTTCACTGGAGTTATCCTCAGTGATTTCAGGGTTGTTGGTCCCTCCTGTGAGGGAACCAGCATCTCTGACTATTATTTGTGGAGTCAGGGCTTGAGAAGCCCTGCTCTCCCTAAGTAGGACTGGAGGGGGGGAATTTCCCTCCAAGTCACTATCTTCCTCCTCTGAGTTGCCATCCTCAGAGGGGTTGGCCTTTTCAAACTCTGCCAAAAGCTCCTGGAGCTGTACTTTGGTAGGTTTGGGGCCCATTGCTATTTTCTTTAGTTTACAGAGTGACCTTAGCTCTCTCATCTGTAGATGGAGGTAAGGTGTGGTGTCGAGTTCCACCACATTCACATCTGTGCTAGACATTATGCTTCTAAAAGTTGGAATACTTTTTAAGAAACTAAAACTGGTTCTAGAATCTAATTCAAACTTTTAACAAACTTTTAAACTCTAAAAGAAATGCTAAACAGGATCTAACACAAGGCCCTAGCAGGTCTTTTAAGAATTTAGAAAACTTTTCAAATTGCAAAAATCAATTTCTAATGACAATTTTGGAATTTGTCGTGTGATCAGGTATTGGCTGAGTAGTCCAGCAAATGCAAAGTCTTGTACCCCACCGCTGATCCACCAATGTAGGAAGTTGGCTCTGTATGTGCTATTTCAAAGTAAGGAATAGCATGCACAGAGTCCAAGGGTTCCCCTTAGAGGTAAAATAGTGGTAAAAATAGATAATACTAATGCTCTATTTTGTGGTAGTGTGGTCGAGCAGTAGGCTTATCCAAGGAGTAGTGTTAAGCATTTGTTGTACATACACAAGACAATAAATGAGGTACACACACTCAGAGACAAATCCAGCCAATAGGTTTTTATATAGAAAAATATCTTTTCTTAGTTTATTTTAAGAACCACAGGTTCAAATTCTACATGTAATAGCTCATTCGAAAGGTATTGCAGGTAAGTACTTTAGGAACTTCAAATCATCAAAATTGCATGTATACTTTTCAAGTTATTGACAAATAGCTGTTTTAAAAGTGGACACTTAGTGCAATTTTCACAGTTCCTAGGGGAGGTAAGTTTTGATTAGTTTTTCCAGGTAAGTAAGACACTTACAGGGTTCAGTTCTTGGTCCAAGGTAGCCCACCGTTGGGGGTTCAGAGCAGCCCCAAAGTCACCACACCAGCAGCTCAGGGCCGGTCAGGTGCAGAGTTCAAAGTGGTGCCCAAAACACATAGGCTAGAATGGAGAGAAGGGGGTGCCCCGGTTCCGGTCTGCTTGCAGGTAAGTACCCGCGTCTTCGGAGGGCAGACCAGGGGGGTTTTGTAGGGCACCGGGGGGGACACAAGTCCACACAGAAATTTCACCCTCAGCGGCGCGGGGGCGGCCGGGTGCAGTGTAGAAACAAGCGCCGGGTTTGTAATGGAAGTCAATGGGAGATCTAGGGATCTCTTCAGCGCTGCAGGCAGGCAAGGGGGGGGTTCCTCGGGGAAACCTCCACTTGGTCAAGGGAGAGGGACTCCTGGGGGTCACTCCTCCAGTGAAAGTCCGGTCCTTCAGGTCCTGGGGGCTGCGGGTGCAGGGTCTCTCCCAGGTGTCGGGACTTTGGATTCAAGGAGTCGCGGTCAGGGGAAGCCTCGGGATTCCCTCTGCAGGCGGCGCTGTGGGGGCTCAGGGGGGACAGGTTTTGGTACTCACAGTCTCAGAGTAGTCCTGGGGTCCCTCCTGAGGCGTCGGATCTCCACCAGCCGAGTCGGGGTCGCCGGGTGCAGGGTTGCAAGTCTCACGCTTCTTGCGGGGAGCTTGCAGGGTTCTTTAAAGCTGCTGGAAACAAAGTTGCAGCTTTTCTTGGAGCAGGTCCGCTGTCCTCGGGAGTTTCTTGTCTTTTCGAAGCAGGGGCAGTCCTCAGAGGATGTCGAGGTCGCTGGTCCCTTCGGAAGGCGTCGCTGGAGCAGGATCTTTGGAAGGCAGGAGACAGGCCGGTGAGTTTCTGGAGCCAAGGCAGTTGTCGTCTTCTGGTCTTCCTCTGCAGGGGTTTTTCAGCTAGGCAGTCCTTCTTCTTGTAGTTGCAGGAATCTAATTTTCTAGGGTTCAGGGTAGCCCTTAAATACTAAATTTAAGGGCGTGTTTAGGTCTGGGGGGTTAGTAGCCAATGGCTACTAGCCCTGAGGGTGGGTACACCCTCTTTGTGCCTCCTCCCAAGGGGAGGGGGTCACAATCCTAACCCTATTGGGGGAATCCTCCATCTGCAAGATGGAGGATTTCTAAAAGTTAGAGTCACCTCAGCTCAGGACACCTTAGGGGCTGTCCTGACTGGCCAGTGACTCCTCCTTGTTATTCTCATTATTTTCTCCGGCCTTGCCGCCAAAAGTGGGGCCTGGCCGGAGGGGGCGGGCAACTCCACTAGCTGGAGTGTCCTGCTGGGTTGGCACAAAGGAGGTGAGCCTTTGAGGCTCACCGCCAGGTGTGACAATTCCTGCCTGGGAGAGGTGTTAGCATCTCCACCCAGTGCAGGCTTTGTTACTGGCCTCAGAGTGACAAAGGCACTCTCCCCATGGGGCCAGCAACATGTCTCGGTTTGTGGCAGGCTGCTAAAACTAGTCAGCCTACACAGATAGTCGGTTAAGTTTCAGGGGGCACCTCTAAGGTGCCCTCTGTGGTGTATTTTACAATAAAATGTACACTGGCATCAGTGTGCATTTATTGTGCTGAGAAGTTTGATACCAAACTTCCCAGTTTTCAGTGTAGCCATTATGGTGCTGTGGAGTTCGTGTTTGACAGACTCCCAGACCATATACTCTTATGGCTACCCTGCACTTACAATGTCTAAGGTTTTGTTTAGACACTGTAGGGGTACCATGCTCATGCACTGGTACCCTCACCTATGGTATAGTGCACCCTGCCTTAGGGCTGTAAGGCCTGCTAGAGGGGTGTCTTACCTATACTGCATAGGCAGTGAGAGGCTGGCATGGCACCCTGAGGGGAGTGCCATGTCGACTTACTCGTTTTGTCCTCACTAGCACACACAAGCTGGCAAGCAGTGTGTCTGTACTGAGTGAGAGGTCTCCAGGGTGGCATAAGACATGCTGCATCCCTTAGAGACCTTCCTTGGCATCAGGGCCCTTGGTACTAGAAGTACCAGTTACAAGGGACTTATCTGGATGCCAGGGTCTGCCAATTGTGGATACAAAAGTACAGGTTAGGGAAAGAACACTGGTGCTGGGGCCTGGTTAGCAGGCCTCAGCACACTTTCACTTGTAAACATAGCATCAGCAAAGGCAAAAAGTCAGGGGGCAACCATGCCAAGGAGGCATTTCCTTACAGCCACCCTAATAGAGGGCCTCCACCCCCTTAGACATGGAGAAGGGTAAAAAAATATGGGTCTGCACTTATCTGTGGAAGGAACCACTGGAGGGGGAGACACCCAAAGAGGAACCCTACAGACCAGTACATTTTAGCAGCTGTACAGACGTCCCTCAAAGATAGATCCATATCACATTTTACAACATGTACCTGCGCATGGGGGCGGTACAACACCCACCTGGTGAATTGTGCATTTTCACAGAAATCAGTTGTGGCCAAGAGTTTGCTTGAACAACCTGCTGCTTGACAGAAATTAATTATTGCATTTCAAAATGTTTCAGTAAGTTTAATCTTATAGGACAATGATACGATCTGACATAAATATTGTTCCCTAAATATCGTTTAGAAAACAATTGTCCCTTTTGGAGAAAGTAAAAGGAAATCTACAACCAATAAGATGAGATTTTGCTAAACAATATTTAAGACAGAAGACTTATGTCAGGTAAAATTCCTGTATTTGATACTCTGAGATATAACTCGCCTTCCACAACACTCATTAATTGAGTGGGGGGCTTGATGTTTGCAGAGAAATGTTAATAAATGCTAATGACCTACGTTGAGACCAGACCAGAGTAAAAGTTTGCACTTTTTATTTCCACTGCGGCAAAAAAACTCATATAATGCAATATAAAGTGATATTGTCAAATACTTAGGGCCTTTTTACAAGTTCGGCGGCCCTCGGACTGCCAAACCTGAGGTGGCAGTTGGACCGCCGCACTCCTGGCAGTCCAACTGCCAGATTATGATCCTGGCGTTCACACAGTCAGGGGACCGTCACCTCTGCCGGGATCAGGTTCCTGACGGGTTGGCAGCAGTCAAAGTCGTTGTTAGCCATGGCGGTGCTGAGTTCGGCACCACCGTGCTAATCACGACTTTGCTTTCCGACAGCCTTTACATGGTGGGGTCCTCGCCATGAAAAGACATGCGGAAAGGCAATGCGGGGCACCACAGAGGGGCCCCTGCACTACCCAAAACCAGGTTGTGGGCAGTGCAGCCCCGCCCGCCAGCACCCACGGAATGCGAACTGCCTGCTACGGCAGACAGTGCGCATCCCGAGGCTGCTGTGTGCGACGGCATTGGCCTCGGCTCCCTAAGGGAATTCTCCCCTCCCACATGCAAATATATTATCAGTTCCTGTTTATTCTTTTGCATTCTGGTACTTGAAGGCTTGGGCTTATAAGTGGAACAATACAACAAGCACGAAAGTGCAGAGAACAATATTCAATTCAGAGTAACTTGTGCTTAACATCTGACAACTCCAACCCTCTCTGACATGGCCCTGGGTACCGCACACCACCCTGTGCCCTCACTAAACAGCACAAGCTGCTCTGCTCACGCAGAGAACCCAGTACCACCTGATGCATGCTACGCCTTGTTATCAAGACATCTTACACCAGAGTGGTGCCAGCCACTGCTCTGTGGCACATATGGGGCAAGCGCCCATCACTTCTTGTTCTCTACAGGACTTCATCTTGTGCGTTCTGGTGCTCGCCAGTCTACTCTCCCGGTGCTCTCTGCTACCCTGATCAGGGACATCTTAAGGATTTCAGGGGCCCTGGGCCAAACACATTTTGCTTTTTCATGCCCTCTTCGGCCAGGTGGCCAGGCACATTGCTCCAAATTCTAAATGTGTCTAACAGACTCCTATACACCCCGTATTAAAAATAAACTAAAGAAAAACAATATTTAAAACAATCCATGTTTAAGAATCATTCATGGTCCTCAGGCCAAGCCTGTAGAGAGAACAGGACCTGATCTATCAGGGCCCCCCTGAACGGATGAGGTGTCCTGGGCCAGAGCCCACTTTGCCCATGCCTGAAAACGTCTCTGATCATGATGCTCATCGCTCTGTTCTCCTGAGTCACAGCACCCTGTGCCACCTCCTGGACACCATCCTGTGCCGCCTCCTGGGCACCATCCTGTGCTGTCCTGATGCTCATGACCATCCTGTGCTGTCCTGCTGCTCATCACTCTGTCCTCCTGAATCACAACACCCTGTGCCGGCTCCTGGACACCATCCTGTGCTGTCGTGCTGCTCATCGCCATAGACACCATCCTGAGCTGTCCTGTGCCGCCTCCTGGACACCATCCTGTGCTGTCCTGTGCCGCATCCTGGACACCATCCTGTGCCGCCTCCTGGACACCATCCTGTGCTGTCCTGTGCCGCCTCCTGGACACCATCCTGTTCCGCCTCCTGGACACAATCCTGTGCTGACCTGCTGCTCATCGCCCTATGTTCTCCTTAGTCACAGCACTGTGTGCCGCCTCCTGGACACCATCCTGTGCTGTCCTTTGCCTCCTCCCAGACACCATCCTGTGCTGCCCTGTGCCATCTCCTGGACACCATCCTGTGCTGTCCTGTGCCTCTTCCCGGACACCATCCAGTGCTGCCCTGTGCCGGATCCTGGACACCATCCTGTGCCGCCTCCTGGACACCATCCTGTGCTGTCCTGTGCCTGCTCCTGGACACCATCCTGTGCTGTCCTGTGCCGCCTCCTGGACGCCATCCTGTGCTGTCCTGTGCCTCCTCCCAGACACCATCCTGTGCTGCCCTGTGCCATCTCCTGGACACCATCCTGTGCTGTCCTGTGCCTCATCCCGGACACCATCCAGTGCTGCCCTGTGCCGGATCCTGGACACCATCCTGTGCCGCCTCCTGGACACCATCCTGTGCTGTCCTGTGCCGCCTCCTGGACACCATCCTGTGCTGCCCTGTGCCGGATCCTGGACACCATCCTGTGCCGCCTCCTGGACAGAATCCTGTGCTGACCTGCTGCTCATCGCCCTATGTTCTCCTTAGTCAACAGCACTGTGTGCCGCCTCCTGGACACCATCCTGTGCTGTCCTGTGCCGCCTCCTGGACACCAGCCTGTGCTGTCCTGTGCCACCTCCTGGACGCCATCCTGTGCTGTCCTGTGCCACCTCCAGGACACCATCCTGTGCTGCCCTGTGCCATCTCCTGGACACCATCCTGTGCTGTCCTGTGCCTCATCCCGGACACCATCCAGTGCTGCCCTGTGCCGGATCCTGGACACCATCCTGTGTCGCCTCCTGGACACCATCCTGTGCTGTCCTGTGCCGCCTCCTGGACACCATCCTGTGCTGCCCTGTGCCGGATCCTGGACACCATCCTGTGCCGCCTCCTGGATAGAATCCTGTGCTGACCTGCTGCTCATCGCCCTATGTTCTCCTTAGTCAACAGCACTGTGTGCCGCCTCCTGGACACCATCCTGTGCTGTCCTGTGCCGCCTCCTGGACACCAGCCTGTGCTGTCCTGTGCCGCCTCCTGGACGCCATCCTGTGCTGTCCTGTGCCGCCTCCTGGACACCATCCTGTGCTGTCCTGTGCCACATCCTGGACACCATCCTGTGCTGTCCTGCTGCTCATCCCCATCCTGTGCTGTCCTGATTCTCATCACCATCCTGTGCTGTCCTGTGTCACCTCTTGGACACCATCCTGTGCAGTCCTGCTGCTCATCCCCATCCTGTGCAGTCCTGCTGCTCATCACCATCCTGTGGCGCCTCCTGCACATCGGCTTGTGCTGCTTTAATCCAAACCATCCTGGAAGTCCTATTGCACTGACCTTTGTATGGCTTAGCCAGTGAGAATGGGTGGGTCAGTCGGTCAGTCTTATTGGATCATTACTGTTTGTGTATTTTCTGTCTGTATGTGTATATGTCTGAGGAGGTACGAGACCGCCAGGGCTAAAATGACGGAAGCACCGCCAACAAGCTGGCGGTGCTTCCTGGGGTATTTCGACTTCGGCGGAAGTGCCGCAGTCGCACCGCCGGGGCCGGCGGTATTCCGCCACATTTGCCCCAGTGGTGATAATCCACCTGGGCAGCGCTGCTAGCAGCGCTGCCCATGGGATTACGGATTCCCCCTACTGCCAGGAAAAGGCTGGCGGTACGGGGAGTCGTGGGACCCGTGGGGGCCCCTGCACTGCCCTCACCACTGGCATGGGCAGTGCAGGGGCCCCCTGACCGGGCCCCATGCGGCTTTTCACTGTCTGCTATGCAGACAGTGAAAAGCGCGACGGTGCAACTGCACCCGTCGCACGGCCGCAACACCGCCGGCTCCTATGTTGCGGCCCAGGGGGATCTCCTAATGACCGCGGCGGGGTTGCGGCCGCTTTGGCAGCTGCACGGCGGTCAGATCTTGGTTGGCGGCTGTAGCCGCCCGCCAAGGTTATAATGAGGGTCTGAATGTTTATTTGTTTGTGTCCATGGAGGCCTATATGTCTGGTTGTATGTCGGCAAACTTTCCTGTATTGTAGAAGTGTGCGTGTGTGTGTGTGTGTGTTTTTATTGATCTGTGTGAATGTACGCCTGTAAGTGTTTTTATCTGTGTGCATACAGTCCCATTTGTAGCATTCTCTACACAAAGGCAAAACCTATTTACGTTTTCCAGGCACATTTCTACCACGGTTATGAAATGAACAACTTTTCCAGGACATAATTGTTTTACGAATGCAGAATGGTTTATAAACAGTATATGCTTATACTTTTAACAAGAGTTTCGCTTCCTGTTCCTCTATTAGTCCCTCATGCTAAAGGATGGTTGTAACATTGACCCACGTCACGAGAAGGCCCATTCCTTCTGGCACAAAAAGCAACAAGCATTTGCAATGCAACGGGTCTCGCATTACATCGAGTTAGAAATATTAGCGTTGTAAACTCCTAACCGGACTTTTCTTGCCACATCAAATGGAGAAAAAAAAACGAGCGCGATCGCGCTGGGAAATAAAGAGAAAAGTAGTCCAGAAACCATACAGAAAACATGGAGCCTCGTACCTTTCCAGTAGTTTACCAGTTATCTCGAGGAGGGCTAAACACCTGAAAAGGCATGACGTATGCATGCCTTTCACAAATGAAAACAAGCAGATTTTAAAAGGCAAGCCCTTGAACCAATGAAAGTGACTGTCGTAACATGGGCGTGGTTAAACTCCCCCTAAAGTGAGATAAGAGGAGGGACGGAGCACCTTGCGCTCGCCCCTAAAAATGGTCCAGAATGGATTTGCTCTGTGTTAAGCTGCAATGCGAAGGGTCATACGTTACTTCCACCTCAATAACTGCTACAGCAACATGCAACTGGAGTGTGTACCACAATACTGATGGAATCAAACTGATTAACAACGAACCCCTATTTGCACTTGACTCTCTCATAGTAACAGAGTCGAGCAGGCAAGCCCTACTGCAGGTGGGGTTGGGTTAGTAATAGGCCTAGGGGAATTTTGATTACGCCATTGTAATCTGAGTAATCTCGGTACATCTGCATTACTCTTTGACATGGAGTTACTGATAATTACATGATTACTCCTACTCGTGTTATTTTGGAGAACAAATCATACCGCAACAGCACATTTAGAGAGCACAAACCGCTGCTCGCGCTCCTGTAATGGTCTGATGCTTTTAGGGCTATTTTTTACTGCAAAGATGTATCCTCAAGCGCATTTTGGATGCGAGGGGGCATTTTTGCACTAAGTAATAGCCTTGAACACAGAATTACTCTTCTTCTGTATTTCTGTGTAATCTTGTGGAATTCTTAAGCAATTTCGCTTGAATATGCCACACAGAACTACGCTAGTTACGCCCGCCCCTAGTCAGAAACTCAAAAACAGTTTAGGACAACTAATAATAAGTAAGAATTTCAATATCCAAATAGTGCATAACTTTCCAAAAGAAAAGGATTCTATTAGAGACAAATAAATGTTCTATAAAGTAAACACAGACATCCTGGAAAAGCAGACAAGCTTGGCTCCTACTGGGCCAGAGAATCAACCACAAGAATGTTTGTTGCTCCTTTGTGGTAGGTGCTAGAGTTTAGTTTAACAAAGAGCTATACAGGAAGTGTTAGCCCACAGGAGGCTTTTCATTTGTGCTTGGGTTCTCTCAAACTTGTTCGTACTTGGGACTTTATATACAGTTTGGTGGATGGGGACTCTGTCACAGACAGGCTGGATGGTGGATGGCACATTGACTATAATTTGACACAAAATTGAAAGGGATCCTCTCCATCAAACTTCCTTAGTTTCTGGAGGTGCTCTTAACAAAAAGATCACAGGCACAAACAATTGATTCTGTTGATTTCAGTATGCAATGTTTTGGTTGCGTTTGCTCAGATTTAAACAGTGCTTAATTTGTAAATAAAAACATGCTGGTGCCAAGAGCTCTCCTCTGAAGCACACAGCTGTTGCAATTAAATGTGCAAGCAAGGAATACTGAGGCAACGTAATCCTGAAGCCATCTCAGGCCTCTTCAATCCATTTACAGCCACTCCGTGCCCATTCAGCTCACTCTTGCAGCTTTCTGCTTTCTCCTTTTGTGACGCTTTTTCATTTTACTCTTCCTCTGTATTTCCCATAGGAGTCTTTTGTTCGCAGTAAATGCTTGAGGCAGAAAAATAAGTGGCGGCCCTCAAAAATAAGTGCTGGTGCCCCGCACTGGGAACAACAAGCATAAATGAAGCACTGTATTTAAAGTAAATCAATAGGCTCACAGAGGGGGTGGAGGGGGTGGCTATGATGCCAGTTTACCCTTAGTGCATCATAGGTGGTAAGGGGCTCAAGGCCTGGATCTTGAAACACACGGGTTGCAGTTGTGATTTTCCAGCGGGACCCACTGGTTGGTGAAACCTTCAGCAGGCACTAGAAAGTCCATTGGCCAGTTGACTACTGCCAAGAGGGGATGGGAATACACTCCCTGGCATACCAGCACAAACTTACCCAGATGAATTGTGGCAATTGCAGTGCATGAAAACACTCACTTTAGTTGAAAGTATTTAGTATTCACCATTGTTGGTGAAGCCAATGTGTGTGTTTCTAAACAACTGTTAAGGAGGTTTGCCTTTCTTTAGTAGAGATTAATAAGTTAAATTTGAGATGCTGGAGATGTGGCTCAGAGATGTGGCTCAGAATCTTGTTAGATTTCTGTATCGCTCCTAAGGCACATGTGCATCACAGAGCTCGGCATCCCAATATCTCAGCGAGAAGCCAATCACAAAAGGGGATGGCAGTACAATGCGTGGCTTACCAGCACACACTTTGCCCAGATGCACTGTGGTAAATTCAGTGCATAATAGTTCTCATTTAGCTGAAAGTCTTTAATAGCTGCCACTCATTTGACTTTGTCAATGTTTGTTTTGTTTTGTAATGGTTTGGGTAAAATTGTATTTTTGATGAGCTGCCAGTCCCTGCCAATATAATATATAGACATTGGCTAGAATCTAAAAAACATTTGGCTTCAAAAAGTATGATTTTCCATAGCAACTCTTTCCAGTGAAGGGAACCACTTTGTGTGGACGTGCTGCTTGTGGAAGGCCAGAATGCCATCACTCACAGGGACGTTAGCCAATAGCTGATGAGGGCGGACCCACTGCCCCAAACTGTGTGCTGCAGTGGATGGAAGAAAATGTGAATGACATTACAATAGACCAATGGGTAAAGGGGGAAGGCTGAAAAACCCCATGCGTGAGACTATTATAGATATATTGTTTTGATCAAAAGTCGTTTCTGGCGCTGGACCAAATAATCCAACAGACGCGCTGCATGCAACGTGGCCTGGTCACCATGGAGTTCTTGTTATGTAGGGCGTGGCTTAGCAGCGCTCCACTGCATGCATACAGTGACATCCCTAATATGTCATTGGTGGGAAGGAATTATCGACCCCTTCCAAGGGCGTAGTGAAGCACCCGCTTTATCAGCTTAAGAGGGGGTGCCACTGGAAAACAAATACTTGTTTTAAGGCCCTTCCAAACTTGTACCCCCTGTCTGGCAAGAATAATTATCATGAAAAAGCTATGGGATTAGGGCCAGGTGCCAAAGAAGCCAAAAGGTGACAGACAGAAAGAGAAATTGTTTAATTTGTAAAGAGAAAATAAATGGGGCAAATGGCGTGAGAGACCACGAAAAAAGGAAGTAGAACAGAATGTAAATGGGAAAAAGATGGAAAGGAAAAAGAAATCAGGATGGAAAACGGCACAAAAGAAACACAGAAATAAGAAAAAGAATAAAAAGAAAAGGAAGGAACAAAGATAGAAGGAAATAAGTAAAATGAAGCATGAAAAGAACGACAGCAAGACGAAAAGATGAAAGAAACAAACAATTAAAATGAAAACTGGAACGAGGGAAAGAAACATAGAGAGCAGGAAAATAGATTGAAATAATGGAAAGAAGAAATGGGAGATTGGGGAAGAGTGATGGAAGGAAAGAAGAGAAACAACAAATGGAGGATATAGAAAACGAAAAAATGATAGAATGAATGGAGAAGAAAGTACAAGAAGATTATAAAAAAGGAAGGAACAAGAAAAGGATTGGACAACTGAAAAAGAAGGATAGAAAAAATGAAACAAGAATATTAAAAAAGACAGAAAGGTAGAAAGAATGAGTGATGGTACAAAAAAGGATGGACAGATGGAAAGAAGAATGAAAGGAGAATGGAAAAAAGAAAAGTAAGAACAATAGAACGCAGGAAGGAAAAAGGATAGAAAGAAGGGCACACTGAAAAAAAGACTAAAACGAAAAAATAGACAAAGAATTAAATGAAACAAGTGAATTCAGCCAAATGCATTTTTCACTAGATTCCTTTGAAACCATGCTATAAAATGCATTATTATTAACAATTATTTGAAAAATTTCCTGGACACCCTGGCAGGTGATTAGCCACGCTCTATAAATCCTGTTTGATTGATTGGTTGATTGATTGGGTGAACAATTCTCACTGGAATTCATAGGAAAATTTGAGATCGCCCATTTCGCTCTTTTATTTAATGACATAGGACTCAAAGTAGAGGGGGGGGGTATTTTATATTTTCCTGGCTACTCCCTTGACCCCTTCCTAAAAATCTTCCACTACAGGTGGAATAATAAAGCATCCGATGTTGGCACACGGGCCCCTCCCTGCCCCCACCGCTCCTCCACACGTGCGGGCGAGGCCCTCTTCTTCTGAGGGGGCACTGTTTGCCCACACATCGCTGCTCATCTCTCAAGGCTGGGGTTAAGGCTGTGCCTGTTGCCATGGCAACCCTCTCACAGGTGCTGCTTCCCAAAGGCCTTGGACCACTTCTGTGGGAACGCGTTGGTTGCCAGGGTAACCTCCAGCTGGCCTTCGGTGGAGGCAAGAGGCTGCTTCTTAGCTGAGCTGGAGCCAGGCTGTGCCAGGGTGTGTGCGCTATCTAGGGGCCAGGAGGGCCGGGAGAGGGGAGGTGAGTGGAGGAAAGAGAGAGAGAACCCCTCAAGGACGCACCCCAATCTTCTAACCTCTCAGGATACAAAGGAGTTGCCTATGGGCAAAACTCAGCATGTTAGTCGACAACTAAACACTCGTATTCGTATCGAGCAGCTATGGCGCCGATCCAACTCCTCAACACAGAAATCATGCTTTTACTACTATGCCTGGGAAAGCAGAGAGAGAAGTTTCCAAGTTCCCTTTGCACCTCTCTTCTCTTATGCCAGTACAGGAATCTGTTCATGTGGAACGTTTGACGTATGTGCATGTAACGGGCAGTAAAACAGGCCGAGAAGCTTCTTAGGCCCAAAATACACATTTTGCACTTCGGTAGGTTTCGTTTGGTTTATTTTTTATTGTATTTTTTGTGGGCGCGCACGACCACCCAAAGTGTTTCATGGCGCTTTTTTCTCTAGCATGACTGGCAGATGCCCCTGCAAATCCTTGGTAGAGGCGGGATAAACACAAGTGTTTTTTTAACCACCTAAAATTGTATTTTGTTGTTTCCAGGAGGATGGGAGAGAGTGATGGGTGGGAGGATCGGTCCATTATTACTTACAGCTAGTGCTTAACTTGTCAATAAAAAGGTGCCGGTGCTCAAAGCTCTCCTCTTAAACACGCGGCTTCTGCAATTAAAAGTGCGAGCAAATAATATTGAGGCAGCTTAATCCCGAAGCAACCTGTGGCCTCTTCAATGCATTTACAGCCACTCCCTGCCCCTTCAGCTCCCTCTTGCACCTGCTTCCTGCTTTTCCCCTTTCTGAGTCTTTTTCGTTTTTCTCTTCCTCCGTCTTTCTCAGGTGTCTTTTGCTCACAGTAAATGCTTGAGGGAGAAAACTAAGCGCCGGCCTTCAAAAAAAAGTGCCGGTGCTCCGCACCGGAAACAACAAGCGCTAATTAAGCACTGCTTACAGAGGGGGCATAGCTTGCTCACGGTGGTGACACTGGGAACCAACAGCCTTCTCTCGTATTAGTGAAAGCACATATTACTGCACTGGCCGCCGGCACATGCCACGCGATGTTGTCATAAGGAGCATATCGGGTGACATGCGGTGGTCTCAGAGACAGTGGCGTAACAAAACTTGAGGGGGGCCCACTGCAAAGTACATTGAGATGGTCCCCTCCTCTCCCGCCCACTACCTCACAGTTTTGCTGAGGGGTGCCTTGGAGCTCGGCCTCCACACCCGCATCTCGCGGAGGGGGGCTCCACAGCGAGGGGGGCTACGGGGGCTTTTGTTACGCCACTGCTCAGAGAAGTTAGTTATATTGAGTCAACCACCGGGGGTTCCTGGAGGGTATGTAGCCAGATAAATATCTGGATAGCAGTACGTTCCTGTACATATGTCATTTCTAAAATGAATTACATCCATATGCCCCAAAATGGGGCCATAAAATGTATCAGTGACCACAGCCCCCTCATATCCTTAAGATGTCTAGTGCTGTAAAATCCCGGGGTTCTAGCAAGTCAATCAGAATTGGGCACAGATGGCTGTTTACCCCCAAATCCCTGTGCAGAAAGGCATGACGATTGTACCAGCCAAGGGCATAAGGTGCTTGGCACCTCTGAATCCCTCGAGCATCACTGCTGCTCATACGTTGTGGACAGAAGTGGACTGCTTTCGTCAGGGGGTCCAACATAGGTCATGGAGGGCTGAGGCCACGTCACATTTTCATAACAACCACTGATCATGTAATCTCGCTCCATTTTCTTGCATCTAAAGATATCCTGAAATGTGTCAGGGATACGCCAATCATGGACCAACGCTAGACACACGTGGCTGGGGGTGACAACATGATTTCAGCGGTATGAACGGAAGTTGGGCTGCAGCTGTTGTGGGTACAGTACTTAGGGTACCCCCGGGAGCTCCCCCTCTCCCCCAAACCACCACCGTGAGGGCTGCCGGGGCCTTTGTTAAGCCACTGGCAAGGGAATTCTTACACTACTAATTCCCACACAAAAAACTCGTTCTCCATGTCCTACGTGTGAGGACTTCGTGCCGTGAAGCATTGCCTGGTAGGCGCAGAGAAAGAACAGTCTAGCTCTATACCATTTCAATATGGCTGCCAAAACATCTGAAGCTTTAAAGTAAACAGCCCTGTGGTTGATGGTCTAGACCAGGGCTCTTCAAACTGGGGGATGGGCCTCTCTAGGGTGTCCTCAAATGATCCTTGGGAGGCGCCAATCTTTGGCCAAGAGAAGCTTTATGCCAATAACAAGGCTTTGTTTTCAACAGAAAGAAATGAGCAGCAGAAACCGCTCTGTCATTGGCCATCACTAGCATGTTTTGTCACCCTCCATTACTCTAGTCCATGGGTACTCGCAAACATTTTCCCAGGGGCCAAAAAGTTTGGTCTGTGACGTGCCTGGGGGCCGAATTGATGTCAGGGCAGTGGCGGTCGGGTGGGGTAGCTGGGGGAAGTTGGTGGCAAGGTAGGTGTAAAAAGAAGCAAATGATATACATCTAGTGGCTGAAAAAAACAATGGGAAACCACAAAACCTGGAATTAATCCCAGCTTACCCACTTTTCCAAATTGTGTGATCCTAGGCAATTGTTTAGTCTCACTTTACCTCCTTTTTCTAGATTATCACATTTAAGATGACCTCGAAATACATGATTTGTAGTGTGCGCTGCACAAAAACTGCTTCTATGTTTGATTTATTAAACTATAATGTTGTTAATGTATGATAGGAACCCAGGCCACCCATAAAATGCACATACCAAGTGGCTTGCCTCTTTAATTTACTATTGATGGTGTTCTCAGGGTAGAGGAAAGAATTTATGTTGCCAAATTTTTGTATGAAAACTATCACTTTTAAATGAATACATACCAATGCACTTATAAAATAAACTGTACTAAGGCAAAACATTTCTGAATGTTAACTAAATACACTTTTTTAATTTTGAAGAGACTGTCTTAGTTTTACACTTGTGCTGCCAGAGGTCTTTAAAAATGAAGGCGTTTCTAAAGTTAAGTGCAGGAGTCCCTAGTTACTTATTTTCTTTAACACCAAATAAGTTTGAAATAAATGATTGTGTGTCTATTTAATATTTTTATTGTTAGTGCGGAGTCGAGCAAACAGCTGGCCAGTGCTCCTGTTGCCCCAGGGGCCGCATGTAAAGGTCAGAGGGGCTGCATGAGGCCTGCGGGCCGTACTTTGAGTATCCATGCTCTAGTCAATCCAACTAATAAACTCACATATCCTCTGCTCAAATTAACTCATTAAAAATACTAAAACTGAACTCATATTTCCCTATACTAATTCACCACTAATTCCTCTTGGGTTCCGGAGTAGCATGCTACTCGCCGAAAAGCGCTTTGGAGCATCGTCTGGGGTAGTAAGCGCTATATAAATACTATTACAATTACAATTTATATTCAAGCTGGGAGTATGTATTAAAAGGAAACGTACTCCAAATACGCTTCAAAATTCCCACCCCATCCCAACTTCTAATAATCACACTGTGAATACTTTTACGCAAGGCCTGCCTGACCAGAATAGTATGTTTGACATCATGTACTTGGTTGCATTTTTAAAACAGTAACAGAACGTAACTGCTATGGCTAAATAAGTCTAGACATATTTAAAATTTTCATGTAATAGAATTGTGAAAAAATCTGAGGCAGGGCCCAAATAATTTTTTTTCACTGGGGGGGCGGCATTAAAAAGTTTGAAGACCACTTGTCTAGACCTTGGAGAATACCTGCTGCAGACGGGCAGCCAATGAAGTGGCTGAAAGATTGGGATCACACGGTCACGCCTTGATAGGCAGGTGTCTGCTGAACTGGAGAGTTCTGCACTATTTGAAGCTGATGTGAAATCTCTACAGGGAGATGGGATTGCCGTAGTCCTGCTGGGACTGGATGAAAGCATTAACGACTGGCACATGAAGGTTCGTCTAAACGAAGGGCAGGACATTACCGAGAGTTTTTAGCTGCAGGAAGCACACACATGATGTGTTGGCCATCTGGGTGTCCACGAAGATGCTACAGATGTAAATACCCAGGTTGGAGACAGGTTTGAGCGATGTGGGAAGAAAGCTCATGATGTGGGGTCAGAGGTTGTTGGTCCAGTTGGAAGCATCTGGAGGAGTTCCAAAGTGTTCCGTTTTGGGAGGATGAAAGGAGCTAAGGAAGAGATTGTCGGTCAAGGAAGATTTAGAATGTTGTGGAAACTCAAAGATTCACTGTGTATCATTTGTACACATTTAAAAGAGGTTTATCTGAGGCCTCGGGGTTGGTCCTCAAGACCCATAAACCATCAGCATTACCAATTCATATGTAACTAAATATAAAGGTGCAGCAATGATCACTTCGACCCCCCACTCTGCATTTATAACATTTAAAAGAGGGCCCTACTTGGTGGAGAATCTTAGCCCATAACAGACTTACAGAGGGGAACATATAGATTAGGAGGAGTGCTTAATTTGCAAAATAATGAGTGTCAACACCCAAGTTGTTGCTCAGAAGCTGGACAAGATTGAGATGGCAATCCCAAGTCTGCCTAGTCTTGATTCCACTTCATGCCTCTTTAATCCACCACCAGACACTTCCTGACTCTTTAACTCACCCTCGCAGGTTCCTGTTTTCTCCCTCTGTCACTTTTGTTTTAGATTTCTCTTCCTCTACTGTGTTTTTCTCTCTCTTGCTTTGGATCAAAGTTTGTGGAGGAAAAATAAGTGTCAGTCCCCAAAAATAAGTGACGGTGGACCCCACCTGCAAACAAAAGCTTTCTTATCGAAGCTCTCTAACCTTGGGAGAAAATTTACAGTAAAGTGACCAGTGGTTTTCTAATCTCCAAAATGTTTTCAGACAGCTCAAAACACAAACTCCGTCGACAGCCTTGGCCGTTCTCGTGGTAAGGATAGCATGGTTGAATGTGTCAAAGTCTGCTGACAGATCTAACAGATAAAGTGTCTCAACACTGCTGTCATCCACCCTCCTCATCACGGTCAGTTTGTTGCTTCTTCCTGCATGGAAACCACCACAAAAAGACACAAAAGCCCATTTTCTTCCATGAATTTTGCAGCTTTGCAAAGACTAGTTTCTCGAGCAATTTGCCAGAAAAATTACTCATGAGAGGTTCTTCAGTAATGATTTGATATTTGCTGCTTTCCAGGCTTCTGGCACAGTTTTCATCCTTCTGTACTAATGAACAGCGTCAGCATATCTGACAGTAAGTGGACATGGAGCGGCTGTGTGATCCTTGGCCCACAGAGATCATTACATGGCCAGAGGGATGAGTGCCAGACATTCCAGAGCGGACTGAATCCTCAAAAACAGGGGTGAGCAGATATTTATCCATGACCAACAAGAGTACAGAATTTAGTGACTCCTACAGAAAATTCCTCTAGGTTCTATCATAACTGGATTTTGAGGGAAAAGTCAAATGGAATGGAAAGTGGAGCTTGCATATTTATCTATGCAGTTATTTGAACAAGTCTAATTCTTTTCACTGGATGGCCCATCTAATAATCTCCAAGGGGATCGGAATGAGGACGCTTTCAGGAGTGATATAGGTTATCTCTCTTTAAAGAAAAGTCCAGTTAGAATTTTACAGCGCCAATAGCTCTAACTCGAGCAAACGCGAGACCCATTGCATTGCAAGGGCTTGTTTTGTTTACTGAGCCCTGCTCCTAAAGAGTCTTTAGCACTGGCCAGGGGGGAAGTCTTTATCAGTGCAGCTTTGTTTATACAGCTGGTAGCAACGAATGCTGTCCCATCAGTTGCTAGAATACAGTTTTGGCTCTGCACAGATCTTCCCATAAACTAAAAAAAAAAAACCTTAAAGGCCACTCTATGTTTAGTGTGCATTATACAAGATTTTTTCCGATGCAAGGGGAAAGCAGTTATTTTTAACTGCTAAGTTAAAACTGATACCACTTAAACATTAGGGTCAGGCTATTAAAAGTACCTCAAACGTACATAAGAAAGGAACTATGAAGGCCAGGTACACACATGTTTTGTGTCAGGTGTGCCTTACACAGTGGATTAGTGTGGCACAATGGTTAGAGCAGCAGACCCTGGTGCAGAGATCTGGCCTGGGACCAGGGCTCAATTCCTGCCTCGGCAAGTTTTGGGCTCAAATCCCTTGGACCAGATAATTCTCGTCTCAGTGCCTAATCTAATTAATGGGTCCCACTCTGTAACTCTGGGCAAAAGCTTGCTTAATCTCCACAACAGTGCTTGGATGTATGGCTTCACCCTGGGGGTTTCCCAGGAGTGGGCACCTCACAGGGAAAAGCCAGGAGGGGTTCTACAGTGGTATGTGTATAGCGCTTTGAGACCCTAATGGGTGAGTAGTGTGCTATACAAGTGCAAAGTTTACAGTTTCACAATCCTTTTCAGGATTTTCCACCCAACGTAAATTGGTATTTGTGTTGGTTTTAAGGAAAAGTAACACTCTATACAAGGGGGTGTTCCATGGGAGGTACATCAGTTGTCCTGTGTAACCACTAATATTTTTTAAGCAAACTCTATCTATTAACAATTGAAGACAGAGTTTTGCGTTACAATTACTGCCACTTGAAAGCAGGTGTTAAAAGGAGAAATGCTTTTGTTTCTCCTAACATTTCTAACTTTGCATGTGCGCTACACTGTACAGCACATTACAAAGTAGGAACAGATTTGAAGTTAGTCTAAGCAAAGTATTTTGTACTGGAAGGGGACCCTTCCAGGGCACAATCTATGCTAGACTCACGTAAACACCGTTGCACCAAGATACACAGGCGTGCCCGTGGCACTTGGCTGTCTGATTTTGCACCAGCACTAGGGGAGAGGAGGAGAGCAACATATCTCTGTATAATTGTCAATTTACTGCTCTCCCCTATCATTCAAAGCAGCCCAACAACCTGGGGTGCTGCACTGCATTGTGGGAGAGGTACATAAACCTGGGCCTAAATGTCTTGTTTTTTTGCAAAGTCCCATTTATCTGGCTTATACACTTTTATAATCATCTAGCGTTCACTCCTGAACCCTCTGTATTTTGTTTTACTGAAGGTGTGGGAATAAATTACACAAGTATTTTATTCTTGTCAGCCCTGAGCTTAATTTGTCAAAGAATAAGTGCCAGAAACCAAAGTTTTGCTAAGAAGCCCGCAGCCGGAGCTACGGAAGGTCAGTGTGCCGCATACCAAGGTAGGTAACCTTGATTCAACCTCAGGTCTCTTCCATCCACCTCTAGACACTCCCTGACTCCTGTCTCACTTTTACAGGTTCTCTACCATCCCTGTTTTCTCTCCTTGTCACTGTTTTTCTATCTTCCTTCGTGACGCCTTTCTGCCTTTTTTGTTTTCTCCCCTCCTGGATCAAAGTCTTTTGAGAAAAAATAAGTGCTGGTCCCCAAAAATAAGTGCCGGTGGGCCCCACTCACAAAGCTCTGGCTCAAAGCAAGTACTGCTTCAGCCCCTGAATTCCCTGTTGTTGTTTATCACCAAATAATATTTGTTGGATGGACCTGTGAATCAATCCATGCGAAAGGAATAGATTTCAGGACACACATTGATAGACCACCAGACAGACAGATAGATGGATGAATGGATGGATGGAAGGAAAGATAGATAGATTTGTAATGACTATATTGATCATGTGTTTCTTTCTTGACAAACATACTGTGGCACTTGTGACAGTAATTCATGTTTGTCGGAGAAGTCTGGCATATATTGTTACTATTGCCTGCTTCTGAAATCCATGCTTGCCACTTTTATATGACAGTCGTCTCCGTCTGCCAGGTTGGTCTGGTAAATGTGGCAATAGGTCATGGCATCAGCAGCTCATGTTTGATGGTCTGAACTGGCAACCACTGTGGAAAGGAGAATGGCCAGTTCACTGGACGGGTCTGACGGAAATTGCCCTGTTTCTAGCGGATGTCTTAGATTCGAATATGGAATGAGAAGATGTCAGTGACATCCTACCATCCAGAAGATGCATAAGTGCTTCATAACAGCCCTCTAACTCACCAATTAAACACCAAGACTATTCACTCATTGAAGCTGAGAAATTCACCTGACTTAGGAGCATATCTATTCATGCTACAGACAGTGCATCTTCACAAGAAGAAATAGACTTCTTTCTGTGCAAGGGCATAGCTTGGTGAGTAAGTCTGGGAGGAGTGAGCTTCAGATTTCCAAACAATCGGGCAAGCACATAATGTTGAAATACATTATCCGACAAGCAGGGTGCACAAGAGGGAGCTAAGGGGCAGTGGAGAGGGAGAGGAATGTGGATTGGGAGGAATACTGAGAGAAAACACATTTTTGTAAAATAACTATAATTTTTTATGACTTTAGAACAGAGCGAGAGAGAGTCTTTGAGTATTTAAAACTTCCTGGTGAAATCCGGCGCACACCTCAACAAACTGGACTGAAATCCCCTGCACGCAATTATGTACCGGAATATACTATTATAAGGGGAGGGGTAAGGAGTATGAGCAACCACTGACTATTAAAATAACTGAACTGTAAGAAAAGTGAACTGAAAAACCATCTTAACTGTTAATACAGTGACCTTCACCTCCCATAATGCATTGTGGAAGGACCGGTGCAACATGTCAGAGTGCGAACCACAGACAAGACATTAATGAAGGCTCCTCGGCCAGAAGGAAGTCAAAGTTGGAAGTATGAGCTAGTGGCACGCACCGCATTTTGTATTTCACCCCGGTAATAGGTAAGCACCCCTGTGAATATCTGCAAGCCCTACCCTGAGAGTCTACAGCAACCTATGGGCCATGCATGCTGCTTGGTGGATTGGCCCACTCAACTATGTCAAGAGCCGTTTTGAGTCCTCGTGTGGCAGACTTGTCCAGCAGTCATGAATCAGTCCTTGCTTGGAGGATCTTTCAGAGAAACTGAGGCACTTGCAATCTGATAGTGTGTCATTAAAAAAATATGGGTTAAGGAAAGTTAAGGTTTGGCCAGTGGATATGCCACACTACATTGTTATCAAAACCCAACAAATACCTATAGGGGATTTATCTGGGGACATACAACGGTTGCAGTGTAGCACAACATGAGGCACTCAGTTCATCAGCTAAAGGACCTGTGCAGCCTGGATTCCGCAATGCACTGCTCATGACCTCATATGTGACATCACCTTTGAGGATATCTCTGAAGATATGGCATGTAATAGCTATTTTGAGAATAAGAGAAGTTAATGATGGAATGAGTGATTTCCACACACACACCTCATATACAAGTCTAGGTCTACGCCGCGTATTGAACATTAGTGGCAAGCATAGAGGCAGTTACAAGTCTACTCCCTACTTACCAGACATTTGTATTTGCAGCCACAAGTTTATAATGTCTCTTACAATAGTAATAGGTTTATAGGGCTTAATTTCTATTCTGTCCTATGCACCAGATTTGTATCCTCCCATTGACATATAGGACTGTATACTGTGCCCTATTCTCAGAAACAGGTACATTGGTATTGTTTGCTTTACCGCTCCAAGCAATAACTGCAGGTACCCAGGATAAGAAGTGCTTACTGATCTATGCATCAGTCACACGAGTACATGATCACAACTATGTGCTGTGTACTGTGAAGTAAGTAATGCTTAATTTGAGCCGATGGTTTCCAGTGCTCGGCACCAGCACTTTCACTGGCACTTATGACAACAGCCACATGGTGGCGCTGTTTGTGTAATTTAGATTTAAGCAGAACAACAGTTGTTTATTAGTTCAATATACACTTTGAACCCTCAGAGAAGTTTGAATTGTCACACTTGTACCAGTGTGATGGTTAGTTGTTGTGTAAGGTCTGTCTTTAGCAGTGTTGGCAGTGGCAATAGGTGGTGGAAACTGTGGTGCCCCCCTAACAAGGGCCCTGGCACTTGTTGTTTTACACTTTAAGCACTGGCAGTAAGGACAACTACATTTGTGTGCACCCATCTACATTCATAGCAAGTATAGAGAACTGGATCTGTACATTGCTACCCAGGCTGGTGACAGGTAAATCAAATCAGGTAAAGCAAATCTGTATTCTGGTCCTCCCAAGCAGCACCGCCTGCGGCGAAGGCCCACAAGTCATGTGACTGCCAGCAGTAACAAGTGTTATATATACTACTGGATGTGTATGTTGTTATGGGCATCAGGGAAGGCCGGGCAAGATCTGATCTATATTCTGCCTGTTACTCAGTATATGATACACACAAGCACATCCTTACACTCTTCTATGAGTCAGTGACAGGTAGACAGAGCCATGTTTCTGTGCATGCCTATACATCAACAATAATTATCTATATCCTGCCCTGTGCATTACTTCCCCATTTACAATACCAGATTAACAAATCTTCTTGGCAGCGAAGAAGAAAGCTACATAGGACCAGGTCTCAACATCACCATGGACATCCGTTGCATGCATGCTAGACCAGATCTATACAGGCTACCCTATGCATCAGCTGCACCGGTACATGACTGACTCACTGTGCTGTCCTGTGCACCTGAGACAGACCGAAGCTGTACACCAACACATGCACTAGCGGCAGATATCTATAGACTTAATTTTTATCTTAAAATGATCATCTGGAATGGGTCTAAAGGGCCACACCTGTGTGCTGCTCAATTATAAAGAACAGTTTCAAATTAAAATGTAGCACCTCAA
Organism: Pleurodeles waltl; assembly: GCF_031143425.1. Classification (NCBI taxonomy): domain Eukaryota; kingdom Metazoa; phylum Chordata; class Amphibia; order Caudata; family Salamandridae; genus Pleurodeles; species Pleurodeles waltl. The sequence continues at coordinate 36,725,430 of NC_090450.1, forward strand.
TGCAGACATATATGCATGTCTAATAAACACAAAAGAGATTACTAGAATGACTGAATTACTCTTAACCACCAGTTATTACTCTAAGTGTATTCCATTCTATTCCATCATTTTTTTCCTCACTTTGACACTACATTTAAATTTACCTCACGATGGCTTTGGTCGGAGCAGATTAAAACAGGTTTATCACAAAATTATTTAATTGAAAGAGTTTAATAACTTCTCCATAGGGCATTATCCCCTCCTAGAGGGCATTTACCACTGTTAACATCCTGAGCATTGGTCAATAACCCCTCATTGATGTTCTGTTATGCTGATCTGTTGCTATGGAGATCTTTTACTACCAAGACATATATATAACTATGATTCTAATATGCGGATTATTATATCAACGCCAATGTTAGGTTAGACAGATCGTTATATAAACTACCTTCTATTACACTTAGACCTACACCTATGAGGTTCTAGATATATCAGCAATATGCCATTCATCGGATCCCTATGTCGATCCCTATGTCAATGGTGTTCTAATATGCGGATATTTAGATGAACACCAATATTAGGTTAAAAGGGTCACTTGATAAACTACCTTCTGTTACACTGAGACCTACACCTATGAGGTTCTAGATATATCAACAATATGCCATTCATCGGATCCCTATGTCGATCCCTATGTCAATGGTGTTCTAATATGCGGATATTTAGATGAACACCAATATTAGGTTAAAAGGGTCATTCGATAAACTACCTTCTGTTACACTGAGACCTACACCTATGAGGTTCTAGATATATCAACAATATGCCATTCATCGGATCCCTATGTCGATCCCTATGTCATTGGTGTTCTAATATGCGGATATTTAGATGAACACCAATATTAGGTTAAAAGGGTCACTTGATAAACTACCTTCTGTTACACTGAGACCTACACCTATGAGGTTCTAGATATGTCAACAATATTTCGTTCATCGGATCCCTAAGTCAATGGTGCTCTAATACGGCGCTTTTTACACCAACTATGTGTTTCTACAGTGATTTCTAGGTAACCTCTGACCTGTTGTGCAGAATGCGACATTAGAGATCATATGTCAGTAGGATTTCTAAATCTGCAATGTTCCATCAACAGTGTTCTAATAGTCAGGTCTATATTGATCTGGTTCTGACTTCAGACAGACTAAAATCTGTGTTGAAGAACATTATATTGATGAAGTTGTTTCAGAACAATCTGTAATACTCAGGTCAGTCAGGTTTCTGTTTTAGGATTCTCAGCTCCAGATAGTCCTTCCTCTGTTGCACATAACTCTTAATTGAAGATATTCTATAAAAAAACAATCCCAATATATTGATGCCATCTCTTTCAAAGTTCTTCTCACACTTGGGTCTCCATAGAGACAATATTCTTTTAATGTGCTTCCCTACCTAAGAAGGTGCTGTGTTCTGAATTATAAATCTTTATTCAGACTCTGTGCTGTGACACAGAACACCATACAGAACACGTGACAGGTGAAACCAATCAGACCCTGTTCTTTCAGTGAGGTAGGTGACGCAACGCCGCCTGCAGTGAAGGCCCATGAGTCAAGTGACTGCCTGCAATAACAAGTGTTATTGACTGGTTGGGGGTTAATAATGGTACAACATGCTGACTTAGGGGTTCATAGCATTAATGAGCGGTTGCTCATGCTGAGAGCCGTGGCCTGAGCTAACCCGCCAGCAAAGGGGCGACAGTCGACATCATCAAAGGAAAAAGAGAGATGGAAGACATTCTGGCATGCGTACAGTACCAAAAATACCCATGCATTACTTTTATTATCTGTGAGGAGAGGTTCTGACACAATAATCTCTTCACTGCCCCCCTTCTTCCCCGCGGATCTCTGCACAAGGATGCGCTGTCTCGTGAGCGCATCTTTTCAATGATCCCCTAAGGCACCGGGTGCACTCACCCTCTGCATCGGGCCTCACAGGGCAGGTCCCGTCCCCAAGGATCGGAGGTAAAGCTGGCGCCTTCTGTCCCGATACAGGCTGGAGGGCCCCCCGGACACCAGCTCGCTGAGTGCAGCAGTGCTCGGTACCAGGGTCGGCTCCTGGGCGGACTTCCAGTCCCAGCGCACACTCGAGGAAGAGATTCCTGGAGCCCGGGCGGAGAGGAAACTCTGCCCACTTCCAGTCCCAGGAGTGAGTCACTGTGTGCAGTGCAGGCATCATCGGCACTGGAGGGCCTGGCGCCGGTGGAGAGAGGGCACGGGTCTCCCAGCCCAGGACTAGCCATCCGTCGGCACTGCAGGGTCTGGCGCCAGTGGAAGAGGGCAGAGGGACCTGGGAACAGGCGCCCCCAGCCTAGGATTAGCCATTCCTCGACTCTGCAGGGCCTGACGCCAGTAGTGGGCAGAGGGACATGGGTACAGGGGCTGCCACCCTAGGATTAGCCATCCCTCGGCAGTGCATGGCCTGGCGCCAGTGGAAAGGGCAGAGGGACCTGGGAACAGGGGCCCCCAGCCTAGGACCAGCCATCCCTCGGCACTGCGGGGCCTGACGCCAGTAGAGGGCAGAGGGACCTGGGTACAGGGGCTGCCACCCTAGGATTAGCCATCTCTCTGCACTACAGGGCCTAGCGCCAGTGGAAGAGGGCACAGGGAACTGGGCACAGGGGCTCCCAGCCTAGGACTAGCCACCCCTCGGCACTGCAGGGCCTCGCGCCAGTGGAAGAGGTCACAGGGACCTGGGCATAGGGGCTCTCAGCCTAGGACCAGCCATCCCTCGGCACTGCAGGGCCTGGCGCCAGTGGAGAGAGGGCAGGGGGCTCCCAGCCCACGACTAGCCACCCCTCGGCACTGCAGAGCCTGGTGCCAGTGGAAGAGGGTAGAGGTACCTGGGAACAGGGCCCCCCAGCCTATGACTAGCCATCCCTCGGCACTGTAGGGCCTAGCGCCAGTGGAAGAGGGCACAGGGACCTGGGCACAGGGGCTCACAGCCTAGGACTAGCCACCCCTCGGCACTGCAGGGCCTGGCGCAAGTGGAAGAGGGTAGAGGGATCTGGGAACAGGGGCCCCCAGCCTAGGACTAGCCATCCCTCGGCACTGCAGGGCCTGACGCCAGTAGAGCGCATAGGGACCTGGGTACAGGGGCTCCCACCCTAGGACTAGCCATCCCTCGGCACTGCAGGGCCTGGCGCCAGTGGAAGAGGCCAGAGGGACCTGGGAACAGGGACCCCCAGCCTAGGACTAGCCATCCCTCGGCACTGCGGGGCCTGACGCCAGTAGAGGGCAGAGGGACCTGGGTACAGGGGCTGCCACCCTAGGATTAGCCATCTCTCTGCACTACAGGGCCTAGCGCCAGTGGAAGAGGGCACAGGGAACTGGGCACAGGGGCTCCCAGCCTAGGACTAGCCACCCCTCGGCACTGCAGGGCCTCGCGCCAGTGGAAGAGGTCACAGGGACCTGGGCATAGGGGCTCTCAGCCTAGGACCAGCCATCCCTCGGCACTGCAGGGCCTGGCGCCAGTGGAGAGAGGGCAGGGGGCTCCCAGCCCACGACTAGCCACCCCTCGGCACTGCAGAGCCTGGTGCCAGTGGAAGAGGGTAGAGGTACCTGGGAACAGGGCCCCCCAGCCTAGGACTAGCCATCCCTCGGCACTGTAGGGCCTAGCGCCAGTGGAAGAGGGCACAGGGACCTGGGCACAGGGGCTCCCAGCCTAGGACTAGCCACCCCTCGGCACTGCAGGGCCTGGCGCAAGTGGAAGAGGGTAGAGGGATCTGGGAACAGGGGCCCCCAGCCTAGGACTAGCCATCCCTCGGCACTGCAGGGCCTGACGCCAGTAGAGCGCATAGGGACCTGGGTACAGGGGCTCCCACCCTAGGACTAGCCATCCCTCGGCACTGCAGGGCCTAGCGCCAGTGGAAGAGGGCACAGGGACCTCGGCACAGGGGCTCCCAGCCTAGGTCTAGCCATCCCTCGGCACTGAAGGGCTTGGCGACAGTGGAAGAGGGCAGAGGGACCTGGGCACAGGGGCTACTTGCCTAGGACCTACCAACCCTCGGCACTGCAAGGCCTGGCACCAGTAGAGGGACCTGGGCACAGGGGCTCCCAGCCTAGGACCAGGCATCACTCGGCACTGCAGGGCCTGGCGCTAGCGGAAGAGGGCACAGCGACCTGGCACACGGGCTCCCAGCCTAGGACCAGGCATTCCTCGGCACTGCAGAGCCTGGCACATGTGCAACAGCCAGCGGCTGTGTGCAGTGCAGGCATCATCAGCACTGCAGGGCCTGGCGCCAGTGGAAGAGAGAGCACGGAGGCTCCCAGCCTAGGACCAGGCATCCCTCGGCACTGCAGGGCCTGGCACCAGCGGAAGAGAGAGCACAGGGACCAGGGCACAGGGGCTCCCAGCTTGGGACCAGCCATCCCTCTGCACTGCGGGGCCCTGGCACCGAGCATGAGAGAGCCCAGGGACTCCCAGCATAGGCCTAGGCATAGTGACTCCCAAATCAGGACTAAAGATAAATACGGGGTAGGGTTAGGGCAATTTAGTTTCCGTGTTGCAGCTCCTCCCTGGCTATCTCATCGCTGCACCTGCTGCCATCAGTGCAAGAGAGAGCAGGGGCCCCAAGGTACAGTCCCCCCTAACAACCAGGGTGCAGAGACTCCTAAAGGAGGTTTAACCGCTATCAGCTCTGCACACCCTGGCACCAGTGCAAGAGAGGGCAGAGGGACAAAGCAACAGGGTCTCCCAGCAGGCATCTCTAATTAGTGAACCTCCTGCACCAGTGCAAGAGTTGAGTCCCTGTGTGCAGTGCAGGGCATCCCTCAACACTGCACACTCTGCCACCAGTGCAAGTGAGGACAGAGGGACAAAGCAACAGGGACTCACAGTCTCCCAGCAGACATCTCTCATTAGTGAGCCTCCTGCACCAGTGCAAGAGTGAGTCCCTGTGTGCAGTGCAGGGCATCCCTCAACACTGCACACTCTGCCACCAGTGCAAGTGAGGACAGAGGGACAAAGCAACAGGGACTCACAGTCTCCCAGCAGACATCTCTCATTAGTGAGCCTCCTGCACCAGTGGAAGAGTGAGTCCCTGTGTGCAGTGCAGGGAATCCCTCAGCCCTGCACACTCTGCCACCAGTGCAAGTGAGGACAGATGGGCAAAGCAACAGGGACTCACAGTCTCCCAGCAGACATCTCTCATTAGTGAGCCTCCTGCACCAGTGCAAGAGTGAGTCCCTGTGTGCAATGCAGGGCATCCCTCAGCCCTGCACACTCTGCCACCAGTGCAAGAGAGGACAGATGGGCAAAGCAACAGGGACTCACAGCCTCCCAGCAGACATCTCTCATTAGTGAGCCTCCTGCACCAGTGCAAGAGTGAGTCCCTGTGTGCAGTGCAGGGCATCCCTCAACACTGCACACTCTGCCACCAGTGCAAGTGAGGACAGAGGGACAAGGCAACAGGGACTCACAGTCTCCCAGCAGACATCTCTCATTAGTGAGCCTCTTGCACCAGTGCAAGAGTGAGTCCCTGTGTGCAATGCAGGGCATCCCTCAACACTGCACACTCTGCCACCAGTGCAAGTGAGGACAGATGGGCAAAGCAACAGGGACTCACAGTCTCCCAGCAGACATCTCTCATTAGTGAGCCTCCTGCACCAGTGCAAGAGTGAGTCCCTGTGTGCAGTGCAGGGAATCTCTCAGCCCTGCACACTCTGCCACCAGTGCAAGTGAGGACAGATGGGCAAAGCAACAGGGACTCACAGTCTCCCAGCAGACATCTCTCATTAGTGAGCCTCCTGCACCAGTGCAAGAGTGAGTCCCTGTGTGCAATGCAGGGCATCCCTCAGCCCTGCACACTCTGCCACCAGTGCAAGAGAGGACAGATGGGCAAAGCAACAGGGACTCACAGTCTCCCAGCAGACATCTCTCATTAGTGAGCCTCCTGCACCAGTGCAAGAGTGAGTCCCTGTGTGCAGTGCAGGGCATCCCTCAGCCCTGCACACTCTGCCACCAGTGCAAGAGAGGGCAGAGGGACAAAGCAACAGGGTCTCCCAGTCTCCCAGCAGACATCTCTCATTAGTGAGCCACCTGCACCAGTGCAAGAGTGAGTCCATGTGTGCAGTGCAGGGCATCCCTCAGCCCTGCACACTCTGCCACCAGTGCAAGTGAGGACAGATGGGCAAAGCAACAGGGACTCACAGTCTCCCAGCAGACATCTCTGCAAGAGAAGGAAAAAGGGCAAGACACTAGTAGCCAACAGCTGAATATCCATTGGCACTGAACCTCCTGTCACTAGTGCAAGAGAGATCATGGGGACACAAGGTACAGACTCCCAGGACTAGACATTCTGCACACTGCACACTCTGTCACTAGTGCAAGACAAGGCACATGGGCCAGACACTAGTAGCCAAGAGCTGAATATTCCTTGGCGCTGTACCTTCTGTTACCAGTGCAAGAGACAGCACGAGGACACAAGGTACATACTCCCAGGGTTAGAAATCATTAAGCTCTGCACCCTCTGCCATTAGTGCAGGAGAAGGCACATGGACCAGACACTAGTAACCAAGAGATAAATACCCTCGGCACTGCATTTCCTGTCACTAGTGCAGGAGAAAGCACAGCGACACAAGGTACAGAGTAACCCAGGGCTAGACGTTAAGCGTACTGCACCCTCTGCCATTAGTGCTGGAGAAGGCACAAGTACCAGGCACTAGTAACCAAGAGATGGATATCCCTCGGCCCTGCACCTCCTGCCACTAGTGCAAGAGAGGGCACAGGGACAGCGACTCCAAGGACTAGGCATCATTAGGCTCTGCACCCTCTGCCATTAGTGCAAGAGAAGGCGCAAGGACCGGACACTAGTACCCTGAACGTCCTGCCACTAGTGCATGATGGGAACTGGGACCGAGGTGCAGGGACCCCCAACCAAGGAATAGACATCCCTCAGCACTGCACCCGCTGTCACCAGTGCAAGAGAGAGTCCCTGTGTGCAGTGCAGGACATCCCTCGGCACTGCAGGTCCCTGGCACCAGTGCAAGAGAGGGCACAGGGACCAGGGCACAGGGACTCCCAGCCTAGGCCTAGACTGCCCTCAGACATCCCTCAGCACTGCACCCGCTGCAAACAGTGCAAGAGAGAGTCACAGTGTGCAGCGCAGGACATCCCTTCGGCACTGCAGGTCCATGGCACCAGTGCACAGGAGCGCACAGGGACTCCCAGCCTGGAAGAAGACACCCCTCAGCACTGCACCCGCTGCCACCAGTGTAAGAGAGTGTCACTGTGTGCAGTGCATGCCTCATCGGCACTGCAGGTCCCTCGCACCAGGGCAAGAGTGAGCACAGGGACCAGGGCATAGGGACTCCCAGCCTAGACCTAGACTGCCCCAAGCACTGCACCCACTGCAAACAGTGCAAGAGAGAGAGTCACCGTGTGCAGTGCAGGACATCCCTCGGGCACTGCAGGTCCCTGGCACCAGTGCACAGCAGAGCACAGGGACCAGGCCACAGGGGCTCCCAGCCTAGGAGAGAACATCCCTCAGCACTGCACCCGCTGCTACCAGTGCAAGAGAGAGTCACGATGTGCAGTGCATGCATCATCGGCACTGCAGGGCCCTGGCACCAGTGCAAGAGAGAGCACAGGGACGCCCAGCCTAGGAGCAGGCATCCCTCAGCACTGCACCCACTGATGCCTCACTGCACTTGAACCCTCCTTGCTAAGATCTTTGAAGGTAAAGACATTGCCGGGGTGAGTTCTGCAGCAGTTTCTGTGGTGCCACTCCTCCCAGGCCCCCAAATCAGCTGATGCCACTTCACAGGGGGCAGAGGGCTTCCTTCAGGGCGCTGTACTGAAGACACTGCATCAAGCCAAGACTGAGGTACATCTGAAGAGCTGTGTATGGGTCACGAGTCTATAACAGCAGAATGGGAGATTCTACAGCAAGGGGGACTGGGCACCCTAGAGGGTCCTCAAATGATCCCTGGGGGTGCACCAGTTTCTGGCCAAAAGAAGCATTATGCTGATAACAGGGCTTTGTTTTAAGCTGGAAAAATGAGCAGCATTAGACCGATCTGTAAAGAGCCACCAATAGCATGTTATCTCATTTATATCCAAGCTGGGAGTAGGTGTCAAATGGGAAAGGACTCCAAATACTCGTCAAACACCCCACCAACCAATAATCACACTGTGGATACTTTTACACCTTAGTGAGGCCTGCCTGACCAGAATAGTATGTTTGGCATCATGAATTTGATCGCATTTTTAAAACAGTAACAGTCCCTAATTGTAATGTTTAAATAGGTCCAGACGTATTTAAACATAGCCAATTTAAAATAATAATTGTGAAAGATTTAGAGGGGGCTTGATGATTTTTTCTTCTTCACTGGGTAGGCGTGACATTAAAAAGTTTGAAGACCACTGTGTTGGATTGAGGTTACTTCCAGAGAAGTCTGGGGTGTTCAGTGCAGAAATTAAAGAGAGTGAAAATAAATAATAAAATCCAGGATTTGTAAAGCACATGAAATCACCCATCAGGGTGTCAAGGCGCTGAATGGCAAGCATGGGGAGATTAAATGGTTTGCCCAGAATCACAGGCTGTTGAGTGAATGCCGAGACTTGGCTCCCTCAGCTCCGAGGCCAGCGGCTATGACAGCTAGGCCACACCCTCTCTTGTAGCGGGTCTGGACTGAGGTATCCTGGTAGCAATTTACGTGAGGTGCTCTGTTCAGGTGGGAGCGTGTGTGCTGCTGTCAGGACTGAAATACACAGGCAGAACTAGAGGGTTTTAATAAAATTCACTCAAACGGGGTGATAGAAAGCAGGACCATAGCTTCAGGGTGGGTATAGGGTGTTACACACTCCCTAAAAAATGTATTCTGTTGTAAATAGTTGGGTACAAAAGTTTTCTGTCGGGTACGGTGAGGTGGCTGTCAAATTTCACCTGAGATTTTTCCACACACATAGACTTAAACACACTCTCTCTCTCGCCTGCTTTGAAGGTCTTAAAAAAATGTTGGTCCTTTTAAAAATATTGGGTCTAACAATACATACTGCCCCTAAGCCCCCTCATGCCCTTCTTAATTTAGGGAAATCTAAGGTTCACACCCCACAATGACCAAGCCACGCCCCTCGATAGATGTCAAGATAGAGGGGGCATGGGAGGAGCTCGAAACATGGGTGGTATTTTTTCACATGGCAAGGTGGCAACCTCACCTGTAACTCATGCCCACCAAGTTGAAGCCACCTATGAGGCACTTGGGGTCGAGAACTCTGTACGTAGACCTTGCTCATTAAACAGGAGAGAAATAGCCTATATGTTTCTGCATTCTATCCCTAGGTTCACTTCCTGGATTAAACCAAGGCCTGGTTTATTGCATTCACTGTGGATGTGTTTATGTTTTACACATTTATCCCAGGTGAATAGCTCAGCCTCCGCCCTGTGTCATGATACCTAATAACATGCAGCAGAATGTGCGTCTCTTAAATGACATTAGGAAGTGCAGGTCCATGCACTGAGGGAATGTAACAGCACTTTATACCTCTGGATTCCCAGAGCAGGTGGAAACTTCACCACTCGGGGGCACAGCACTTACCTTTCCACACTATATAGCTCACCTGTTTTGTTCCCGGAGTACTACTGAATATAGACCCCCCAGAATATCGAGCTAGAAGAATACTGGGGACAGAGTACCAAAAGGTAAGATCACAGACGGAAGTATACATTTACTAATCGCCACGGTACATTAGGGTAGATTTAGGAGCCCCTTGCACCCTAATATCGCCACATTAGTGTCATTTTTTTTCGCCAATGTGGCAAGATTATGGCAAAAACACCACGCCAGATTTACAAAGTGGCACAATGCATGCATTGCTCTACTTTGTAACCCTGTGCGCCACATTATGCCTGCACCAGGCATATTGTATGTAAGGGGGTGTTCCCCCGTTAGAGGGGGGTGAAAAAATGTCGCAAAGAAATTTCAAAGATTTCTTTGAGTCATTTTTTTTCAGCATTTTTTAACGTCTGCTCAGAGTAGGCATTAAAAGGGGGCACCCCATTGGTTACAATTATGGCGCTAACCCTGAAAAGTATATCAATAGTGTCAGAAATTCTGATGCTAATGCCCCCAACCTGCGCCATGGTGTGCACCATGGTGGTGGTAGTGGCCCAATATGTGGAGTTGGGTACATGGACGCCATGTATGGGTCAGCTGTAACCTCTGGCTTGCCTTTTGCTACCTCTGGCACTGCCTTTCCGACCCCTGAGCTGAAAGGTGGCAAATTCAGTGCCAGGAACACATTGGCAGCTTCTACTTATGAAGGTCAGTTGGGGCTCCACCCTCTCTGTTTTCTGTCAATTCTTTATAACACGAATAGTGAATAATAAGGTATTATTCACTATTAGTGTGATAAAAATAGAGTTTAATTAACTGATGTGCCCTTCCATGGTACATGAGGTAGATAAACAATGCTTTTAAATGTATGATGTGTGCGTGCTTGAGAGTGAGAGCATGTTTATGTGAGAGAGTGTGTGTAAGTATGATGTGTGTGTGTGTGTGTGTAGGAATGTGTATTAGTGAAAGTCGGCTACCCCTGGCATTTCGGTGAATTGACGTCCATGGTTGGATATAGAAAACTAGACTTACCTGTCAATCATTTATTTTTAGTATTTTGCTCTTGATATTGTGTGGTATCGATATTCTGGTGCATTCTCGTTAAACTTATTGGTTGCCACAGAGCATCTCAGACATGGATGAAATGCCCAAAGCTCAACAAGAGATATCATAGTCAGAAGCAGTCCGCCCTTAAGGTCAGAGAGGGCTACGCGCCCTCCCCCAAATCTTACATTTCATTCCGCGCCAAGATACCCCTATGGTGGTGACACACACTTTAAAAATAGGGTTATGTTAGTGTTAAGTTGACTACTGGCTGAGGGGCTTGCATTTATTGCCCTTGATCTCAACATCCAATCAGAGGGGTTTGGCTGCACTTCTGAAATGTTTGGTGGCTCCTGTGGCCTTAGAGAGCATCTTCCTGTTGTTGATAGCCAGATTTTGCCCTGGTAACCCCACTGACACCAGTCTGGACTGATTCAGGTAGGGATCTGTACTCTCAGTGTACATGCTCCAATTGCAAGGTGAGAAGACCACACCACAGGTACTATTGACGCGTTTCATTGTGGGAAGGAAAAACTAGGCTGAGACAAGGATCTGGCTACCTTCCTACCCACCAGGTACAAAGTATTTGGTGAGAGGGCAGGAGAATTTTATGTGCAGGCTGAAACAGATGTATACCAAAATATTAAGGTTAGTAATATTGTCCTGCTAAAACATCAAATCAAGAATATCAACTGACAAGAATATTTTATCCTAAACATTGTTTCCAAAAATTCTGTCCTTTTAGAGCTAATAATGCATTAGAATCCCAAAGGGGGTCTGTAAAATATTAAATAGTGCTGTAGATTTTCAGAGAGTTGCTTTATAAGAGCAGAAGTGTGCTGTAGAATCTCAAAGAGGGCCTGCTTAATTTTAAAGGGTGCTGTAGATTCTCAAAGAGCTGCGTCATAAGCTCGGAGTGGTCCTTTAGAGGGGTTTTGTAGAATCTCAAAGGGGTCTGTAGAGTTTTATAGGGTGCTGTAGATTCTCAGAGAGCTGCTGTATATGTTCAGGGGTTGTTGTGGAATCTCAAAGGGGTCTGTAGAGTTTTATAGGGTGCTGTAGATTCTCAGCGAGCTGCTGTAGAAGCTCAGAGGGGTGTTGTAGAATCTCAAAGGGGTCTGTATAGTTTTATAGGGTGTAGATTCTCAGAGAGCTGCTGTATAGGCTTGGAGGGTGCTTTTGGCAGCGTGCTATCGCAGAGCAAAGTTGCTCAATCTCAGAGGAGGCTGTACAATCTTAGCAGGTGGTGCATATTCTCAGGGTGGTGCTTAATACCACCTTACCTCGGGTGCTTAATTGCAGAAATGGTGCTGTGTCATCCAAGAGGGCTGCTGCTATAAAGTCTACGGGTAGTGCTGAAGCATCTCAAATGAGTGCTGTATTATAAGGAGTGTTAACACATAATCTAAGACGGGTGATGGACAACCCATGAGGAAGGCTGCAACATATTCAGAAGGCTACAAAAAGGCAAAGGGTTGATTTAAACCTGGAAATGGTGGTGTGTTACCCCCTGTGAGGTGCTGTTAAGTAACATCAAGATCGGAGCCGGTCGGTCTCAGAGGAGTGCTGTGATTTTGAGCAAGTCTCAGTTTAATCAATAAGTGGTGTGCAACAGCAGACTGGTCCTGAACAAACTGACTGTGGTGCTATACAATAGTATATGGATTCTTCTGCAGAGCTGTGGCATCTCAGTGTGGTGATGTACAATGCCAGATGGATGCTGTGCAACAACACACTGGTACTATACAATGTGACTGTTGTGCTATAGACTAGAATAAGGATTCTTCTGAAGAGCTGTGGCATCTCAGTGGGGTGCTGTACAATGCCAGATGGATGCTGTGCAACAACACAATGGTACTATACAATCTGACGGTTGTGCTATAGACTAGAATAAGGATTCTTCTGAAGAGCTGTGGCATCTCAGTGGGGTGATGTACAATGCCAGATGGATGCTGTGCAACAACACACTGGTACTATACAATCTGACGGTTGTGCTATAGACTAGTATAAGGATTCTTCTGAAGAGCTGTGGCCTCTCAGTGGGGTGATGTACAATGCCAGATGGATGCTGTGCAACAACACATTGGTACTATACAATCTGACTGTTGTGCTATAGACTAGTATAAGGATTCTTCTGCAGAGTTGTGGCATCTCAGTGGGGTGCTGTACAATGCCAGATGGATGCTGTGCAACAACACACTGGTGCTATACAATGCGACTGTTGTGCTATAGACTAGAATAAGGATTCTTCTGAAGAGCTGTGGCATCTCAGTGGGGTGCTGTACAATGCCAGATGGACGCTGTGCAACAACACACTGGTACTATACAATCTGACGGTTGTGCTATAGACTAGTATAGGGATTCTTCTGCAGAGCTGTGGAATCTTAGTGGGGTGCTGTACAATGCCAGATGGACGCTGTGCAACAACATACTGGTACTGTACAATCTGACTGTTGTACTGTACAATAATATAAGGATCCTTCTTCAGAAGGATACTGTGGCATGTCAGAGGAGTTCAGTACAATACCGGATAGATGCTGTGCAACAACACACTGGTAGTGCACAATCTGACTGTGGTGCTGTACAATGATAAAGGGATGATTCTGCAGAGGGAGAATGTGGCATCTCAGAGGAGTGCTGTAATGTGAGCATGGTTCAGTGTAACCAATGAGTGGTGTGCAATAAATCTGGTACTGTGCAATCTGATTGAGGTGTTATACAATAATATAAGGATTCTTCTGCAGAGGGATGCTGTGGCATCTCAGAGGAGTTCAGTACAATACCAGATGGTTGCTCTGCAACAACATACTGGTACTGTGCAATTTGACTGTGGTGTTTTACATACGTAAAGGGATTCTTCTGCAGATTGGTGCTGGCATCTCAGACCTACGCTGCCCTATCTCGGAGGGGTGCAGTGGAATGCCAGATGGATGCTGTGCAACAACAGAGCGGCGCAGGTGTGGGAAAGAGACAGCTGTGTGTTCCGATTCCAGGAAGCACCGCTTCCCTTTAATTCGGAGACACTGGGCTGACCCCCGTTTCCTTTTGTCTCTTCTCCTTCCTGTTCCCTTCCGCAGGCTCCAGGCTGAGACTTTGCAGGCTCGAGCCAATTGCACAGCTGTTGCCACCGACTAGAGATTGTCCCCTATTTCCAGGCTGGAATCTAGGTCTTTAATTCTGGCAAACGGGAAATCCGACGCAGCCTCTTCGTTATCCCAGTGGATTAATTAGATGCAAACAGCCTATTCTCGTGAGATAACGTATGCAAAGCGCACGGTGTCCACGGCCAAAGTGTCAAAAATCTGGAAAATTGGGAAAGTTGATTTGAAGTATGTGTGATCTATTTATGGATTTATTACGAGTTTATGTACTTTATTTTGTTTTTTTTCCCCCTTTTTCCCTCCTCTCTTTTTTTCCTTTTTGAACGCAATCATGTGGAAAGAGAGTGTGTAAAATATTGCCTGTTTCTTCGTGATTTTTAATTTATTTCGCATTAATGAATTGCAATTTATATTTTGTATGATTCAGCTAGATCTGAACAAAATAACCATTAAAAACAGATGCCCCCCTAAGAAAAGCCGTTGTAACACCCATCCATGCACATAAAATACACAGACATTTCCCAGGATAGAAGTCATCATACATTTGCACTAAGCTACACAAACGAATGTGGGAATAAACATCGAACAATGATCAACTAACTTCACACAACGAAATACCAACCAGAGACAGTGCAGACCGATGGCCTTGCCAAATCTGAACCAAAAAGGCATCCGGATTGAGAAAGTGCCATGATGCCATAACAATGGCAGTTAGCGCTATGGAGATGTAAATAACACAATATTACCTCCCTAACGTAGAAAAAGCCCTACATACATGGGTACCCCCACTCTCCTCAAGCCCCTAGAGGTCTACACCCCCACTGCAGTGATCAGAAAGTGAAGAGTGGAGGCGCATGGCTATCGCTGGTGGGGCAGGACCCAGGGCTGTGGTAAGCCCACCGAACCCCGATAAAGGATGTCTTTCGCAACCCTACCAGGGACCAGGGAGCCATTTTCTCTGCATGCATTGTGGCCTGTGGCACTGACCCGTGGCATAGCGAGGCTTCAATGGACTCTAATGCACTCCCCACTTAAGCCCACCCTAAAAGCCACAATCACCCCTTGCGTGAATGCGTTCTTGGTAGTGGTTCTGTTTCTCTGCACACATGTATGACATTGTTTCAATGAAAATTTGTGGGAAGTTTTGAGTTTAAAAACCCATCAGAACTTTAAGATTGGTGAAATAAAGGAAGGAATTAGAGTGAACGCGAAAGGCGGATTTTGCGTCTTACCAAAAGGGACTTATGACGAATATTAGGTTCACCAGGCCACTAAACATTTGTAAAACCTCCACCTGATTTAAAGGCAATCCCGCAGGGGCTAGGATGCAATGTCATCAGTACTCCCAGGGAAGGGTTAAAGGTTTCATTTTACACTGAGGCAACAACTTTGGAAAAATGGAGATGATTTAAACAGAATCGGGCAAAGATCCCCTACTCTCCAAACACCCGCCGATTATTATTTGAGGATACATCAGTGGCACATAAGAAAGTTATAAGCCCATTTCACTTAACATGTCACTATCTCTATCCTTGATTTAAAAGGCAATTCCAAGCTGCCAAGTCCACTTCACCTAGTACCCATCAGAGGGGCCCTGTCATTGACCACCAGGAAATCTACCAGAACCCCATACTGGCAAATATCTGTCCAATGTCTAGAGCTCTGTACAGTTTACACAGTGACCAGTACTAACCATAAGGCCCAGTAATTTAATGTAATGTAAGGTGGTTTTGTAGAGCACTGCTTGCCACCAGGGAGGTTCCAGTTATCCAGAAAAGTAGATGTTTGTCCAGGCTGCAATACTGCAACAATCTAATCCTTGCTTTATTTTTACAATTAAGGGTAATGCACATATTTTCCAGAATTCCACAGGGATAGGGTAATGCTACAGTATTTTTATTATTATTCTTTCGAACTACAGAGTTCTTTTGATATCAAGATCACAATATGAGTGCCACGCTATGAGAGAGAGCTGTGTCACTAGGGCTCAGACCTTTGACATTCAGGTCACAAACAAATATCTTCAGGAGGTGCATTAACCCACTGATCTGTCAAAGATTGCAACCTGAAGTAAGTTCCTGCAGCTGGTGCATTCACCCACTCAGTTTTCTGAAAAGATTAGATTAGAACCTGTGATCTGTAGATCACACGTAGATCTCTGCAGTCACTATATGACCCCAGTGAACTGTCTCATGAGGATTAGAGCCACTGACCTGCACATTACACACAAAGCACTGCAAAAGGTAACACATGGCCTATCTCACTCCCATTAATCTACAACATGCACAGTCTCTTTAGGTCTTCTGCTGTTTTCTTTTTATGTCTGTTCTATTTCCTTTTTCACTTCTTCCCTGCTCTGTTTTTAAGCTCTGGTTAATTTTTCTCTTCTGCCTCTTTTTAATAGATTTTCCTTTTATTTTTAATTTGTTGACAAATTCACTTTTATTCTTTTCCCCAATATTTTCCTCCACAGTCCCTTAACGCAGAATTAAAAAAGGGGATTAGCACTTTATCGCAAAAGTGCATAATGCTCAAATTTTAATTGACTAATCAAACTCAGATTGATAAATAAACAGAAAAAAAACTGCTTACCTCATTTTGTAGGAGCGTGCATCCGTGTTGGCACGTGCTTACAAAATGATGAGACTGCTGTGTCATTTAGCTTTTTAGGTCGAGCGTAAGCGCTTGTACTTGTGTATACTTTTAGTATGCTTATGGCTTAAAGCAATTTCATTTGTTGGTCGCAGTGTCCTTTAAAAATTCTTGCCCGCTAGTGGTCAGTTCTGCCTTTTTCTCCCTGCCTTTTCTGTTTCAGGCCAGTGATCAACTACTGTATTATTCCACGTTGGTTTCTTTACCTGTTGCTGTGACAGACTACTTTGGCATTTCTTTGTTGCTGCCTTTTCACTGTGGGTGTTTTAGGCTGGTTGCTGCCTGCGTTTTATTGCAGCACTCCGTTCCTCCCCACCTCCTCCCAGGTCGCTGACATTTGATTTGGCTATATTCCAGTGCTGTCCTCTTCTGGCTCCTGGAACATTTGCTCCACCATTCAATCTTTAATAAAAGGTAGCTCCTAGAGTTCATTTTTTTTAATGTCATTTTACCACTGCCCAACACCCTTTATTGTAGAATGTAGTTAAACCTATAATCAATGATGTGAAGCTTGCAGGGCCTGGCATTTGGTATCTCTCCAAGGCCCCTCCTGACATCCGCACAGAGGGCATTGCTTATCTCCCTTATTGGGGCCATAAATCTTCTCAGGCTGCTCTGCTATAAATAACTTCACTAGAGCTTTGTTGAAAAACAAGGCAAGAACACTTGCAAGACTTTTCATTCTGTTAATATAAAAAATAAAAAGAATTCCAGCCTTATTTTCCAATTTCTGTTCAGACGTTTACACAACTCGAGGTAGTGCAGTCACCTTCTCATCTCTTCTCAAGGGCTTGGTTTTTTTGGAGACTCCAAAAGGATCTTTGTAGCCCAATAGCAAGGGCAGAGGCTTGCCTGAAAGCTAAGTTGTGTTAATTTTCAGTAATTCTGCTCAGGTCACCGTGTGTTACCCCACTGTCTTCACTGTTTCACATGTCAGCTAATGCTTTCTGTCTTATTCCTGTGGAAGCCCTCTGTACCATTTTCAGGGGGTAATTCCGGTGGGTGTTGCAACACGTACTGTATCTTCTGCATAAATGGATACAGCATATTTTTATAAGAGCAAATAATGCATTTAGAGGAAGTGTGGCTGTACATTTGTTTGAACCATCACTGTCGGTAGACTTTCTGTGACCGCATATATACCTGTGTGTGTATATGAATTAATATGATTTGAGTGCATATATTTTATACACATGCATTTGTGTGTGTGTATTTATAGAAAAACACCTACTTCTTTATACAATACTGTTGTGTTTAAGTCTGTTTTGTAGCTTCTTGACCGTGATTTGTTTTTTTCACATTGTTTGATTTTTGTCTGCATCTATTGCTTAAATATAGATTTAAATGTTTACATTATGATGCTAAATGGCTGCAGATAGAGGAACAAGGTAAATGGAAGTGCTTTAGTTATATGCAGGGCCATATGGCAGGAGAGAACGAAATTATGAGGCAGGGTTGTCCAGTTTATATGATGAAAAAGTCCAGTTATAAATTTACAAGGCCAATAGCTCTACCTCAAGCAACTGCGAGACCTCTTGCATTGCAAATGCTTGTTTTACATTATTTTCAGGCATGCTATACACGAGCCGGGCTGGTGAACAGCATGTGCAATAATCATTGTTGAGAGGCATGGCCAAGATGATGGTGGTGTAAGACGTGCTCCCCGCTACTTTACCGCTTAAGCCCTTAACAACTGCAGCTAGCAGTATCCTGCACTAAATAATCACCACGCAGCCTTCTCCCCAAGCTGCATTGCCAGCCTGTGGACTGTGGGAGAGCTGCTCTAGAGGCATCCAGATGGTGGCCGCCAAAGTTGCGGGACCTCCAGTAGAGCCACATCGATTTCCCCTGCAGCGCTGCAACTGACGACCAGGCCAACTCCGCTGGGCACCCCTGGGGCTTGGTGACAGCCTACACTGAGGACCTGGGGCTCTCGCATGGTGCCTGCTGACGATGAGCAATGGACCCAAGAGGAATAAGATGGCATCTCCCTGTAGAAGAGTCAGGAAGCCTAGTGTTGCCCTGCACTGAGCAGCAAACAGGCAAAGGCACGTGACTTCAGGCGGGGCACTGGTGAAGGGCCCCCACTTACACCTAGGGAGGCCCCAACCACCTGCAGTGATGCCTGGACTCTGAAGACAACTGGCATCAACAACGCAGCCAGAAAAGTGGGCTGGAGGCCCATGGGACAACAGTTTGTGCGATCTAGTGACCGACTTACCCTGACCGAAGACAGTGCAGGGAGAAAGGGCCCCCACCCCGCCTCTGCAGTGCAGTGACCCTAAAGCTGTAGACACACCTTTCCCATCCATGAACAACCACCAGTTCACAGTGCCCGACGCAGTGAGTACAGAGCCTGAGGGACAGAGGGGAGCACCCAGAGTTGAGACTGGGCAGGGCATTTCAGGCAGTCTTGCCATGTGTCGGGCAGGCCCTGCTGTTCCCCCGCTTCTGAGTGGGGTCTCTACACACACAAGTGATCTCTCTGTTGGCGAAGAACACACACAAACACCGCTGTCGCCCCTGAGCCCACTTGGGGTCTGCCTGAGAAGTGATCTGCCATGGAGAGGCCTGCTGGATAGTGTTCCTCAAAGATAGTTGTGACGCGACACCAGAGAGCCCCCACATACACCAGTCCCGACAGGTCATGGAGGGGGCAAAAAACAAGCGTCACCAGACAGTGCAGGATATGTTTAACCGCTCTACATCGGCTCCCTCCAAGGACTCAGCCCCGGCATCGCCCTCGGCCATCACAAACAGATAGAGAGGAGGCACTGAACTCAGAGTAGGCCCGGTTGACCCCAGCCTTCCTAGCCTCCCTATTTGACTCTCTCAAGACGGACATCCATGACCTCAAAAGAGACCTTCTCAAGACCTGCGAGAGATGAGACAGGACCTGGCCATGATAGGCGAGCGTGTCTCCATCCTGGAAAATAACTAATCGCAAGAGGCGAAGAGGTGGAAATGCTGCATGAGATTATTCATCTTAATGAGCAACAAAATGAATACCTTCGGGCCCAGGCAGAGGTCCTCGAGAATAGATTCTGCCATAATAACATACATCTCAGGGGTCGCCATGGGCTCCAGTGGGTTCGACGTTCAAGAATACACAAAGGCACTGTTTTGTTAGATCCTGGGCTGGGCAGAGGCCTCTGAACTGCAGCTGGACATTGCCCACTGTGTCTGCACCTCAGGAGCCCTAACACTACATCACCAGACATCCTGTGCATGTGTGCATGAATTCCAGACCAAAGAAGACACTATGCCAGAGCCAAGCAATCTGACCACTTCTGCTGACATTCCAATCAGACTCTTTCAGGACATCTTGCTTCTTACCCTCCAGCGCTGTAGGGAT
The DNA here is from genome assembly GCF_031143425.1 of Pleurodeles waltl. NCBI lineage: Eukaryota > Metazoa > Chordata > Amphibia > Caudata > Salamandridae > Pleurodeles > Pleurodeles waltl. The sequence continues at coordinate 36,745,160 of NC_090450.1, forward strand.
TTCAACACACCAAAATGTTCCTACACACCAAAGGAGTGCCCTGTGGATGGGGGCATTCCTTCAGGCTGATCTTTCACTGGGAAAGTCAACTCTATCATCCTAGGACACTCAAGAAAGCCCACACCATTCTCGAGTTGCCAGACATCCTGCTCCCTGCTATCCTTGTGCCCCCCCCCCCCCCCCATGAGTGCCGCTCTGGCAAACAGCTGGCAAACGTAAGAAACACTCATGCCCCAGGGCCCTAGGTACCACTCAGAGACACCAGGCCATTTTGGACAGTCTGGCATCAGGAACTAGCAAGCTCATCACATGATTCTTGGCTCTATTCACAACCTGCCTCATCGCCCCTCATACCGTGCCAGGGTCCACCCCTCTAGTCATGGCCTGTGGTGGCAGAGGGCTCACTGAATGAACACTCCTACTGAAGAATGCACCTTGCCCTCCGACCAGATCATGCCCACCTGGTGATTTCCATTATTAATGGACTTATCAATGTTGTTGTTTTGAAATAGTTGTTTGGGAATTGTTTTTGCATGTTCCTACTCCTTCACACCTCACGAGCTACTGATATCTCTGTGCAGGCTCAGGGGACAGATCACCCTCTATCGACTCTCCCCTATAAACTGTAGAATACATCTGTAACTCCGAATGGAATATTTCAGAAATGCGAGGCCTCAGGAACAGAACGAACAGGCTGCTGTTTTATCTCTCTTAGAGTGCTCTGGTAGCGACATATGCCTACTACAGGAGACTCACCTCCTACCCTAGGATAAGCGTAGGATGATTCCCACTCCAGTACTGGTACTCAGGTCCCTCGAAGAAGGGTGGGTTGGTGACCCTGCTCTCTAGAGATTCAGAAGGGGAGATCATGACTAAGGTGGTGGAGGTCAAAGGGAGATTCTTGGCCTACCAGCTTCAGCTAGGCAACCTTCACTTTACACTTGCTTTATGCACCCAACGAACACCAGGAGACGTTTATTATGGGTACCCTCACATCAGTGTTACAATCCCCAGTTGTGGCCATACTGGTGGGGGCTTAAATTTAGTTATGGACACCGTCCTGGACTGATCCACCCAATGCTTTGGCCAATCCGGTGCCTTTTCTACCCAAGGTATCCAATGGCTGGTTAACTATGGGCTAGGGAACTACCGGTGTCTTTTATTTCCCAAAACACAAGACTACAAGTACTATTCCGCAGCACAAAAAACCTATGCCCGTATTGACCATTTCCTAGCGTGACCTGCACTACAGGCTTTCGTCCAAGAGGTCTTCAATGCTCCTAAGTCTGTGATCATGCCCCTCTCTCCCTGATGCTACGAGTGGACACATACCAGCCTTGGTCATCCCAGTGGAGACTCTGAGGCAGTCTCCTCCAACCCCAATCCACAATAGAAGCATTGCAAAGGATGTTCGCTGACTTTCTACGTCACAACGACACCTGGAAGACATCACTGGTCTTTTTATGGGAGACTTTAAAACTAGTGGTTCAAGGGAAACTGATCGCTGTCTCAGCTGCCAACCACAACAGCCAGAAAGAGAATCCTGAATTATGGGCACCATTCATCTCTATCCTGTGCTCCGAATTTAATAAGCTGACCTGCCCGACTTTTCTTAAATGACTGCGACTGCTTCCATTCACAGAAACTCCAGAAAGCCCATCCTGACCACTTAAGGTCGACACGTGCTTATTCAAGTACTATACATAAACCACTTGACGGCGGTCACAGGTCGCTATAGCTACTACTTTCGAAGGAGTCAATGGGGCGGCAGGCTGTTCATGGGCCGTTTGTAATGTTTCATTTGAACTGTGCCTTAATGGCGCGGCCGGCCCCAGGGTTGTAGGCAGACAGCTGTGTTAAGTTTTGCTTCAAGCCGTGCTTTAAAGATGCTGCCGGACCCTGGGTGGTATAGCTGTACTAATGCTCCGTTGTGGCCATAAACAGGTACGGCTTTAGCACTGGTGGCGATCGGTGCAGCAATCTTTTTTGGCGCCCACCCTGTGAACACCTTCTCGGTTTCCCTCACTGCCATCCGGCAAAAGTGCCCCTCATCTCTCCATAGCCACTCTGGTATACTTTTCATTTGTTTTGAAGTGCTTATAAAGTCTGGCTTTACTAATTCCAGTGCGTAATTAGTGCTTGTTGTTTCCGGTGCGGGCACCAGCACTTATTTTTGAGGGCCGGCACTTATTTTTTTTGCCTGGAGCATTTGCTGTGAGCAAAAGACACATATGGGAAAGACAAGGAAACAAAAGACAGAAAACAATCATAAAGGGAGATATGTGCAAGACTGAGCTGAAGGGCAGGGAGTGGCTGTAAATGGATTAAAGAGGCCCGAGATGGCTTCATGATTACGCTGCCTCAGTATTCTGTGCTTGCACATTTATTTGAAGCTGCTGCGTGTTTCAGAGGAGAGCCTTGGGCACCACCACATTTTTATTTACAAATTAAGCACTGATTAATCCACTCAGTTATCCACATAAAACATAGTTCTGGTCTTCACAGGAGGCAGGCACGGCCCGTCCTTTAGGGCGGAGGGGCCACACACCCCCACCTTTTGCTCCTCATGAAGAGTGTCTGTCACGCTGAGCAAAGGTCGGCCTGACGACACTCTTTAAGCTCAGGTCAGGCAGCCAGGAGCAGACATGTGCTTTGCGCAGACTCCTGGCTGCCTGAGCTGAACTTTGCTGGGCTGAAGAGGTCACAGCTCCTATGGGCGTGACCTCCTCGGCTCAGCAAAGGTGCCTCGAGGCACTTCCCCGGGTGATGAGGAAAGTTCGACCTGAATGCTTCAGGTTTAAGTACTGAAGCGCCCAGGGCGAGTGTCAATCAGTGACACCTCGTCACGGAGTGAGGAGGGGTCAGAAGTCTCACTGACCCCATCCCACTCTGTGACGAGGCTGGGACAGCTGCCCTGTGAGGGAATGCAGCAGTCCCAACCCTCCTGGGACCTCCGAGCCAGAAGGTAAGAGAGAGAGAGAGAGGCTGAAGGTAAGTGTGAGAGAGAGAGTGTGTGTGTGTGTGTGTGTGTTTGGTGCGTGCATATTTGAATGTTGATGAGTGTTGTTAATGGATGTGCGTGGTTCGTGTGTGTGAAAGTGTGAGTGTGCTTCCCGCACTACCTCCTAAAACTGCCCACCGCCACTGACAGTAGGTATATTAACCCTCTGTGCTACTTTTTATGGAGTCAAAACTGGCACATGACAAAACTCCGATCTCTCTCTCTCTAGCAAGAACATTAATCACAAGAGTCCTCTTAAATGCCAGTGCTTTTTGAAGGTTGGACGCACAAGGAACTTTTCATCAGGTGCTTTTAAATCGTAAGTTTCGTAAGTTTTTGCTAAACTCAGCGCCGGCAGCACCCGGGGCGGCTGCACTGGTCGCACCGCCCTGAAGACGGCCCTGGGAATTGATCCATAAAAATCATTGCCAAAGCCAACAGGTCTTTAAGGCGAGGCCTATTGGCTGTGCCAAAACTTGCCGGAAGTATCTCTTTCTGGCAGCTTCCTTTGATTGTTTTTCCTCGCCCTTTCCTGGCACTTTCGCTTCTCTCCTTTTATGTCACTTACTTCCTCCGCCTCTTCTACATTTTCTTTCATCTCTTCTGTGCTCTCCGCTTTCCTTTCCGCCTCCCCGTGGGCCCGGCTCGCGCTCCATGCGCGCGTGAAGGGGCAGATAAGAGGGCAGCGGGGCCGAGAAGGAGTTTGTGGAGGTCTCTGTGCAGCGAGCACCGCCCTGAAGCAGCAAAAGGCACCAGAGGCCCGGGGGGAGCCAACAGCTGACGGAGGGGGCCCGAGGGGCAGACCCTGACGTCAAGCCTCCTCCACTTCTGACGACCTTATCCGCAGCCAGCAGGCCAGCGCCGCGGGCCCCTCCCGCCTCAAGGCGCACACCATTAGCAGCTACACCCATGAAACACACTACTTTACAGGCTTGGACAGGTGGAGTATTTCACGAGCTGACTCCCCGAATACCTATAAAATCTATGTTTTTTTTCAGCAAGATAAATCATACTATAAAATAAATCATTTTCCGGCCTCGGCTGTTAAACAAGTATTTCATGAGCGGATGCATCTGCCCTTGGTGAGTCTGTCATTGTTTTATATTCTGCAAAAAATATACAATATGCAAAAGAATGAGCAAAAGTATTAAAAATGTGCAAATAACAGAGTGCACGCGGCCCGGATAGTGCCGAAGCGCTTCCATAAGTGGCCTGCGCCACGATCCATCCCAGTGACTTATGTGAAAGCGTCTCCAGTGACATGTTTTCTCTTTATTTTTTTTTATTTTTTAAAGAATTATGTGCGATGAGCCACAAGGGTTGTTCGTTTATTACTTAAAAAGGTGTCCTCGTCCCCGTGTGTGTTCAGTTTTCCTCCACGGATTCCTTTAGCGCTGATCAGTATTGGCGAACAATATGGGCTCTTTTCTGCCCCTGTTCGTCCTTTGGGCCTAGCCGTGTTCCTACCCTTTCAACTACCGCCGACCTCCCTCCCTCCGGGCCCCCCATCACTGGAGACCCGCACCTCCCCGGATAGAATGCGTTCAACCTCTCTGTCCAGGACATCGAGCCCCCACACCCAGGCAAGGGGCTGAGGGGTCAGGAGGGACTTCTTGCAGCACCTTCCCAGTCCCTCGGATTACCGATCTCCTCCTCTTGCATCGTCCTGATTGGCCCTGTAAGGACAAAGCAATTGTTGTTGACTTCCTGTATCATCTCCCTGATTGGCCCTGTAAGAACAACGCGATTACTGCTGTCTTCCTGTAATATCTACCTGATTGGCCCTGGGATTGCTGATCTCTCCCTGGAGCATCTACCCGATTGGCCGATTGTCTTCCTGTACAATCTCTCTGATTGCTTTGCCTAATTTGAGTTAGTGGTTGCCAGTGGGGCCCGCAGCCACCCGTTTTAGGAACCAATACTTGTTTTTCCTCAATAGACGTAAGAGAAAGATGGAAAAACAATGACAGAGAAAACAGGGATGAAACTGTACCCGCAAGACTGAGATAAAAGGCAGGGAGTGTCTGGTGGTTGATTAAAGAGCCATCCAGTGGAATCCAGACTATGCAACCTTGATGTTCGGCCCCCTGGACCTCACTAGGGGCGGCCTTGGGCTTCTGAGCAAACCTTTACACTTATTGTTTCACAAACTAAGCACTGCCTTTTCCCCCTGTTAGTGTTTGAAGGGCTTGGAGCCTGAATGCCTGTGCCTTGACCTTCGTCAAGTTGCCCTTCTCCCGTAACCATCTTCTTTCCTTCGGTTCATCAGACCCATTACCAACACAAATATTCCAGAAAGTGCCAAGTGCCTGTATGTTGCTTCTGGCAATAGGTGGCTCATATATATAGAGCGCTCACAACGTAGAAGTCGCTGCCCCCCACCTGAAACAACTCCAAGAAGAGAGACAACTGCATTTATGGTGGTTCGACCACGGCGTGGTCTTTTATTCACACAGTATCAGTGGAAAAAGATAACCATAGTTAAGCAGACATTGTTGTGCAAATACAGAACATAAGAACAGTGAAACAGCTCAAGGATTGTACGACTGTAGAAACAGCACAAACAGTTGTCTCCACTTTCCATTACAGCACAACTCTTCAGGATGCAAAGTGCCAAACGGCCCCTTTCCCTTATCTGTTGCCCATGTCCTCCATCCAGGAGGTTACTGACAAGCATACCTTAGTGGCAACTTCCCTTCCTTCTCACAGAGGGATCAGAAATACCCACAGGTCCATACCAACACAAACCCAGGGCACGACATAGTGCACAGTCCCTGCCGGGGTACCCGTCTCCAGGCAAATCCCCCAAAATGTTCAGCTTCACGCATCCTGGGGTAGGGCTGAAAGATCCAAGACCACAAGCAGGTCTGCTCCCTCTCCGGCCTGCCTAGTGCCCACACAAATCAACACCCCTCCACGGGGTCAGTTGAGTAAGACAGCCCAAATGTTTTGGGGTAGCCCCCTGTTTTTGCTGCTCGGAATGCACCAGTTCCGCCTTCCTTCAGCAGTGGGTGGGTGGGTGTGTGACCTGCTATGTTGGATGCTGGTGCGGCGGTGGAGAGAAAAAGGGGCCAATCCTTTGCCTCATGATGCCTTAAATGCTCCAGACCCTGGCGCCTCCAGACGGCGTCACAGCCCTCCACGGCAAAACCGACGAAGGACTCTCCATCATGGCTACTGCCCGTGGAGCGACTAATGGCCCCCCTTTGCTATTCGCAGAGGGCACCTGGCCAAGCTCCCTAGAGCAGTCTCCCTGTCTGCCTATTACCATTGCAAGCCCTTGAGCTGCTCTGATCATTTCTCAGTTGATTCTTTACAGCACAGCTACAAATAAATCCAGGATTTGTAAAGTGTAGCAAATCACCCATGAGGGTCTCAAGGCACTGAATTGTAGGCACAAGGAGATTAAGTGATTTGCCAAGAATCACAGGATGTTGAACTGATGTCGAGACTTGAACCTAGTTCCCCCTACTCAGAAGTCAGCAGCACAGGCTGTTACGCCACACCCTCTCCCCATATAAAGCTATCCCTATATCCAGTGCATGCCCGCAGGCTGCTCTTCTCTCGTTCCTAGGTGGATCCTATGGCAAATTTACACCAGCTACCTCTGTCCAGTGCGTGCATCATGAGTGTTCCTGTTGCTTCTGCCTGGGCCGTGCAGAGCATTCAAAGTCGCTTCCTGTATCCACTTCATGCCTGTGGGTTGCTCCTATCTCTCCTGGAGGGTCTCTATCAAGCACTAACCCTTGAGTTTTTACCGAAGGTGCAGGTGACCAGCGCGTTGCTCTGGTCTAGCCTCCTATATTGCTCCTGGCTGGATCACTTAGAGCTTTTAACACAGAATACACACAATGGTTGGTTGATGAGTCCTCAATGGATTCCCAAGAGCATTTACTGTAGCCTTTTGTAACCAGTGTATTTCTGTGGCTTGCTTCTCAGTCAACCCCCCCCCAGGAAGGAGGACCGATCCCTTCTCAAGGATGGTGGACAAGACCACACGCACACCTACCTCTCACCCTATTTCTTTCCACTTCAGGGATCTACGTGATCACAAAGTTCGAGAATTGCTTTTGACTACTCATCACAGGTGACAAGAAAACACTTGCCATACATGCCACAAATATAATCAATAGACAAAATAACTATAAAATAATGGAAACTATGCCCCTCAATACGACCCTGGCGGTCTTAAGACCGCCAGAGCCGAGGTGGCGGTCGGATCACCACCAATGTGGCGGTCCAGCAGCAACATTACCACGGTTGGACCACCAGCACTGCCACTTCTCCTCCACTGAAGGGGCTGGCGGTCCTAATCTGCCAGGGCAGCGTGGCAAGCAGCGCTGCCCTGGGGACTACTAGTCCCCTCTCCGCCAGCTTTTAAATGGCGGTAGCATCGGCATGTAAAGGCTGGTGGAAACTGGTGCAGGAGGCCCCTTGAGGCCCCCTGCACTGCCCGTGCACTTGGCATGGACAGTGCAGGGGCCCCCAAGGCTAACCCTGTTGTGATTTTCAGACAGTGAAAGGCGGGACGGGTGCTGGTGCACCCTACACACTGCAACATTGCCGCCGGCTCTATTATGAGCCGGTGCCAATGTTGTGAGCTGTTTCCCGCTGAGCCAGCGGGAAACTCTTAATAGGGGCCGAGGGAAGGGGGCCTCACTGGCGGTAACCAACTGTGGGACTTCGGCGGACTGCCTTTTCCTTCCGCTGAAGTCATAATGAGGGGCTGTGTGTGCCACAGCACATGCCTCTTTCCACTACAGACGTATGAGCAGTGGCCGATGACAGGATACATGCACCACTCTGGTCAGTCACACACATCCACGAAGGCCACACTGCAATTGAAAACACTTACACCCATGCACTCCATATATTATTGCATGATACTTGTCCACTAATGCCCTTCGATAGAGGTACTCAGTGCTATATAGTTACCAATAAAATACATCTACATGTTCTGACTGGTGACTAGCAGTGCCATGAGTAGATGCCATCCAATTCAACTCCAGGTGCCAGGAGATGGCACTTAGTGCTATGAATGGGAGCAGAGAACTGACACACAGATCCATCTTCAGTTGTTCACAATTGGCACCTAATGCCAGCTACAGGTGTTGAGCGATGTCACCCTTCCCATGGTCACTACAAAGAGGTGGCACCCAGTACCATCTGTAAGATATAGGTAACACAGTGCCATAGATACACCCAGTCCAAATTTGCAAGTGCTAAATTGTGACACCCAGTGCAATTATGTCTGACAGCCATGCCAGCGGCAAAGGCTAAGAGGTGACACCCACTGCAGTGATGGTGCAAAAAAACGACTCCAAGACCATGAGTGACATCTGCAGGGGCTGAGAGGCGTCATCCACTGTCATTAGAACTGGTCGGACAATTCATTGGTATAAGTGGGTGACACCCAATTTCATCAACAGGTGACACCCAGTGCCACAACTGGCATTTGAGAAGGTGCTCAGAGGTGACACCTAAGGCTATATTTACTAAGATTTTGTGTTTTGTTTGTGTCACAAAAGTGACAATTTATGCAAAATATTTTTTTCCCAATTTAGGGGGTCATTCTGACCCTGGCGGCCGGTGACCGCCAGGGTCACCGACCACGGGAGCACCGCCAACAGGCTGGCGGTGCTCCCTCGAGCATTCTGACCGCGGCGGTTCAGCCGCGGTCAGAAACGGAAACGCCGACTTCCCGCTGCTCGGGAGAATCCTCCATGGCGGCGGAGCACGCTCCGCCGCCATGGGGATTCTGACACCCCTTACCGCCATCCTGTTCCTGGCGGGTCTCCCGCCAGGAACAGGATGGCGGTAGGGGGTGCCGCGGGGCCCCCGTAAGAGGGCCCCGCAAAGTATTTACGCGACGGGTGCAACTGCACCCGTCGCACCCCTGCAACTCCGCCGGCTCCATTCGGAGCCGGCATCCTCGTTGCAGGGGCATTTCCGCTGGGCCGGCGGGTGCTCTTTTGGAGAGCGCCCGCCGGCCCAGCGGAAATGTAAGAATGGCCGCCGCGGTCTTTTGACCGCGGTGCGGTCATTTGTCGGCGGGACTATGGCGGGCGGCCTCCGCCGCCCGCCATAGTCGGAATCAGGCCCTTAGTTTCTTACTACCTAGAACCAAGGGGGTATCCAGCGGGTGGTGCATGGACTTTCCCATGAAATCATCCATGGCTTTTAATGCAAAACTATTTTCGCTAAAAAAGTAGACAGGGTTTTGCATAAAAAAATAACACCCATTTCAAATAGGTGCTTTCACGGAGAAATGCTTTAATTTCTCCTTGCTTTTCGGACTTTGCATGTGCACGCCACTATGCAACACACATACAAGGTAGAAAACGTTTTAAAGTTAGTCTAAGCACAGTATTTTGTACTCAGAGGGCATCCTTCCAGTACAAAACCTATGCTGGGCACATGCAGACACCCTTGCAATACAGTGCAAAGGTTTGTGCATGGCGTTCAGCAAAACGTTTCTGCACCTGGTGCTGGGTAGAGGGGAGGAGAGAGCCACAGCTCTATATATCGTGTCTGTTGCTCTCTCCATCTCACGCAATGCAATGCATCATATTTTGCTGCCACACTTTATTGCACGAGAATTTCGGAAATCTGGCCTCTAGAGTCATGAACAAGTGCTGAGAGGTCACACCCATAGAAGTACTGACACTCCTTTTCTTGTGTAATATAACTGTAACCTGACAAATGTTCTTGCTGATGCTAATTTGACATCACAGGATTTGCCTGTCGAGTGACACAATGAAACTTGAGGGGCACCCTGCAAAGTACATGGAGGACTCCCCCTTCTGCACCCAGTCAGGAGCTCTCAGGCCAGGGTCCCGCTGGAGCTTGGACCTACCACACACCACGGGGGCTGTGGGGCTAAGGTAACGCCACTGGTCGTGACACCCATTTACTATTTCTCATGAGCTCAACTATCACCTGTTGTCCTCTTGGTAGGAACATTGTCATGTGATTGATAATATAAATCATGTGTGTAATAGGTAAGTGTTGCAGCTCTGCCTTGTATAAGGGAGCCCTGCCACACTGATGATGTATGGGGGATTCTGTTGTCAGCGATCTCTGTGATCCCTAGACTATGTAGGAAGCTGGCTCTGTATATACTCTATTAAAATGAGATACAGTGGCACAGAGTCCAGGGGTTCCCCAGAGGCTTAACAGAGGCTAAACTAGATAATACTAATGCTCTCTTTTGTGGTAGTGTGGTCGAGCAGTTAGGCTTATCAGACGGTGGTGCAAAGCATTTGTTGTACACACGCACAGAGGCAATAAATGAGGCACACACTCAATGACTAATTCCGGGCCAATTGTTTTTATTTAGCAAAATTATATTTTGTTACTTTATTTCTAGAACCAAAAGAATCATGTTGCAGGTAAGTGCATTAGCAAGAAAGTATCACGCATATGTATCAATACCACTTTGTTTAGATTTGACAAAGAAAACAATTTACAAGTAGCAATTTTCTGTTTCAAAGGTTGACAGTGCAATTTTCAACCCAGTCCTAGGGGGGGAAAGTGCTAGTGTAGTTTTGCGGTAAGTACTCAATTTACAGTTCCAGTCTCCGGAGGTTAGGATGTCCACTGGTCAGGGTTCAAGTTGACCCCAAACACATACCACCAGCAACACAGGGCCGGCCGGGTGCATAGGTCAAGGTTGCTGTTGGATTTAGAATGGGAGCCTATGGAGACTGGGGGCACTCGGAAACAGATTTACCAGCAGGTAAGTACCCTCCACTTCAGAGGGAAGGCCTGGGGGTGTAGGTGAGCATCGGGGGGCACAAGTCAGGACCAAACACACAGCCTCAGTGTTACAGGGACAGCTGCAGGCTGGATCCAGGGGGTTGGTTCTGGAAAACTGCAGGCTGGACAAGGATGAGGGCCGCCTGCTGAACGTTGCTGGACCAGTGGTCAGATTCCCCAAGGCCAGGGGGCTGTGGGTGCAGGGGTACCTTGAGGCATCGGGAATCTTTGTCCAGTCCTCTCACGGGTTTAGGTAGCGGGCGTCGTCATGTTGGTCAGGAGGGGTCAACCCAGGGTGGATACAAGGTTGGAATCGCCTGGGGACCTGCTTGGGCCATTGGGCCACCTGGACTTGTGCCGTGGGCTTTGGTTCAGAGTGAGCAGGACTTGCATATCTGGGGCACTTCTAGAGTCCTTGTTGGAGTTTCTTGTGGACAGGGCCGCTGTCCTCAGGAGTTGTGGGTCCTCTGGTGGGCAGACAGTCCTCTGGGGGTTTGGAGAGGTTTCTGGTCCTGCAGGATGCGTCACCTTTTTGTAGCAGGACTTCTGAAGCTGCAGACAGGTCGGTAGGGCTGGGGCCAAGTCAGCTGGTGTCTGAAGTCTTCTCTTGCGGGGTCAGCTTAGCAGTCCTTCTTCCTTTGTTTCTTCTTGAGGTCGCCAGGAATCTGGTGATATACGTTCAGGGGAGCCCTTAAATCCTAGATTTAGAGGAGGTACAGGGGTCAAATGTCAGAAGCCAAAGGCTACTGTCCCTGAGGGTGACTACACCCTTCCACTGTCCACTCCCTGGGGGAGAGGGCAGAGATATAACCCTATTGGTCCCTGTCCTACAAACCAAGATGAAGGATCCTGCAGGGAGGGGTGGTCCCAGCTGTAGTGGTCACTCCTCCTTGTTTTACCTACTTTTCACGCCAGACTTGCTGCGGGGCTTTGTCCAGGGGGCGGGCATATCCTCACTAGCTGGAGTGCCCTGGGGCACTCTAACAGGAGGCCTGAGCCTTTGAGGCTCACCACCAAGTATTACAGTTCCTGCAGGGGGGACCTCCACCCAGAGCAAGGTTTGTTTCTGGCCTCAGAGAGCACAAAGGCCCTCACCCAATGGGGTCAGAAACGTGTCAGCAAGTGCCAGGCTAGCACAGACCAGACAGTCCTACACTAGAGGATTGGGTAGAATAGAGGGGCATCTCTAAGATGCCCTCTGTGTGCATTTTGGAATTAATCCAGCACTGGCAGCAGTGTGGGTTTATTGTGCTGAGAAGTTTGATATCAAAGTTCCCAGTATTCAGTGAAGCCATTATGGAACTGCGGAGTTTGTAATGACAAACTCCCAGACCATATACTTAATATGGCCACCCAGAGCAGGCATTGTTTCTGGCCTCAGAAAGCGAAAAGGCTGTCACCCCAAGATGTCAGAAACCTGTCTGTTAGTGGCAGACTGGCACAGACTGGTCATTCAGGCTGTCACCCCAAGATGTCAGAAACCTGTCTGTTAGTGGCAGACTTGCACAGACTGGTCATTCCTGCACTAAAAGGTTGGTTAAAATACAGGGGGCATTTCTAATATGCCCTCTGGGAGCATTTTACAATATATCCAATACTGGCATCAGTGTGCCAATTGTGGAAACAATGGTACAGTTTTGGGAAAGGGCACTGTTGCTGGGGCTTGTTTAGCAGGATCCCAGCACTCTCAGACAAGTTACCATCAATATCAGGCACAATGTTGGGGGTAACAATGCTGAAAGGGGAACTCTTCTACAACATACGTACTCAATGGAAACATGGGACAGAGGGCCTAATTTGGAGTTTGGCAGATGGAGTTACTCCGTCGCAAACAGATATCCCATCCACTGTATTACGATCCCATGATATCTTATGGGAATTGTAATACGGCAGACAGAATATCTGTCACGTTTGTGACGTAGTATCCTGTCCAGCAAACTCTAAATCAGGCCTAGAGTATGAGTATTGTATGAACTGTGGTGTATCCTCTCATCTCTTTGCCCACCCCTTTTCTATGTGTTCAGTGTGTTTCTCAGTGCCACGCATAGGGTGTCACTGCCTATGGGGGAACTTCTGCAGCTGTGACGCATAGGGTGTCACTGCCTATGGGGGAACTTCTGCAGCTGTGACGCATAGGGTGTCACTGCCTATGGGGTTACTTCTGCAGCTGTGAGACGTGTCAAAGGTCGAGACCTATGGCACACTTCTTCCCAGGACAGCCCAAAAATCAGAAAGTTGACACCAGTGTCACACTATACAGTTCATTTTACCAGAGGCCCATCTGCAGGAGAGATACCTCCACGCACTTGCGGTCGGTTGGAAAGCATAACGTAATGATCCATTGGGCCCATCCTCCACCACAGGGTTGATAAGACCCAGAAGGACAGTCCGGCCAAACGTGCTTGTCCGAACACTTTCCACTAATAGCTGGTTTGCCCTTTGCCACTCGGGAAGAATGATTCTGCTAGATGGATGGGCAGGAAGGAGTGGATTATTACATACAGTGCTTAATTTGTGAAGTGCAGGCACCAGCACTCATTTTCAGGGGACCTTTTTTTCATCATCAGACATTGACCCAGATAAAGAAAGGCAGAAAAGGGAAAAAGGAGAACAAGAAAAATAGGAAAACAGTGACAGAAACACTTCACGTACAAAAATCAAGGTGTGCGGCTCTATGCTGAACCACCGCTGCTCTTCATGATGGGACCCTAGGTCATTTTTTTGAGTAAAAATATATTCTAGCGCCCTGCCACAGAGAGTCTGTGGTAAGGCAGCCTGCAGGCAGTGCTTAATTTGTAAATAAAAAGGTGCCAGTGCTCAAAGCTCTCCTCTTAAACATGCGGCTGCTGCAATTAAATGTGCGAGCACATAATACTGAGGCAGTGTAATTCTCAAGCCACCTCGGGCCTCTTCAATCCATTTACAGCCACTCCTTGCCCCTTCAGCCCACTCTTGCAGCTGCTTCCTGCTTTTCCCCTTTCTGACGCTTTTTCGTTTTCCTCTTCCTCCGTCTTTCCCACGTGTCTTTTGCTCGCAGTAAATGCCTGAGACAGAAAACTAAGCGCCGGCCCTCAAAAATAAGTGCTGGTGCTCCGCACCGGAAAGAACAAGCACAAATTAAGCACTGGCTTCAGGAGGTACATCTGGCTTAAGACTGACTCTTAGAACCAGTGCTTGAAATGGAAAAATAGAAGTGCATGTACTCTGTGCCAGAGTACCTGTTTATTCCTGAGAAGTGCCAGTACTCTCCAATTAAAAGTATTACGTTTTTTTGAGAAGTGCAGGTATTCTCCCTCTTAAAAAAAAAAAAAGTGCCGGACAGTACCGGCCCATTCAAAGCACTGCTTAGAACACGTCCAATTGAAGGCTAAAGCCATTAGGACATTTTGGAAAGGAAAGAATTTAACAAAAAAATAAAACATTAATTTATTTTGCTTTTGAAAAACATCTACCAGGTACAGAGGCCTACCAATTGCTATCTCGTTAAAATTAAGTAGGTGGCGTGAGCCAACTCGAACAGAGAACGTGATTTAATGCGAGACCGGAAACAAGAAATGAGGCCGGAGCCTTCTCTCCCAACCGGGGTTCGTGTGGTCTCGGTGGAGATGTTTGATGCTCTCTGCCTCTGGGCTGACAGGTGCTTCATGTCGGGCAGCCGCAGCTCCGTGTCCCACGATAACTCTGGCGCCAACACATCTGCGACATGCAATACAACTTCAAAGGCACGACAAGTTGCAAAAATGCATCGATATTATGAGTCATATAAACCATAGGGCACAAATTACTATTCTGGGTGTACTAATATAGGTACAAAAAAATTACTTATTTTCACACGTTTTTCTTTACACAGCATCCCCTCATTTTTGAGCACCCTAAATACCAGGTGGTGCCAGCACTCAATTTACTGGGACCACCAGTGAGTGATGTCACAGCAGGTTTTACAACCCAACCAGATGTCATCAAATTGTTGGTGATTGTTGATAATGTAATACTGAGTAAGAGGACACGCTTAATGCTCAACACTGGATGACTCTTTAAGGTTGCCGGATGTAGAGTCTGGCTGGACTCGTTCTAGTGTTCCAGCAGCCACTCGGCTGAGGACTGGCTTTACACACACAACCCACACCCATCCAACACAGGCCTCACCAGTCAGGTGACCCTGCCAATAAAAAGGGCTGAGCGCACGTGCCCAGGGCCAGTTACTAGAACCATACCACTGTGTCTGTGTCACCATCTTTTTACCAGCATGAGGGCCTTGGGCCCCCAACACTACACCGTCCTCAAAATGGGATTTAAATGTATGCCATGCCGATCACAGCAGATGTCAACAGCGGGAGTTTAACTCGTAGAAGCATCATGTTATGGCCACATGGGGTCAAAGTGAATGCGCACTAACTCTGATGAGGAGCTCGGCACGTCCACACGAGATGGAACATGTCTTGTTCTCCCCAACAAAAAGTCTCAAATAAAACCAAAGGATTGTGAACTCCGTTTGCCCCTTTTGACAATCAATGCGACTGGATAGTAAATAACTACGAGACATTGTAAATATTCTCCTATATTTAGGGTGGCAAAACACTTGTAGAGATCCTGGAAAAGGATTCCAAACTTGGGGCATACTGGATGGATTAAGGCCCCCTGAGGACCCCAGACCCAGGGCAAGCGCCACCATCTGATGCCATGGACCCATGTAATATTTCCTGGCTGGTGCCAGATTCGAGGATTCTCTGTGGATCCTTGAAGTATCACTGAATCAGCAGAGAATCCTCTAATCCACATGGGAAGGCCTTGCTGGAATTCAAGGATCCTTTGAGGATCTGAGGATCCGTAACAAAATCTTTTTTTATTTTTAAATTTAAGTACAGGGGTTTCCTTTCGAGTCCTCCACCTCACCACGCCCCCTTGTGTGCCCATTCAATTTTTGTTTCAGGACTCTGGAACCCTGAGAGCTGTAATGCCTGCCACAACCTTTTCTTTCAATGTTGTGGCAAGCTGATCACACATCCGTGTTGAGGATCTGTGGACCTAGATACATCTATTTATTTCTGAGCTTTCATGCCTCCATTCCCAGCTCGAGCGCTTAGTTATTTATTAATTTCTCAAAAACTGTTGGACTGATTTACACCGAACAAGAAAAAGCACAATTCTAGAGTGAAGTTCCACATTCATGCCAAAAGAAGTGCAATTCCATTTAAGTTTTTTCAACGAAGAGCAAAGAATCCTATGTAAATTACAATGGAAAATAGCACTTTTGGGACACCCCCTTTTCTTGGCCTTACAGATCTGCATGAAACTTACTATGAAGGACCCAAAGCGGATATCACTTTTAGTGTTATATGTGTGTGTGTGTGTGTGTGTGTATATAAATATATATATATATATATATATATATATAGATATATATAGATAGATAGATAGATTTCCTAGTGGTGGTTGCCACTAGGTAGTTATAGTTATGATCTAGTGTCTATAAAAAAAGTGTTTTTGGCTTGCCTATCTCTTTGGTATGTATATATATATATATATATATATATATATATATATATATATATATATATATATATATATATATATATATATATATATATATATATATATATATATATATATATATATATTATATATATATACACACACACACAGCATGAGAAAGGCAGCGAAAGACGTATGGAGAGAGAGAAGAGCGTACAGAGCGAGAGTCTGAGAGAAAAGAGACGCCGTGTTCCATGAGATACAGTGAAACAGGTCCGAGGAGAGAGAGACTTTAAGACAGTAGAGCGACTAAGCGTGAAAAGGAAGTGAGACAGTGAGGTTAGATGGAGGGAAAGGGCGGGGAAGATGAGGGAGTCTGGAACGGGCAGCGTGCGAAGACATGAGGAGGAGAGAGAGACCAGGAGGGATAGTTGACACAGAATAAGGAGAGAGCAGGAGAGTGAGGGTAAAAGTGTGTGAGGGAGGAGAGACATGATCAAGGACAGAGAACAGGAGAGACGAGATGGGTGCAAGACACCTAGAGAGAAACAGCAAGGAAAACAAGTGTGTACGTGGGATAAAGAGAGGGCATCAATATTGGAAAAATAAAAATGAGTTCGTTGGAAAAAGCATGAGAAAGAGATACAACGCCAGACGGAAAGAGAGAAAGAAGCAGTGGAGACAGCATAGAGAGGCAGAGAGAAAGAAAGGGGGAGAGGAGTTCAAGAGAGAGAAGAGGAACTTTTTAGGTGGAACTGTTCAGAGCTGACTACTCATCCATCAGGCCTCCTCCTGTTTCCCAAACCAGCCCTAACTGGGAGAAGTTACTAATCCACCTCCCTGCCTAATAGAAGAGCCCCCCTTGTGTCTAGGTAACTAGCTTTGTTTACATGATAAGGAAAGGAGTACGTTCATTTTCTCAACTTTTTAATTGTGAAATATTCAGCTAATCATGATGCGAATTCAGTTTGAACCTGTTCCTAATCCAAGAGGAAAAGCGGGAATTCATTTTTAAGCGGTATGAGGTAAGTATGGTCCTGTAGTTATCAACTGTGCAGCAGGTGCAATGGCACCAGGTCCTTGGTGTCTGGGTAGGGACATCTTAAGGATTTTGTACGCCATGGGCCACACCCCTCTTCAGAACAGCTTTGAATTTATGATCCAGTTTCAGCTCTTTCATGCCCTCCTTGGCCAGGTCACTGACAGTGCACAGGGGCACTCATTCATACTCTAAATGTGTTTACATCTAATATTCAGTCAGAGTGGATTGTGTTTTTAATATTGTAACAGAGCAGTGGCTCACTTATGTTACTGCAAATAATCTCAGGGACACCCTCCCATTTCTCATATGTGACGTCCTGTTTTGATCTATAAGAAACTTTTTGTTGCATGAAATGTAAGCCCAACATTTCTCGGGAAAATGTCTGTAACAGATCTCACAGATACCTCAGATTCAAAATAACTTTAAACAATTTGTTTAAGAATTATTAAAGGTCATCTGGGCAAGACTTTTTGCTGAGCAGAGCTGGCTTTATCAGGAGGTCCCCTGAAAGGCTGCGGCCCTGGGCCAGAGCCCACTTTGCCTTAAAACATCTCGGTATCTAGGGGTCGCCTTCACCCCACTAAGAGGCTATTTTTACTACCAGACTAGGGATGCGGGCTAAAATTATTTGTTTACCTTAGGATCCGTGGCCACTGAACATGTTACTTATGTTTCAAAGGCTTCACAATTTTGACAATGTTTTCCCAAATGCAAACATTTCATTCGTTATTGTGCAAGCTGCAAAAACACACAAAAATGCAGTTTATTTTAAGGAGGGTGAAACTTAAATGAATTGAGTAGCTCTAAAGTGACCCAGTCCTATGCATGAGTAGACTATCCAAACCACTTGTTTTGTTGCGTTATGGGATCTGTGCTTCTGCTTAATCCATTATAAAATCAGGCTTACAAGTTCTAGACTTCAAAGAAACTTCCTGGTGTGGATGACCTATTCAGTGTGATACTGCGAAACTTAAGAACCTGAAATGGGCCTTGAGGCCGGATTATATAGGTTGCAATGACGTATTGATAATATAGATTGCATTATTGTAGCAAGTAGTGCAGTTTCATATATACAAACCGTCGCCCACTGATGATGTCACCTGCCCCGCTCACACTAAATGTGCCATTTTGTGTGATGCTAAACACAATTTAGCAATTTGCAAATGGAGTGTTTTGCGTTAGTTTTGTACTCTAAGAAATCCCCATACCAAGCTCTACAGATTGATGCCTACCTAACGGCCAAATGTATAGTTTAGTTTTTGAGCACTCGGCAAAAATTATGCAAAAAATTAATTTGCTCAATTTACTTGGCACGTCATAAACTTTAAGTAATATACCCCACCATGCGGTGGAGAAAATGTTGCAAAATTGCCCCACTGCAATTCATGCAGTGCTTAATTTGTGCTTGTTGTTTCCGGTAATAGTCACCAGCACTTATTTTTGACGGCCGGCACTTATTTTTGAAGGTTGACACTTATTTTTTTTTAAGGCCGGCACTTATTTTTCTGTCTCAAGCATTTACTGCGAGCAAAAGACTCGTATGGGAAAGACAGAGGAAGAGAACAACAAAAAAGCGTCACAAGGGGACAAAATTGGAAAGCTGCAAGAGTGAGCTGAAAGGGCAGGGAGTGGCTGTAAATGGAATAAAGAGGCCCGAGATGGCTTCAGGATTACGCTGCCTCAGTATTCCGTGTGCACACATTTAATTGCAGCAGCCATGTGTTTAAGAGGACAGCTTTGGGCACCAGCACATTTTTATTTACAAATTAAGTACTGAATTCATGTAACATGAAAATGCTGGTGCAAAGGGATAATGCAATGCAGACCCTGGTGCAGTAAAAGCAGGGAGGGAGTGCTTGTGTGTAAAGGTGAGTTGTGCCCTAGGCTGGCCCAGTTCCTCTCCTTGTAGACCAGGGAAGAGACCCTCACGGGTGATTTGCAATGCTTTATAAATCCTGATTGATAGTTTGATTGAGTGACGTAATTGAATAACACAGAGACGTAAGAGGCAGCTAGAAGAGCATGTTGTCCTGCACTGAGCTCCACAAGCTGAACCATCTCTTGGCCTTTCAGTGGTAGGTGTCATAAGTACCAAGGCAATGAGGCCTGCTTATGCAGTGATGTAAATGCGGTGAAAAAAATGGAGGGGGTCTGTGAAAGGGGCGTGGCAAAAGAAGCATAACTAGGAACCGTTTGCAAGAGGCGTGGCATATGTCATTAAGGGAGTGCCTTAAAATGTGTGAACTAAAATCTTGTGCTTCACACAGGGCTCCACTTTACCAGTATTTGGATCTCTCTCTATGGATATTCTGTTCTTGCTCACAGAAACATTGCACAATGACGAACATTGACCTAAAACAAGCTACACCTATTGGCTTTGCTCATGCTTGTTAGCAGTATCGGATAAACAAGTACAAAAATGATCACAACTGAAAAAGTTTAAATAAAAAATATACGAGACAGTCATCGTTGGTGTGTCGTGATCACTCCCTTTTCTCCCTTCGCCACTTTAATCGGCAGTCTCGCACTCGGTTACACACTTGGGCCCTTTAACTATGAACAGCTTTGTAAAATCCTCCATCTGTACATCTCACAAGTCACCTCCTTCGTCTTGCGTTTCTATGCCTCACATCCCCTGCTTTGTGACTTTCTTCATGTACCCAGGCTCTCTCTTCACCTACAAACAGCCTTTTCTTTTGATGCTGTGCCTTTCAATAGCTGCTTGCACTCCCTTCACACACTTTTAAAGGTAAAATGTCAGTTACAGTAAGTAAATCTGTAGCCATTGTTCTGTGCACTCTGCTGAGAGGCCAAGCATTGGAGGGGCATGTAGTGTGATAGACACTGTGAGAAACCCGCACTGCCTTCAGCCTCAGCTCCAGGGCTCTCAGCCACGCCCCTTCGTGAACACCTCTCCCCAGACACCGGGAGCCGACTCACTTCACACTATTGAGTCCTATATCACTTAAAGCAGTGGTTCCCAACCTTTTGACTTATGTGGACTCTCACTTTATCAATACTGGAGCCCGGGGACCCCCACTGAATCTTTATCACAAACCCTGGACCCGCTACTGAGTCATTACTGAAAGCTGGAGACCTAATCTGTTAATATTATTTAATTTTCTAAGCAGTCGAGGACCCCGTGAGGAGGCTTCACGTACCCCCATGGGTCTCCGGACCACAGGTTGGGAACCATACTACAGAAACACAAAGAAAGGAAAAAGCATGTGCTCTTAAGGAGTGTAAGACGAAATAAAACATGTGAAATGCAAACAGGGACTGCCTTGCTGACAAAGGTTGCCTTCAAGGTTTTTACAGTCATTGTTAAAAATAATATGTAATCTCTGTAATAGGTTTCAAAGTCATTTTTTAAACTAAAGGCATATGTGAGAGCAGGTGAGATGGGCTCCACTTGAAGCCAAGAATGCAGACTTTGGCCCAAGATATTTATCAGGTGGCCACTTCAGTTAGCATCCCCTATGATCCCTGATAGTGATGAGAAATAACAGCACCAACCACACCTGCTTACCATTAAAGTCCTTCAAATGTGACATCTGGACTACACTGGGTGACCCAAATCTGTAAGAGTTGCCTAAGCTCCCTGATAGCTCTATTTTTGGTATTTTTAAATTGAATGTCAAACACTTTTCTGACATAGACTGAGAGGACCACCATGTGGTGGACTCTCATAAATATGTGTCGGTGTTATGAAATAGGGGCCGTGACGAGCACCAGCACAAATAAAGTACTGGCTTTATGCAACCCGTTCAGGTAAATTGCCAGATAAATTTCCCAGATCATTCATGTGCTTGTAATCCCATTTATACCACTTCAAAATAATCAGAACTACAAGGACGAGAGAAATTGTGGTGTTATTAAAAGAAGATTAAGCCACTGCAATTGGAGATGGCACATTAATTTCCCACCACCATCGACCCTATGTTAACCCATAATACTAAGTAAAACGCTATTCGTAATCTGCTAAACTTGTAAACAAGTGCAGGAGCCTAAAGTTTTTCCTAGGAGCCAGCCGTCCACAATGCCACAGGATGGCATTGCCGAACACCAAGGCTACCTATATTTTTCCACCTCACACATCGTTTTTCCACATCCCTGCACTTCCTGTCTCAGCTTTGGAGGTTCTTTTCTCCCCCTTTCACTGTTTTTCTTTCTCTGGTTAATTATTTCACTCCTTTTTGCCCTGCTCCCACTCTAGATCAAAGTCTGATGATGAAAAATAAGTCCTGGTCCCAAAAATGAGTTCCTGTGTCCAGTGCTTAATTTGTAAATAAAACCGGGCTGGTGCTCAAAGTTCAACCAGAAGACATCTCAGGCCTCTTTAATCTATTTACAGCCACTCCCAGCCCATCCAGCTCACTCTTGCAGCTTTCTGCTTTCTAACTTTGTGACTTTTTTTGCTTTTCTCTTCCTCCGACTTTCCCTTATGTGTCTTTTGCTACAAGAGCTTGCAGCAAATGCTTAAGGCACAAGAATAAGCTCTGACCCGCAAAAATATGTGCCGGTGCTCAGCACCGGAAACAACAAGCTCAAATTAAGCACTGCCTGCAGGAGGTACATCTGGCTTAAGACTGACTCTTAGAACCAGTGCTTGAAATGGAAAATTAGAAGTGCATGTACTCTGTGCCAGAGTGCCTGTTTATTTCTGAGAAGTGCCTGTGCCAAAGCCTTACAAACAAAGCCACGCATTGGTGTAGGACCAACACTGGGTGTCATTTTGTCCTGGTGGATAAAATTAGTATGTCTGGGTCGGTCCCTCAAGAAAGACCACACGTGGTGGCTGCGTGGTTTTGAATTTTTTAGAGATCCGGGTTGGTGCATTATTTGTCGTCACTCCTGAACTTTTCTTCATCTTTCTTACCTTTCACACAATATGTTAAGGCGCACACGTTAGGGTATTTTTATCGTCCACCTACACCAATATCTGACAATAGGATGCCCCATTCAATTACTAGAACAGATCCAGGTCATGCCCCCGGTCCACCAAAAGTTTTGTTTAATTGCTTTGAAGCCCTTTTGAGCCTCACGGAAAATGACTGACTGCCTGATATAACTGCAATAGAAGGAGATCCAGGAGCGGCTCACGTGGCTGGGCGGGGCTCGGGGTGCAGGGGGCGGGGGCACGGGAAAAAAGAAAGAAATAATAGTATTTACAAAAAAACCTTACCTCTGCTCCCGCGCCACGCGCCTCTCTTCTCCCTTCGCTGCTGTAGGCACAGGCTCCCAGCCTGCCCTGCACCAATCCTGACGCTGCTCAAAGCAGTGGTATGATTGGCTCGGACGCCCAGCTAGGGCGCTCCCAGGCAGACTGTGGATAGGGGAAAGGTGTGGGCCCTGATGGATGCAGCACAGGTGAATCCACCGCTGTTGAACCTTATCAGGAGGTTACACTGGGATGCTACTAGTAAGGTTCGCTATTCCCAACAAGGCGACTGTACGCAGACTATAAAGGTAGTTTGAGGGGTTAGGCAGAGCTGTATAATGGCACCGTTTCTGTTTTTATTTTACATAAACTCCCTAGATAAATCCTTGAGTTTATGCTGTGATGACATCTCGAGAATCTCCTCTCAGCCAGTCATAGTCCTTTTATACACGGATAATGCAGTTTTAATGTCACAAACAGCAATTGGTCCATTGGAAACTTTTAGAGGGATTTAACAGTTTATGAAAAAATTAAGTTTAAAGAAAAATCATCAGAAATCATTTATATTAACTTGTGGTCCAAAAAATACTAACACAAAATCTTTTTTTCATTGGCGAGACCACTATTACTAAGGTTTTACTCTTCAATCATTTAGGAATTTTGTTTGAAGCAAATTTGTCATGGGGTGCGGCATGACTGATGAGAGAATACAGAAAATTGGAGTAGTGTGCACATCTGTTTTTAGATTCGCAAAAAAACTGGGGCACAAGCCAATTAAGGAGATGGTTCAGTTTTATAAATCTAAATGCTTGGGAGTAGGAACATTTGGAGCTGGCGTGTGGGGCTATGAAGCGCCAGTGTGAATGCAGGTTTTCGAAAACAAGTTCCTCTGCTGATTACTGGCTATCCACAAATCAACACCAAGTTTTATTTCCCACGGTGAATTGGGTTTGAGCTATCTTGAAGATAAACTTAAAATGGCCGCCCCTTACTCTGGGCTGAAATCTGGTGTCCCCGCAAGCAGGCTTTTCAAGAGAGAGTCTGAGTGACTGCTTGAGGTTGGACAATAAATATTCTATCCCTTGGATGTCATTTATTAGGAAAAGCTTCAATGATATGGGCCTGACTAACCTCTTTGAATATCCAAATACTATTGGGCCCCAAATCAAGGACAGAGTTAAAGAAAAAATTCTTAAAATGAAGAGATTAGAATTGCAAGACTAAACCACCTAACCTCCTTCCTTAACTACCTGCCAATTTCTACAACACCTGACATTGAGGAGTATTTAATTTGGGTGGAAAAGCCGGAATGTAGGTTTCACCTTACCAGGCTCAAGTTACATTTAATCAATTTCTTACTTGGCTTTCCTAGTCCAGGTTTCTGGTTGGAATCTCTTCCAGTTTGTCCATGTAGTAATTCCTCATAACAATAGGCAGTACATTTTATTCTTTTTCGCACTTTATATAACAGCCCGAGAGGACAATTTTTATTACCACATTTAAAGCATAAGCACTTTCATCGCACACAAAAGGGTTGATCTTTTTAAAATGTTTAAATATTCATGCAATTTGTTTCTCAGTTCCTAATTATAGTTTGTCTGCAATTAAATTGAGAAGGAGGTTTGCTTTATAGGAATATTTTGGAGATATGACGAAGAAAAGAAAGTTAGCCTACATGGGTGTTTATAAAGCATATTTATCATCTGTTAAATATATATACAAATTATGTTTTATGGTGTGTTTTTAACATTGTGGCAATTGCTGTGTAATGTTTTCTTAATCATTTCTGATTCTGGAATTATATGATGAATAATGTAATTTAAATCTGTGTTTTATGGTCGTTGTTATGACCGAATAAAGACTATTGAACAAAGGAGCACGTTCCTGTGCCCACCACCTGCCATGCACTGTCTAATTGGAAGGTTTTCTGTACACAAACTGTGACATTTCTATATTTCTATGTTTGCAGTTTGCCTGTGTGTGACGTGTGCACGCCTGATGCGTGACTGTGAGCCACACTTTATTGCAGGTAGGAAAAAGGCTCGATACCGAGGCCTCCAGCTCTGGTTACCTATTTGCAATCAGGAACATGTCGTTTTCTGTTAATAATAAAAGTATTAAAAATAGAAGCAGCAGAATGCAATGCAAATTATGACTGCATGAGATCTTCAGAAATGAATGGTGCAGGAGGTTGACAACTCAAGCTGTGGTCTCTGACGTTGTCCTATCAACTCAAGCTGTGGTCTCTGACGTTGTCCTATCAACTCAAGCTGTGGTCTCTGACGTTGTCCTATCACTACTTTCGCTTTTGTGACTCAGCCACCTATTTCTTTGGAATATGGAATCACGATTTAAGCAAAAGCACGCCCTGATTATGTGTTTTATACCCAGGGTGACTGGAATTATGCGTCCTGAGAGGGCCAAATTATGAGGCACGGTTTAGCAAATTAAGCGGCAGGAAAAGGTAAATTATGAGGCATAATGCGGCACACTTTGTAATAACATTACTTCAAAATTTTAAAACATCATAACACTGTCTGGGTATTGTTTGCACCTCGTTAGTACCATTTTAATAAACAAACATAGCAATAAGCAACAAAAAGGCGACCAGTCCAGGTTTGCAAATGGCCTTTCACTGCGCAGCAGCACGTGTCGCTGCACTTTATGAGCTAGAAACACATTTTTTTTGTTAAAATCTGCAGATTATGCGGTAGATGATGGATTACGTGGCAAATGCGGCAAATGTGTAATTATGCGAAAATTTGCGGCACAATCACATAATTCCAGTGGCCCTGATTATACTACACATGATACCAGGATATCAAGTCGCTCGAAGCCTGGTGTCAAAAGCTCATCACGCTTGCATTATTTTACTTCCATCTTGAAAATATTTTGATTTTTATCATTTTAAACATCAGATCTACAAATCCAATAATGCAAATAAAAAGAAGCCTTGACGAGCTACCTAAATAAAAAAACACAATAACTTAAGGTTTCCATTTATATAGGGGCGATTACTAAATATGTTTGTAACCATTAGATTTTGGAATTCCTGTCAAAAGCACAGTTCACAGTTATAAATGTATTCTAAGGTCACCTTCAGCATCTATCCTGCCACCCTGATTACCTTTGATCCAGTAACATTTTAGTTGAAACCGTTTAAAAAAAAGGTTTGTGAATTAGGTATTTGCTGAGTAGGGACACCTCAGATATCTAAATTTCCTTACCCCATTACACTGCAAACCAGATGACATATTTGCTGAGTAGTGCATCAAATTACTTTTATATCAACTCTAGGGGGTTCATGTCAAAAGATAGTTTTCCTGCCACAGTAGCTCCAATCTCCAACCCCTATGCTGCGGCATCATTTCAAATAATCGTGAGCCTGCTTTTGCCACTAAAATGTTTTGCTGTACTCTTGTCATTAAATTGTATTAAAATTGTTTTTATATAGCGCTTACTGCCCCTGATGAGGTGCTGAAGCGCTTTATGTGGGTAGCACTCTGCGCCGGAACCCAAACTATGGGGGTAACACACTGGTAATTCCGTTTCCCTCCCATGTCTGATGCTTTTTCTGAGGCAGGTGTGTAATGTGTCTCAATCAGTGGCGTCTCCTCTGCCTGGGCGGAGGTGCGTCACCCCTCCTCGCCAGCGGCAACCGCTGCAGATCCTTTAACAAGCAAGGGCGGGGCATACGTGGTGACAAGTAGTGCAGGGAGTGCACTCCGCTCTCTGCGCATGTATGTTTGGCCGGCCTTCTCGAGCCAACCAAATACACATGCGCACAGGGCTCTCTCCGGCAAGGCAATACAGTAACCGGGCTGGAAAGAGCCTGCACAGGCTCGCAGTCTGCCTGGAAGCACCCTGGTTGGGCGCTCCCAGCCAATCCTGTCAATGCTCTGAGCAGCGTCACAGTTAGCCGCAGGGCAGGCTGGGAGGCTGTGCCTGCAGCAGCAACAGAGAAATAGGAGACGAGTGGCACGCAGACTGAGGTAAGTTTTTTTTAATGTATTGTTTTTTAATATTTTTATTGTCCCCCCACCCGCGTGTCGCCCCGCTCCCTGCGACGCCCATGAGCCGTGACTGGTCTCAATACATAGATAACACCATGAGTTCCATTTCAAAACAGCCTGTAAAACCTATAACTAAATGAAACATACATTCTGTCAAACATTTCTCAGAGGGTGCTCTTTCCCCCTCACCTCGCTTGCACTGTGGCTCCCCTCGGTACTTAGGTCTGCACACAGCAGTGGAAGTGTGCTAACAAGCGCCCCATTGGCTCACAGGCAGAAAACTAATTGGCGGGAACTCCGGACAAAAGTGCTTCTTGTCTGGCAGCTGAATGGCCTTCAGAGAAGCATTGTCCAGTGTGTTTCTCTTTTGTGCACCCCATGAGGTCGAAGCCAGTGTACCAGATATTTGGACCTTTCCAAGAAACGTGCTCACAAACCAGTGCACCGAAAGGCAGCCATGTTCACACAATCCGAAAAAGAGAGACAGGCATCGGTGTACACAGCCTAAGGGGCATATTTATAAGAAAGTAGTACATCAGTCCCGATGCGCCACTTTCCTTGCGTCACCCCTGACCCACCTAATGATACCATGGTTGCGCCGTATTTACAATACGCCGCACCACGGCAATCTTTAGGACAATAGCATCACAATTTTTGAATCTATTGTGGGCTTTCCTGCATTAGCGTCAAAAATTGTGATGCTAGGGCAGAAAGGGGCTGGAAGGCCCATTGATTAAAATGGGTGCTTCATTTTGATGCCTGCTCTGAGCAGGCATTAAGAGTGACGGAAAAAATGGCGCAGTGAAATGTTGTAAATTTCACTGTGCCATTTTTTCAGGCCTCCTTGCGTCTGAATGCCTCCCTTGCATACATTATACATGGCGCAGGCATAATGTGGCACAAGGGTTTACAAAGTGGTGCAATGCCAGCATTGCACCAGTATATAAATACAGCGCAGGAGAAAAGCCTCCTTAACGCCGCCTTAGCGTAAAGAAAATGACGCTAGGGCGGCGTGAGGTGCCGCTAGCGGCTTGTAAATATGCCCCCAAGAGTCTTACATAACTCCGTGAAGCAGGGGGCACAGGATACTATTCACCAGCAGAGCACTGGATGATTGACAGCAGGGGGACAAGGTGATGTGAATCAGGAGGGCACATGGGAGCACCATTCATGCGCCTCAGGGGAGCACAGTCATGTTCTCCATCGAAGCATCAAGTTTGTTAGCCATAGAAGCACCTGGTGTTCTGCAGGAGGTGAGTGCTGGGTATGCTGCACCAGGGGTGAAGTGGGCGATGTACACTTTAGGCCAGAGGGGTGTGTGCATTGCACATTGTGAGGGAACAGGGTGATGGCCAACGATCAAAGGGTGGTGTGCAATCTTGGCAAGTGGTGATTGGTAAGAGGAGCACAAATGTGCAGAAAGCTAGCACGTGTCAGTGTGCAGTGGTGGGCTTAGGGTAAAGTGTTGTTTTTAGGTCTGGTGTGGCCGACCTTGTGCTAACTACACAGAGTGGGCTTCGGATTAGTCCTTTCCAGACCACTGGCCCTCTTCAGCCATTGGTCTGCGACACTGTCAATCAGATTTTGGGCCAGCCCAGTGAAGTATGTCAATCTCCCAATCATGCTGTTGGTAGGATATGCTTCTGTTCGTATGCTCATCTGAAAGGTACACTCAATCACCATACATTTGCCACAATTAATTATCTCATACATGCAATGTATACAAAAACAATCAGGTTTTGTGGACTTCAAGACACATTGGTTGCGTCCTGAGCCAATAATGAAAGACAAAACAGCGACCTTTGACGTAAATAAGAGAGAGGAGAAGGGGAGAGAGAGAGAGAGGAAGAGAGAGAGAGAGAGAGATAAGGCAAGAGATATCCATTTGGGGGCTGGATGTCAAAGTGTGAAACCAGATAGCCTGAGATCAATACCACCTTCCCTCCTTGTCCAAATCATGTGATCCTGTGCAAATATGTTATTTCACAGTGCCTCCTTTTAAGGTTGAAGCCTACCAGACATCACAGCTGTCTGGTTTGCTAAAGGCATCTTGGGGACATTTAGGAAGCTTCCCTATTGCGTACCAGTGGCTTTGTGGTTTGTAACTCACATTTGCTTACTTCTATTTGCTGGCTTTATTTGGATTAGGCTATCCAGCTTCAGTTCATCCCTCCCGTTCAGCATCCTTTGTTTACTGTATCCTTCCAAGTACTCAATATCTGTAAACATACCTTTAAATCTTGTTCTTATCTTGTCATATTTGCTGTGCATTCAATTCACAGGTCAAAGGTCAGGCTCTGTCTTCCTAGAGAGCTTGGTGTTTACCTTTATTTCTCAAACTTCAAAGTCAGAGGATTTATGTGACAATAATGCTGCCTATTGAGGGTGTGCTGGAGGAAAGCTTTGGGATGTTTTTTTTCCTAGCAGTCAACAAAATGTAAACAGCTGTAAATGAACTGTGCAGATATTTCAGAATTTATCAGAATTTGGAAACCATAAATGAAGCACATTTTTTGGTAATTCTGAAGTGTGGTGGAAAAAAATATCTTAATACGATCAAAAGAAATCTATACAGTAGGTGATGACATTCCTACACATCTTTTGCACGCTGCCTTCTTTTATCAGTAAAACTACATCTGTGCAAATGTAATGGTCATTTCAATTGAAGATGTGTTGTCTGTAATGGCAGTGCACTAAGACACCATGCGTACTTCACATTACCTCAATCCACTCTACTCTGCCCCACTCCACAATACGCCACTCCAGTCTGCGCCTCTCTACTCCATTCTGCATCACCCTACTCCATGCCAGTGCACTCTACATTGCTCTACACCACCACACTATTCCACATTGCACTCTACACAACTCCAGTCTAAACCACTCCACTCTACTCTGCACCATTCCACTCTACAGCATTCCACTCTGAAACACTGCACTCTTTACCACTGCACTCCGCGCTTAAGGACTCTATGACAATCCACTCTACACTTTAAACTACTATGCCACTCTACTCTACGTTACTGCACTCTACACCACTCTACTCAATACCACTGCACTCTACACTGCACCACTCCACTCCACTGTGCACTACTCCACTATATGCCACTTCACTCTACTCTGCACCACTTCACTCCACGCCCCTTCTCTCTATACCACTGCACTCTACGCAAGTCTACTCCACTCCCACTATACTATGTGCAACTGCAATGTACCCTGCACCACTCCAATCTACCCTGGACCACTCCACTCTACGCCACTCTACTCTACTCTGCACCAGGCACTCTATGCCACTGCACTCTATGCCACTGCGCTTTATGCCACTGCACTCAAAACCAATGCACTCTGTGTCCTGCACCACCAAAATCTATGCCACTGAACTCTACACCAATGCACTCTACACCACTCAGTTCTACTCTGCACCACTGTACTCTACGCCACTGCCCTCCATGCCACTCTAGTCTAATGTACTCTGCATCACTCTACACCACTGCACTAGGGCAGTACTGACACCAATTCACTTTACGCCACTGATCTCTACGCCAGTCTACTCTGCACCACTGTATTCTATGCCAGTAAACTCTCAGCAAATTTACTCCACTCTACGTCATTACACTTCACGATACTCCACTCTATGACACTCAATTCTATTAAAATCTAACCCACTCTACAACACTCACCTCCACTCTCTGCCACTCCGTGCCAGTTTACTCCATTCTATTCCACAACACACTACTACACTCTTCTCCACTCCCCTACTTGAGTCTAAGCCACTCCACTCTGTGCCACTCTTTGCCAATCCACTCTACGACAAGCTACTCAATTCTACGCCATTCTCCAACAATCTACTCCACTCTACGCCATTCAATTGTACTATTCTGCCCCACTCTATGCCACTCCATTCTACGACAACCTACTCCACTTTACGCCACTTTATGCAACTCCCTCTACGCCGCTTATATTACTTTATGCCAATCTATGCTACCCCACTCTGTCCTACGCCACTGCACTTTACAAAACTCTCTGCCACTCCAATCCACAACACTCTACACACCTTCTACTGTACGACACTCTACTCCCCCCACAACACTCTATACCACTCCACTCTGAATAACCCTACGCCACTCCAGGACACTCCACACCACACCACACCGGTCTACGCCATACCACTATTTTTAGCACCATTAACGTTTAGCCATGCTGAACAGCAGTCAAGCTGTTGTACAATATGGCAGGAACACATTGGCAAAGCCAATAACTGTTGCATAGGCGAGACCTATGAACTTTGTCAATGTTTGTTTTGTTCTCTATTATCACACGAGTGCCCTTTTAAATACTTTTAAGGTGAAATGTTTCTGCATGTTAAAGAAATACACCTTTTTTAATGTTGAAGAGAATGTATCATATTTTTACTTTATGTTTGTTGCACAATATAAATGCCAAATGTTTTAATGGCATGGTTCGTGCATGGACACTTAGAGCAAACCAGACCCTCGGCTTTGGTCTGGCTCAGATTGCACTATTACTTTGCCTGTGCACTCTCCTCTGTTTATGACTTGGGCTTAGTTGTTGGGGCTGTCAGTCACTTGATAAAATGCCTGGTGAAAGGAGAGGACTGCAAACATGGCTCTCTGCCCACGTGTACCAGTTTGACAACTCTGCCATCAAGGCTTCTTGTAGCGAAGACAAGGAAGAGTGCGTGCAGTGATAATACATTTAGGATAAGTGATGCCGGGACTGGGACTCCAGGCCGCTGTGTCGTACACGACCATCGTTATGAGTTCCCAGGCAGAAGTACGAGGCCCAGGTAGGACGGGCGGTGGTGTCGCTTCAGCGGGGGTGTGACATCCCTCAAACGCATTCTTGGATTAGTAGATGGGTCTATGAGCCCTGAGTTGGGTCTTCTATGTTTGTGTCTGTTTTTCTCTCCATTTTACTAACAGGTTTTAACTTGTTCTTTCTTAGGATCAGGATTTTTAATATACACAGTGACTGGTTTACCAAAACAGAAGCAACCAATCATTCTTCAATGGGTGCAAATTCATTACTTCTTGGAAGTCACGAACATTTGCAGTATCAGGCTTGGAAAGCTGTGCCACTCTCAGATTCCCAGACAAACTACTGGCAATCAAACACCTAAATGGTGATGTGTCAAATGCTTGCGAATAGTCCAACCAGTGGCAATTGCTTGGGGTAGCATTCCAACCCACTGTTTTTCTCCAAATGAGCCCCTCTTGACAGAGACCCACCCAATGCAAATCAGAACTGACTGCTGCTCAGGGTCAGTCAATGCCGAACCTTGCTTGTTTTTCAGTTTGGAAAATTGAAGTTCCCCCCGAACCACCCCCTCACCCAGGGGTGTAGCTTGGGCAGTGAGATTGGGGTTTGGGGGGTGTGAGCTTCAGATTTTCCAACATTCAGGCTGGCATATAGGGCCTGATTACGACCTTGGCAGATGGGGTACTCCGTAACAAACGTGATGAATATCCCGCACCCCGTTTTACAAGCTCCATAGGATACAGTGGAACTTGTAATATGGCGGGCGGGATCTCCGCCCTGTTAGTGATGGAGTATCCCATCCGCCAGTGTCGTAACCAGGCCCATAATGTTTAAGTACATTACATGACAAGCAGGGTGCATGGCAGGGGCCTAAGGGGCAGAGAAAAAAGAAAGGAATGTCAATTGGCAGGGATACTAAGAGAGGGGAAAATACAATATTTTGAAAAAATTACCAATATTTTTGACAACTTTAAAAAGTTAGGGGCATATTTATGATCCCCAGCGCCACTTTGCGCCACATTTGTTGCATTTATTTCAACGCAAATGTGGCAGTAAGGTGGCATTTCCCACCCGCCATATTTACAAAGCGGTGCAATGCTTGCATTGCACCACTTTGTAACCCCTTTGTGCCTCATTATGCCTGCACCAGGCATAATGTATGCAAGGGGGTGTTCCAGTGCTTGGGGGGGGGCATAAAAATGGCAAAAAATAATCTATGAGATTCCTTTGTGCCATTTTTATCGTATTTTTTTAATGGCTTCTAAGTGCAGGTGTTAGAAAGAGGCTTCCATTGGTTACAATGGGCCTCTGGGTGCTTTGCAGGATTAGCGTCATAATTTGTGACGCTAGTCCTGCAAAGTGCCGGATTAGCGTCACAAATTATGACACTGGTCCCCCTAAGTACCACCATGGTGTGCCATGTTATAAATATGGCGCTACCAAGGTGGCATTAGGGGGCGTAAGGGGTGCATGAATAGTGGCGCTGCACAAGGTACAGCGCCTCTTTTCGTAAATATGTCCCATAGAGAGTGAGAGAGAAAGAGAGAGAGAGAGTTTTTGTCTGAATTAATGTAAAAATTCCTGGTGAAATCCGGCAGACATCTCCCCATACCCGACTAAAAGCAACTGCACCGAACTATTTATCAGAAAGTTGTTTTGTTGGGGGGTATCCCCCTTACAAAACACCCCCCCTCTACTGACCAAGCTATGCCCCAATGACATTTTGAAAAACAAACATTTTCAGCATTTCCTCCGATTGCAGTTGTGTTACGTTTGGAGCAGCACACAGTTATTTAATGGCAGATGTATTGCTAAGAGCTGATTGTGTACAGGCACTCGCACACAGATAACAGGCAGGGACACAGAGGCCTGACATACAGGCACATATGCACGCCTGCTTAGCTGTCAGGCACACCATGTCACGTACGGCAACGTCAGCCAGCGTTCGCTACTGGCCCGCGGCACTATGCACGCTAGGGAATGTGAGTCTTTACTTATAAATGTAAAACCAAAACTTCAGGTCCCAGAACACATAGGCGGTCATTCTGACCCTGGCGGTCGGTGATAAAGCGGCGGCCAACCCGCAAACAGTCCGGCGGTCAAAAAAATGGTATTCTAACTCTGGCGGGAACCGCCAACACAGGCCGCCACATTAACACTCCGACCGCCACGGCGGGACCGACAAACAGCGCGGCGGTCACCGCCAACAGGCAGGCGGCAGACAATGTACCGCCCACCCTATCACAACTCACCAATCCCCCACCCTTTCCGGGGCGGGAACCCCGCCGATAAAAACACGGCGGAAACAGACTACGAACGGGAAAACGCTCACCTATACACACTCCACGATGAGGAGGACAGCATGGAGCCCGAATTACACATCCTACCAGCTATTGTCCACCTGCTCATCTACCAGGAGTACGAACGCCGGCGCAGACGACAACGGTGAGTACTGCACCTACGACACAGGGGAGGGGGGAGGAGAAAAGCTTACGGGCACACACATGCGCCATACACCCACCCCCCACCACAAATACCTACACCCCATTGCCGAGCAACAAGTCAGAGTGACACCACACAAACCCCCCGGAATAATGCAAAGACACAATTTAAATGTTCGATAAAATATATGTATAAATAGCTCCATTGAAGGAATGGCAAATATGCCATATAAAAGATACAAAAATAAGGAATGAACATAGTCAACAAGATATCCATAGGCAAAAAGTCCGGCACATTCCGTCAAAGTTCTATAGTCCGTGGGCCAATGTGCACAAACACATGGGCAAAGCCCACACAGGAGACCAGATACCATTGGAGAGAACACTGCAGGGGCATCAGATGATAAAACTACAGGCACCTCAGGGGGAAGGGAAGGGGGGGCACCTCAGCCACATGAGTCCACGATGCCAGATCCACGAGGGGCCTCCATGCCCACTGTCCCATCCTGGGGAGTGCAAAGCCACAGTCCATCAGATGGATTACCGACTCCACTGTGATTGGAGGAGGCATGGTGCCCGAGTGCTCCCTGAAGCCCTGCTCGACACAGAACCGGCACTGTCAATGGGCCAGCGGTGCTTGAGATGAAGGGCCCAGCGGAGCGGTGCTTGAGATGAAGGGCCCAGCGGAGCGGTGCTTGAGACGGCGGGGCCCAGCGGAGCGGTGCTTGAGATGAAGGGCCCAGCGGAGCGGTGCTTGAGACGGCGGGGCCCAGCGGAGCGGTGCTTGAGATGAAGGGCCCAGCGGAGCGGTGCTTGAGATGAAGGGCCCAGCGGAGCGGTGCTTGAGACGGCGGGGCCCAGCGGAGCGGTGCTTGACAGGAAGGGCCCAGCGGAGCGGTGCTTGAGATGAAGGGCCCAGCGGAGCGGTGCTTGAGATGAAGGGCCCAGTGGAGCGGTGCTTGAGACGGCGGGGCCCAGCGGAGCGGTGCTTGACAGGAAGGGCCCAGCGGAGCGGTGCTTGAGACGGCGGGGCCCAGCGGAGCGGTGCTTGACAGGAAGGGCCTAGCGGAGCGGTGCTTGAGATGAAGGGCCCAGCGGAGCGGTGCTTGAGATGAAGGGCCCAGCGGAGCGGTGCTTGAGATGAAGGGCCCAGCGGAGCGGTGCTTGACAGGAAGGGCCCAGCGGAGCGGTGCT
Organism: Pleurodeles waltl; assembly: GCF_031143425.1. NCBI lineage: Eukaryota > Metazoa > Chordata > Amphibia > Caudata > Salamandridae > Pleurodeles > Pleurodeles waltl. Next base: position 36,780,018 of record NC_090450.1, read on the forward strand.
TGAGATGAAGGGCCCAGCGGAGCGATGCTTGAGATGGCGGGGCCCGTTCAGCGGTTCTTGCCCCGGCGGGGCCCTGTTCAGCGGTGCTCCTCCTGGCAGGGCCCGTTCAGCGGTTCTTGCCCCGGCGGGGCCCGTTCAGCAGTGCTTGTCCTGTGTGTCTCGGGAGCCAGACCTGGGCAAGACTTCCCGCTCATTCACCATCCGAACTTGCGGTCGCGGCGCCCTCCTGTGAAGGAGTCCTGGGCCCGTGGGTGTCGTCCGTCACACCCGGGATGGGGCTGGTGGGGACCTCCTGGGCAGCTCGCCTGCTGTCTGACTTCTCCGCCCTGCTGCCCTTGCCCTCCTTCGCTGGAGCTCTGTGGCCCTTGCCTCCCTTGGATGATGTGGCAGGTGACAGGGCAAGGCTACTGTCCTTGGTGGCAGCCGTCTCAGGCTTGTCGCGCCGGGCCTTTTTCTTCTTTGTCCTCTTCCCAGGGGGGGGGCTGGCTGTCCCCTTGCTGCTGGCCGATGTTCCTGCCCTAGGATCTGGTGGACTCCAATAGCCCTGCACTATGGTCACAGTAGATGCAGGGCTGGTGGTGGCTGAGGTGCTTTTTTTGGTCTTACCAGATGGAGGGGGTGGGTCAGTGATTGGAACGAGTTCAAGGTTGGAAAGGAAAAAGACTTGGGGAGGACAGGGACGGGTAGGTGTAGTGGGTTTGGGAGTGGAGGAAGAGGATGTGGTTGTAGGAGAGTCAAGTGTGCTGTCTGTGGGTGCAGGTGCTTGTGACGGAGGCTGTCGTGAGGTGGATGGCTGTTGGGTGGGTGGCTGCCTGCGTTTGTGTGCTTTGGAAGAGGGGGTGACAGACACAATGGGAGAGGACACAGGGGACGTGTAAATGGCAGTGGGGGTGGTGACTGCACGTGTGCGGACTGTAATGGAGGGTGTGCTGGTGATGGAAGTACTGGCTGATGGTGGTGTGCATGCAGGTGTGAGTGGAGACGTCACAGGGAGGGAGGGGGAGATGAGAAGGTGGGGGACACAGAGGTGGTAGTGACTGTTGGCATGTCTGCATCTGGATGTTGCTTGGGTGAATGCTTGTGGGATCTGTGGTGCTTATGTCTGGATGAGCTGCCCTTGGGTGTAGAGGTGTGTGCAGGCTGGTCTTATGGTGTGGATGGGATAGGCAGAGGAACAGGAGACTGGGACTGGGTGGAGGGAGTCAGAAGAGGGAGGCTGGAGACAGGGACAATGGCTGCCGTCAGTGCTGAGGCCAGAGCGTTGAACGATCGCTGATGGGCAGCCTGACCCGAATGAATGCCCTCCAGGTATGCATTGCTCCGATGCACCTCCCTTTCTACACCCTGGATGGCATTCAAGAGGGTAGACTGCCCAACAATGAGTGTCCTGAGGAGGTCAATGACCTCCTCACTGAGGGCAGCAGGGGTAACTGGGGCAGGGCCTGAGGTGCCTGGGGCGAAGGAGATACCGCCTTCCTGGGCGAGCGGGCACGGAGCGAAGGCTGAGGGGCTGCTGGGAGGGCGGGGCTGGTGCGCTGGGTGGCGGCTGTACCTGTTGTGGCGGTGGGCACGGATGTTGCCGCCACCGCTAGGGAGCTCCCTTCCGAGGACGTGTCGGTGTCGCTGACGTCTCCACGGGTCCCCGTTGTGGAGCTCCACTCGCCCTCCGTCTCACTGGTGTACTCTGAGTCTGTCGTATGGCCCTCCGGGGCCATGTGAGATGCAGCTCCCTCGTGCTCCAATGCCACTTCTCCTCTGCCAGATGATGCTAATGCACACATGCACAGGAAGACAAAGAAAATGGGGGGGGGGGTGGAGAAATGAAGACAGGTTGAGTGCATGCATTGGCAACACCGTTGTCGGAGAGGACAGACACAGAAGCCCCCTGAACTAGGCCGCGCAATGGGGGTACACTACTCAGTTATTGTGACTAGTCCTACGGGTCTATGGACGACAAATGCACACATGGGTGAGGCCGGACCATGGATAGCTGTACTTGGCACCCTACAGAGGTGGGGGGCGGGGGCACAGGGCTGTGTCTAATGGAGGGGCCTAGCCTACAGAATGCGCCCTGGCCTGGAGATAGCCACAGCCCTCCTCCCCCACCCAGACACCTTCCCTGCGCGCAAAGATAGCAGAATGTGCTGATACTCACCCCCTTGTGTCTGCTGTGATGTCCTCACGCGCCCATCCAAATCGGGGTAGGCCACCGCCAGGATCCGGGACATCAGGGGGGTCAATTGGCGGCTGGCACCCCTCCTACGTTGGGAGGCCATCCCCAGCAGAGACTCGGCGGTCTTTCTGGTCCCGCGGCGGATGTCCTCCCACCTCTTTCGGCAGTGGGTGCCCCATCTGTTGTGGACCCCCAGGGCCCGGACGTCCTTGGCGATGGCACGCCAAATGTCGATCTTCTGATGGGCGCTGACCTATGTGACATGTACAGGGTGGTAAAAGAAATCGCATCAGTTTTCTGCCTGGTCAATGTGAGTGGCCCCCCCTCCCCAACCTTGCCATGTGGCACATGCTCTCATCTTTCGTGCGTTGCAGTCCTCATTCGCTCCCCTCCCCACCATCTTACATACACCCCACTCAACACAGGCATAGCCCATTCAACGTGCACCCTGTGTACTAACCTGTTGGTCTGGAGGACCGTAGAGTAGCGCATACTGGGGGAGGACCCCATCAACAAGTTCCTCCAATTCTTCGGCAGTGAAGGCAGGGGCCCTTTCCCCAGTCGCAGCAGCCATTGTATCTCCCAGACCGAGGTCACAGCAGCACTTGCAGTATAGGTCCTCTCCTGTGGATGATCAGGTCTCGAGTGATTAATCAGATAGAAAATGGCGGTCACGCCCGCGGCGGTGCGTACCGCGGCGGTGCGTACCGTGACCGCCGGCGCACATCGTCATTGGCTCCTGAGACCCATAGGGTTCAATGTTAACCAATGCTGCTTTGCGCCGCGGTCTTCGACCGCCTACCGCCACGGTGTGCCACGCCAGCGCAGTTACCTCACATCCCACTGTCACACTTCACAGGTCAGGCAGCCGCCATTTCAAGGGCCCACATGGCCTGATTTCTACTGCGTCACACAGGCCTAGGCCTTGCATAGCCACTCATACTAGCCGTTCCATGCATAGCGATTCGTGTACTGTGCAAGCTGTGTGAACGTACCTGTGGGTTGCTTGACTCTGTGCTCCATGTTGTCCTTCCTAGGCACCGTCCGCTGGGACTTGCGAGGAGAAGTATGAATCCTCCTGTGTACCGCCCGCTGGTGGACCTGTCGACAATGGAAGAACGACATATCATACTTACATACCGGCTTGACAGAGCAACTATACATGAACTATGTGCCCAGCTGGAGCCAGACCTGATGTCCCCCATCCGCCAACCCACGGGGATTCCCCCTCTGGTGCAGGTTCTGTCAGTACTCCATTTTTTGGCAAGTGGGTCTTTTCAGACAACAGTGGCCATGTCATCTGGGATGTCTCAGCCTATGTTTTCTAAGGTTTTGTCCAGAGTGTTGTCTGCCCTGATGAAATACATGCGGAGCTACATTATTTTCCCTGAGGTGGGCGAATTGGCTACAGTGAAGGGTGATTTCTATGCCCTTGGACATATCCCCAACATCATTGGTGCCATTGATGGGACCCATGTGGCTTTGGTTCCCCCCAAAGACAGTGAGCAGGTGTACCAAAACAGAAAAAGTTATCATTCGATGAATGTCCAGGTGGTCTGTTTGGCTGACCAGTACATCTCCCATGTAAATGCCAAGTTCCCTGGGTCAGTGCATGACGCGTATGTCATGCGAAATAGCAGCATCCCTTATGTGATGGAACAGCTACAGAGACACCGTGTGTGGCTAATTGGTGACTCTGGTTACCCCAACCTGTCGTGGCTACTGACCCCAGTGAGGAATCCCCGGACCAGGGCAGAGGAACGGTACAATGAGGCCCATGGGCGATCTAGGAGGATCATAGAAAGGACCTTCGGGGTCCTGAAGGCCAGGTTTAGGTGCCTGCATATGACAGGGGGATCCCTCATGTAGTCACCAAAGAAGGTGTGCCAGATCATTGTGGCCTGCTGTATGCTTCACAATCTTGCATTGCGACGCCAGGTGCCTTTTCTGCAGGAGGACGGTCCAGATGGTGGAGTTGTTGCAGCTGTGGAGCCTGTGGAGAGTGAAGAGGAGGAAGACGACGGGGACGACACGGACAACAGGGATACAGTCATACAACAATACTTTCAGTAGCACACAGGTAAGGAACAGCCACCCCAATTTACATTTACTTGAGGCCTCATTCGTCTCCACTGTCTGTGTTTCCCCCCCAGTTCCTGTTCACTGATTTGTGACTTTCCCTTCCCTTTTCAGAGCTGTATGACCCACTGCCTGACTTCTGCTTTGTTTGCCCATGGACTAAAGCTTATTGAAATTGGTATGTTGTCATCACAAGGTAACTGGCCATTATTGCACCGTTATGTGTAATACATTTGTTAAGAATACAAGCAGACTCCTGTTTTTTTAAGTGGAATAAGTGATTTATTTTAAGTGCTACATATAGGTAAATGATTGGGAAGCGGGGATGGGTGGGGGTGGAGTAATGTCCATGGCAGAGTCCAGTTCTCAGTCGCACAGGTGCATTGTCCATATGCCTGTGGAAGGATGGAGCAAGGACAGTTCAAGGTTGGACAGGGTGACAATGTGGGACAGTGGGATGACATCAGGGGGTATCTTAGGCTGGCGGGGGTCTTGCAATCCTACTCTGTCTTCTTGTGAGATCTCAGGTTCCGCTTGCGGGGTGGTTCATCTGCAGGAGGTGGGGTTCTGGTGGCCTGTCGTTGTGTGGGGGCCTCCTGTCCACTAGCGCCGGCGGAGGTGGTAGGCTGATCCTGGCCTGGGCTAGTGACAGGGGCCCTTTGGGGTGCCATATGGTCCCGCAATGTGGTGACGATGTTCCTCAGTTCCTCCCTGAACCCCATGTACCATTCCTCCTGCAGTTCCTGGATCTCCTGGAACCGGGCCAGTACCGTCGCCATCGTCTCCTGGGAGCGGTGGTATGCTCCCATGATGGTGGAGAGGGCCTCTTGGAGGGTCGGTTCCCCGGGCCTGTCCCCCCCCTGTCGCAGAGCAGCCCTCCCAGTTCCCCTGTGTTCCTGGGCCTCTGTCCCCTGGACGGTGTGCCCACTACCACTGCCCCCAGGTCCCTGTTGTTGTTGGGGTGGTGGGTCAACCTGAGTGCCCTGTAGTGGTGGACACACCGCTGATTTACGTGTCCTGGAGACAGAGGCATGGGCCCGCTGGGTGGGAGCTGTGCTGGTGTTCCCAGAGGGGGTTGGGTCTGGTGTAGCCTGTGGCTGTCTGTGGGGAACCGACTGTCCAGAGGTCCCCGATGGGCCGGGCTGGTCGTCTGGCTCCAGGGAGACAGAGCTGCTGTCATCGCTGGGGGCCTCTTCTGGGGGTGGGATGGACATCTCTGGACCCTCTGTGGCGGTGTGGTGGCGTTCGGGTCCTGCAGGGGTATAAAGGTATGGTTATTGCTTCTGTGTGTGGCATTTCGTGTGATGGGTGGGTGTCCGTGTACCCATGTGCAGGCATTCCCTTGTGGGGGCTTTTGTGAGGGTGGCTTGTGGGGGTGATGTGTGTGTGCAGTGGGCATGCTTTGGTGATGGGTGTCCATGCTTTGTGGTCGCATGCAGGGCTTGGTGTTGGGATGGGTGGGTTGTGATGGTGAGCCTTTTGCTAGGGGTTGGTGTGATGGGGGAGGGGGTGAGGGTGGGGGTATGATTTGACATGCAGGTGGGGTGGGGGTGGGAAGCAGTAGTGAAGATTTGCCTTACCAGAGTCCATTCCTCTGCCTACTCCTGCGAGGCCCTCAGGATGCAGGATGTGCAAGACTTCCTCCTCCCAGGTGGTAAATTCTGGGGGAGTAGGTGGGGGTCCGCCGCCAGTCTTCTGCACCGCAATGTTGTGCCTTGATACCATGGAACGCACCTTCCCCCGTAGGTCATTCCATCTCTTCCTGATGTCCTCCAGATTGCGTGGATGCTGTCCCACCGCGTTAACCCTGTCCACTATCCTTTGCCATAGCTCCTTCTTCCTGGCAATTGTGGTGTGCTGCACCTGTGCCCCGAAGAGCTGGGGCTCTACACAGACTATTTCCTCCACCATGACCCTGAGTTCGGCGTCACTGAACCTGGGGTGTCTTTGGGGTGCCATGGGGTGGTGTGGTTGAGGTGTGGGGTGGCGTTTGTGGTGCTGTGTGTGGTGCGTGTGGTGGTGTGTGGTGTTTGGTGCGTGGATTCTGTGTGGGTGATGGTGTTGTGTGCCTCTGTGTTGTGGGATTCTCTATTCTGTGCTCTGTCTCTCGCCTTCATCAATGATTTCGGGTCGTAGGGGCTTGTGGGTGATGTGGGTGTGTGCTTTATATTGTGTTGGGTGTGTGGGAGTGGTATTAGTATGTGTATCAGGTGTGCGTATTTCGAACTGACCAATGTTGCTGAGTTTTCTATGTGTGTGTGTATTTTGACCGCAGTGGTGTGTACCGCCAATGGAATACCGCGTTTGAAAGACCGCCGCGTGGATTTGTGGGTCGGAATGGTATGGGCGTTTTTCTGTTGGTGTGGCGGTGGAGGTTTGGTCAGCGCCATTTTTTCGCTGTCCTTTGGTGTGGCGGATTTTTGTGGATGTCTGGTTTTTGGCGGTTTGGCAGTTGCGGGTCAGAATGATTGTGGCGGTTTACCGCGGCCGCGGCGGTGTTATGGCGGCCTTCTGGCCGGCGGTAAGCGACTTTTACCGCCAAGGTCAGAATGACCCCCATAGTTCTTTTGATAAAAAGGCAGAACTGAAGGTGTCAGTAATTACAAGTCATTGGGCAGCTGAGCATCTGGATGGATAAACGGAACATACACAAGAAACAGGTTTCCTATTACTGAGGCTGAAAATTTGACTTGTTTTTGGTTTTAAGCTTTGAAGGGGTTTTCTTTTTTTTCTGCCTTCTGAACCAAAAATAGTGTACCTAAATGACAGTTGCACTTGGTTTCATTTACATGTCTCTTCCCTAACTTTCTTATAGCGTTATTTTTACATCCAAAATATTGAGGCACACAACATAGCCTCCAAGGGGCCAAATCCATGCCACATTTTGAGGGTATCTATTATAAATAGTACTTAATTCCCGTTAAGGTTCTTTATAGAATGATTTATTGGCAAAATTAATTAACAACAGCCTCCAGCCACAACCAATAGCGGGCATTTCTTCTCACAGCTGTCAACTGTCACAGCAACGGTAATGGAATGCTGGGAGGAACCAACTGGGAAGACAATGGAAAATGGGGGAGGATTGGAATGGTACACCTAGATTACCTAGGGGTAGGCGTGTACAAAATGAAAGGAACAGGCAAATAGAGAACGTGCATCTTATACAAACATACTTAGGATAAATTACAACACTATCACATTGAGTATTTGTGTGATTTTCAGATTTTCATAGTATGCATAAATCTATTGTAAGTGGATATCCTAAAACTGTGGCGTGGATCGGGCATTCCGGTGCTATGCGAGTCTGATATGCAGAGCCTCTGACTGCTTTCTCCAACCTGGTATTGCGTTGTCAGTTTGAGGGAGTCTAGTGCGCATGTATGTTTGGCCAGCCCATATATGAGCACTGAGGGGAAGTGCTGTGACTCCCCCTTTGTCCCTGTCACACACATGTGGCCCCACCCCATTTGTTGTAAAACATAATAAAGTATGATGTTTTTACTGTAAAACATTTGCAGCTGCTGCTGCCGGCGGGGTGGCGACACTCCTCTGCCATAGTGGAGGAGCTGCTCCTGATAATAAGAGCTACTTGTGTTCAGTGAAACTTATCCCGAGCTACTGTTAATATTATTAGTGCTGTAATAGTGACCACAGATCAGTATCAGACAGCTAATCAGACAAATTACATTAGTGACTATCATATGCAAGATCACCAGCAGTGATCACCTAAGGCGTAGTTGCCAGCAGAAATGGTAAAAAGTCTATGTCAGAGTGGAATGCCTGTGCATGTGTAATACATAACAGCCATAGCTCCAGTACGGCTGGCACCAAGGTAATACTCTTAGTAGTAAGTCCCCACAAGGCTGCACGATTTATACCTCAAATATCAGCTTTAAATATATTTTGGTAATTCAACCTTTGCCTTAAAAAAAATCTCAGCTTATGAGTTCTGAACATATACACATTTTCATCTCAAATGCACACTTTTTAATATTGGCATAGATATATTAATTCAACCAAACGAAAACTTCTAATTTACTTGGCTTTGCTGCACACAGGAGAGCTACTGGCAGATAGTTGGAGAGTTATCAGTAGCTCACGAGCTACTCGTTGGAGATGCCTGGAACAGAGTCTGTTTTTTGTGTCTTCAGAAGCTTTGGCAAATGCACCCTAATAACAACATAAAGAAACCTAAAAAAACTCAAGAAAGCAACTTGAACAAACATAGCAGGAGCAGTGAGAGAAGGCAGCTTTTTTTGTTGACAATTTGCGGTCTTTAAAATAGCAGACGGAGATACTTTAAATTCCATAGGCAACGTTTTGCAAAGTTTACTAACTACACGCTTCCCAGAGGTTATGAGGTTTTGTAAACTTTCAAAAACATTTCTGAAGGTTTGCAAAGTTTTGTCTTTTCTTTTTGTCAAATAATTTCCCACCTTGGTCCCATTACAACTGGGCAGGACTCTAGTCCAGTTCTACCCCCTCCCTCCCCCTTACAACTACCCATGCTGAAGGCATCAGTGATTCGGGAGGATGCGGGAGTCAGTGTTTCTGTCCTGATTCCTGTATGTCTTTCTCCAGTTCCGGCTGGAGTTTCAGCTCGACTTCTCTGCTTTTAACAGGAAAAGCTCGGGATCCTATTTTTTTTCTAATGCTCTTGTATTCCCGATGCAATTGTCAACTCATGTTAATGATCCCACCGGGATCAACAGTTATCCCATAACCAGGGCCCTAAGGTGGGGTTTGGTGAGATTTCTTTCTGCAAGCCTATTTTGTAAAACTTCTCTGAGTTTGTAAAAAAAAAAATATCTGCAATTTCTTTGGAGAATAACTGCTCAAAGCTTGCAGGGGCTCCTTGCCCACTCATTTTGTGGCCTCTCTGATGAGACAGGCACTAAGATGAAAGATGGCGGGAAAGAGTGGAGACCGCAGGCTCAGATGGATTTCATCAGACTGGAGACAGTCCAGGGAAAGGCCCCCACAATGACTGCATGGTGCACCCCACAAGCCCTTTGAAGGGGGACTCGTAGATAACAGGAATGCAAACCACTGGGAGCAGTTTTTTATCGTTGCGATTTCATCTTAATCATACCCTTCTAACTCGGTAGACCACGTTTTAGTGCACACAGGGCATGTATTCTTTCTCTCAAAATAAATCCCTTCAAATGCTGCCAATGTACTCAATTCTAATAGCCGAGTTACTTTTCTTTCAAGATGAGTGTTTCGAATTTCAAAGGGCACGTTTATTCAGATAAAGCTACAGCTCTCAAAATAAAGCACATGGGAGACAAGACCCAGTAATGTGATCATTTCCATTTTCGACATATTTCCAGATGGTTAGCTAAAGGAAGACTGCCTCTAACCGCACAATATCAGGCAGGATCAAGCTACTGAGGGGGTCTGTGCATCCCTTCCAGTGCTTGATTTGTTAAAAAAAAAAAAAGAATAAAGTGCCAGGGCCTCTATTGACCGTCACACTCTACACGCATGGCACTTCAGACTATTTTCAGAACTCTGAGTTTCTCAGTATTTTCAACCAATTTAATTTTGCTTTCGAAAGTGTGTCAAACAACCATCTCTGCACAACACATAACTAAAGGGTATCACACTCACTTCGGTGTGCAGGACTGACTGCTTGAATATTCTGGGCACAACTATTGGCATCAGCACTTTCAGGTACCACTAGAGGAGGGAGGTATGAGGAGTGAGGAGTGAAGGCTCAGACATGAGGAGTGAGGGACGAGAAGTGAGCTTGTCATGGGCGAGGAATGAGGAATACTGGGTGAGCAATAATGGAGGAGGGACTAGAGGTGAGGAACGATTGAATGAATGGGGTTTGATGAATGAGGGATAGTGGGCGAGGAATGATGGATGAAGAAGAATGCATGAATAATGATGAAAGAGAGATGATGGTTGAGTAGTGATGGAAGAGGAGTGACGGGTGACGATTGATGGATAAGGGATAATGTATGATGAGTGAGTATTGAGGGATGAGAGATAATGGATGAGAAAATGGGTGAAGCTGAATGAGTACTGATGGATGATGGATGAGGGACTATAGATGAGGGATGATGGATTATGTGTGAGTAATGGCAGATGACGAATGATGGATGAGGGATAATGGATGAGGAATGCTGGGTGAAGAAGGCTGAATGAGGAATGATGGATTATGAATGTGGTGTTGAATAAGGATTGACGGAGGAGGAATGACCGTTGAGGGTTAATGATGAGAAATAGTTGAAGGCTGAATGAGGACTGATGGATGAGAGATAAGAGATGAGGAATGAGGGATGAAGAAGGCTGAATGATGACTGATTGATGAGGGCTCATGGGAGAGGAATGATGGGTGACAATTGATAGAAGAGGGATAATGGATGAGCAATGCTTGAGGACTGATGGATAAGGAATGATGGATGATGTGTGACAATGGATGAGGGATGATGGATGAAGGGTGAGCATTGATGACTAAAGGTTGAAGGGTGATGGATAATGGATGAAAAATGGCTGAAGCGTGAATGAGGACTGATGGATGAGAGATGATGGGTGATGAATGATGGGTAAGCACTGATGAATGATGGATGAGGGCTAATGAAGAATTATTGACAAGGAATGATGGTCGGGATTTAAGGTATGGATGGACTCTACAACGTTCAGATCACAAAGGTCCAGGGGTCCATAGGGTGAGGTGAGACAGCAGTCTCAGAGGGGGGTAATGGTGGCACCAGGTTACAACCCAAGGCTCAATACATTGACTGTATATGAGGAACTTCCCAGTGGGCAATGTACTGTTTTGAATGGAGCACTGACAATGCTCACACCACTCCTTGGTATCTCCTCTTCTAAATATCTATAACCTGTCCAGTTTCTTGATTCAAGGCCTAGTTTCTCCTACATGTGTGTGGTTTGTTAACTATAGGGAAACTCCCACTAACAACACGATATCAGTTTGGATTAAGATGCAGAGGGGTTCTGTGACATCACAGAGAAGATTATAGGCTGGCAAAGACTATATGCTGGGTGTGACATCACAGCAAAGACTATAGGAGGCTGGGTGTGACATCACAGCAAAGACTATAGGCTGGGTGTGACATCACAGAGGGCAAGGATGTGGAATTAGAGTGACTTTGGGTAGGTCAGTGCCACAAGTGTGAAATCAGAGACCATGAAGCAGTGGGTTCTCTGTGAAATTTCAGAGAAAACTATATCGGGCCCCATATGTTATGAAAAGGGTCGGCGCTTTCATAGGTTAGGATAGCAACCGTTTCAGGGGGTCAAATATAACACAGGGCCCTAAAATTGTCTGTGTGAGCGAAGAACTCGTGAATTATATGTCCTGTTTAGATCTGAGTACTGAAAACCCTCACTTGAGGCTTGCACACCCCCTCTACCAAGTACCAAGACCTGTTCCCAGTGCAGGTTCATATACATGTGTGCAGCTGTTTAATTATAGGAAAAATCCCACTAACTGCACAATATGAGGTTGCATCAATATACTGAGGGGTTCTGAGACATCCAAGGCCGAGTGTGACATCACAAGGGACAGGGATGCAGGAAGAGAGGAACTTTGCAGTGGTCAATGCCTTGGGTCAATTGAAGTTTCTAGATTACATGTTCCAGATTCAGTATGTAATGTTTGATGTTTCTACCCATCAGGTATGTGTCAGTGGGTCTCATCAGGACCACAGGTAACTGTCTAGCCTTCTTTCGACATATGTGCGTCAATTAGTGTTACAGGCCCCCAACACCTGGTAATACTCACATACAGGGCCAGTTCTAGCGCTGGTGGCGCTCGGTGCAGCAATCTTTTTTTGTCATCCCCCTTGCCCCATGACCACCTCCTCGGATTCTCTCACTACCACCTGGCAAAAGTGCCCCTCATCTCTCCATAGCCCCTCTCACATACATTTCTTGAGTTTTAAAACACTGGTAAAGGTTGGCTTTACTAATCCACTCAGCTATCCACTTAAAACATAGTTCTGCTCTTTACATCAGGCATATTAACCCTCTGTGCTACTTTATATGGAGTCAAAGCTGCCACTGGACAAAACTCCAACCTCTCTCTCTAGCAAGAACATTAATCACAAGAGGTATCTTGACATTTTAATTGCTTCCTGAAGGATGGACACACAAGGAACTTTCCAGCAGGTGCTTTTAAATCACAAGTGTGTAAGTTATTGCTAAACACAACACCCCCTGAGGTCAGCTGTAAAAATTCAGGCTATGAATATATCCAATGGAAGGCATGAGCTGCCCATCCTGTGCTTTTTAGCCCTAATATAAAAGGTGTGAGGGTACATCAGCAGGTAAAGAAATTGCCAGTCTGGAAGTAGACGCCAAAATAAGCGTCAAGTTGATGTCTATGAAAAAATGCGCAAGGTCCAAAAGGGCCAATGCATAGAGCATCTGCACCTGACTCAGCACCTGAGGACGCCATCTTATGAGTATGATGTCTGATATCCCAGTGCTCATAAGATCTAAACTTCACTAGTTGTTTAAGGCAGAAAACAAATGAAGAATCAGCTACCCTCATCGAAAACTTAGGGGGTTATTACAACTTTGGAGGAGGCGTTAATCCGTCCCAAAAGTGATGGTAAAGTGACGGATATACCACCAGCCGTATTACGAGTTCCATAGGATATAATGGACTCGTAATACGGCTGGTGGTATATCCGTCACTTTACCGTCACTTTTGGGACGGATTAACACCTCCTCCAAAGTTGTAATAACCCCCTTAGTGTTGGGCTGTAGCACATCAGAAAAATCACACTCAATGTAAAGAGGGTGAGAGGTGTATGGCGCAGTGCACCAGTGCTCGACATATGTGGAGCGCCATCTTCAAGCTGGGTATCTGCTCCCATCTGATGTTAATTAAGATCACAAAACATGCACAGGATGCATCTTCCCCTGTTTCAACTTCAGATTAGTGGTGAAGGCCCTAGTTCTCTCACACTTAGACAGGGCCAGTTTCTTACTTTCAGGCATAGCGAAATCCACTTCTGCTACCCAGAAAGATTTCCTCCATGTGTCGCCTTATCAGACATGTTGTAAAAACAGAGGGCAAAACTTCCGTACTGCGAAAACTCCATCCCGTCCCTTTGAAGCCTGAGCTAATTTTAAAATGGAAATCTTTACCCATAAAGCACTACATCGCAGCCTTCCCAGCTCCCATGAAAAATAAATTATACCCCAGGGGATAAGATAGAGGAGAGAGGCTAATTTATCGTCCTCCTGGAGATCTCTAAATTTAACAAGCATTGGTAATGCAATAGGTCAAGCTTTAAAATAATGTTGTATGGTAATATGAAGCCTTACAAGTAAATAGAAAGGGAATGGACACCTATTTGGGTGGAAGCCAATAACTCCAGATTAATATTGGTGTAGGTTAAAAGGTCAGATGAGAGTTGAACTATCAAGCCAAACCTAAAAATCCAAATACGTTAATGACTGCCCTCCTCCTATCCACGCTGCTGCCATAGAAAAATACTATATACTATCTAGTTATGTAGGACACTTTGATAGCATTACAATGTCATGTGTGTGTCCCTGAGCGTTCAAGCCCCGGCAGCTGGATAAATAAACAAAATGATCACTGCTGCACTGAAGGAAGCACTTTTTTGTGGAAGCACACAACTCAACTTCTGCCCAATCAAAACATACTCCTGTCTGCCAACAAGAGGGTGGAGCCAAAACCCCTCTTGTGGTGATGCTCACCTAATTATGTGGCTTGACCATAAAAAGACCAGGACACTTAAACAGCCATCTTCCTGACAAGTACCAAGGATCTCAGCCAGGCACCAGAACACCTCAGACTCAACCCAAATGTTTGGGAATTCCAAAAGGCTAAAAATGTACATAGCTGTCTAAAACTATCAGACGTCTCTCACCCATAGGCTATACTGTTACTGTATTTATGATTTGGGTTACCTGTGAATGGCTCTGTTACCTATGTGACTAAGTCCTCCACTCTGTACAAATACCAGTAACTAATAAATAAATATAAACAGTCTTAGGAAATAAAAAGGAGGCAGCATGTACCTGATACTTAGCTGATATTCAGCTATGTAAGGCTTCTGAAAATGTCTTGAAAGTACTTTAATATAACTGCTATAAAATAATAAAACTGCTTCCCAGGAATAAATAAATAGAGAGTTTCACACATGTGTAGCAAGGCCGGAGAAAGATTGCAAAGTTAAAATTCTCTTGAAATGAGGAGATTCCAACCTGCGAATCCTGAGGATACAAATAGGCCTGCTACAGTAAAAAATAATCAATTTTAGTGCAAATTCATCTGGTGTCTCAAAATAAATACTCTGAAAAGGGAGGCAAGCAATCCTGAAACAAATTCATTAAGCAAAATGGAATCACTGAAAACTGACTGGAATGGGAGTAAGATGGTTGTACTCTTCAGCCCTCAATGCAAGCAGCCAGCACAAGCGCTTCGACCGATGTGAGTGACAGGACAGTTCGAACTACTATGTGTATATCGGTCACAGGAAAATATGCTGAAGCTTGCAGAGTAAAAGAACTGGCAGGTGTTTGCTATTGCAAATGATAAGCTTGTGACAATTTAATGCCAACCCAAAGTCCAAGACTTGTCCTGGAAACCCAAGATCAGAATCACCTGCTTCAGGGCTTGCTTCTCCAAACAACATTGCAGATTTAATCGACAAGCGCCACCGGAAATTAGGAGAAACTTTATGTAAGGCAATGTTCAAGCATTCAGTCCTTAAAATTCTAAATGCAGTGTGGGATATATTTTCTCAAAGACACACACAGGTGTGTTACCTTGTCCTCTGTGTAATGATGCATCGAGAATCCTGGCTGATCCAGCGAATGACAACATTTCAGTTTGAAGATTGAAGTACTTGGTTGAGTGATTGGACCCCTAAGGTACTGCAAGTGGACCTGGACAAATCATGGCTTGGCATCACCACTTGTAAACACCTGGACTTTGCCGACAGATTGTTGTATAGCTATTTTAGCCGTGTTTTAGACGCGTTGTTTTATGTTAACTAGGCCTGCCGCTGTGCACTTTAGCCCTGTTACATTTTATTAAAAATTGCTGTATTTTCCTAGCAATAGCAACATTTGCGGTGCCGTTTTATTCTCTTTATCTCATTGTACTTTTGCCTAGGAAAGCATTACGTTCTTAGTAGGACATTTATTTCACTTTGTGCTTTCTCCAAGGCTGCAGTCAGATAGGGTTGCCGACAAACATGGTATGCTGGGTCTCCAACATTCACAGAAAACACACACTCATACGTGGGGACTATTTCTTAGAATGTCAGCTATTTTATTATAAAAACACTCCTTTGTCCCAGACACGTTAGAGGGAGATTCCAGCCAGATAACCACAACTGCAGTCTGATTGCTGACTGCTTTGCTGCAGCTACCTGCCTAGATGGCCTGACCCCTGATCCACATGGGGACGGTGTCTCTCTAGACCACAGGCTTCTTCCTCCAGGTATGAGGGATGATGTACCTCAGGGGGGAAACCCGAAGGGCAGATTAGGCTTATAACGCTGTGCTCAGACATAATTTAGGTAGAAAAAACATATACATCACTCCTGGTGACAGTATGGTAGGACTATTCTTGTGTTTTACTCTGCTAGCCACCTGTTTGCTTTTATCGTGTTTTATCATCCTAGTTATTGCAATACATGCCTTTTTATCTATGATGCAGTTACTTCTATAATCTGCTTCTTTTGTCTTTGCCTGTATGAGACTTTTGGTAACTGAGAGAAAGGGATGGGATCTGATCGACCATGATTCCCCTGAGGAGTCTTCTTGTCATGCGGCCGGTTGCCACAATCATCTCGGCCAGAGATGAGGCGCTGCTAGTTAGCCGTAGAACCCGGATTAGAACGATAGGTGTCATGTGGTGAGGAATCATACTTAGTACCCACCATCCATATGATCCTGTCTCCCAAGTCCAGTAGCCTCATGAGCATAATGAGAACCTACGCGACAAGATGAACTGATGCGTGAATTTGGTCACAGATCCATAGGCAGACTGGAGGCTCCTATTGCTTGCTAGCCCCACTATATTTTCAATGGTAATAGATGGCTGTAGCAATGGCGGTCAGATGGGAATTATCAGCACAGTACTACACAGATGCGTCCAACCTTACATTTATAAAAGGCCTTAATGTGATGTGTAGATCAATTCAAGTATTCCACCAATAATTTCTTGTCCTCAGTAAATAACTCTGAGTGAGACAGTGCACGCAAGTCCTGCAGCTCGCAATGCCATGGGACTCAAGCTGCACCTCACTGATGAGGCCAAACAAGGCCAAACATGTCTGGAGTTGTCTTCCAGTACTGAGGGGATGTGGCTCAGTAGTTCTGGTTTGGCTGCTTCTTTTGGAGCAGTGTTGAGTATGATTCAGATTTGCTTAGTCTCTGTCTGTAGTGGTAAAGAGAGTAATAAAATGATGTTCTGGAATGCAGCACAGAGTAATAACCAGTGGGTGTTCTTCCCAGTGTGTAGATTCTCTATAATGCATAATCTAATGAAAACATACATTAAGAGCATACTTATACTAGAATACAAGATGGCAAACAGTGATAACAGACACATCCTTATTCACTAAGTTTCAGGATCCTTGGCTGAGTTGGCAGTGGTTCCCTGTGTTTACTTGTTCTGACCTTGTTCTGAATTCCCATGTTTATTCCATATACCAGCAGGACTTTACTCGTTCCTTTGCATGTTTGGTATATTTTTGATTTTTTTATTCTGGATCCTAGTTCCAGTTTCCCTGTACTGACAGGCTATTACTTATTCCACTGCCTAGCGGGTACAGTCGGCTCTAGACCCCAGTATTCATGTTGATGATTTCCGAAGCCCTGTTCATAATTCCTTGTCTTGGTTTTCATTCTGTCACATTGCTGTCTTGTCTGTCCTATATCCTGGTTATTCTGTCCACTCTGGTTTTCTGTTCCAGTACAAATTCAGTCCACAATCTGTTGCACTTGTTATCCGTTTACAGTGTGCGGGAAAGACTTCTGTTGGTACGCCCAGGTCCTCGGGAGTCTTACCTTCACGGTATGACTGATTTTAAGAACAATCCACCTGTACATCCCTTACTTAAACATTGTTCTTGTCTGTCTCCTATCTCTCTCCTTGTCCTGCTCACTGTCGTCTCCTGGCCTCCGTAGTTCTGTGACTACAATTATACTGTGAGTAGCCTGGGAGTTACCTTGCCCTGTCACCTTGCTAAGTATTACCTCTGTAATCCGCTGTCCCTGAATCCGCTCTGTGACATTAGGTGACTCTGCACACTGTGAGATGCTTCCTCGCCCAACACACGAGTAATGCGAGAACTAACGGACCCAAAAGAGGAGACCCTAAAGTGAAACATTAGAACATAGGGATATCCCGCCCACCCTATTACGAGTTCCATAGGATATAATGGACTCGTAATTCGGCAGTAATCCCCTCCCCCGAAGTCGAAATCAGGCCCGAAGTGTTTCACCATAAAGATCACAAATGTCTGGAGAAGCCGTCGATAGAAAACAGGCCGGTCCCATTTTTCCTTCACTTCCATAAAGGTTTGAAAAAAGTATCATTTCATGCAACAACTTTTTGTGCTAGGAACACTGTTGCAGAGACCACCAAATAAGATTCTCCCTCTACCCCGCTCTTCTATGAAGATTCACAATCTCCCACCTTCACCTCCCCTCCCAAACCCACTTCCCCCTCTCCCTAACTGGTACCCCCAAAATAACCATTCTTACTAGCACTCCCCTTCATTTTCCCTTCTCACTTCACCGGGACCCGCTTTCTCCATATCCAATGGCCTTCCTTGTAACACAAACTTTATAGCACCCCTCATACGTGCCCTGAGTTTACCACGCCTGCAGCCTCCCATGATACTCTTGCTGTAAAGCCCTTTCTTGTACACATCTCATTTGCTTCATAAATCCCATGAACACTATGAAATGGCTTAAAATCTTGCGCTTTGAAAGGAAATCATAGGGTCAAAATTCAACTGTACTTGTCCTAACCTAAGTACCTCCAGGCCTGAGCTCAAGGCACATGTAGTCTATCCACAGTTTATGACACTAGTGCCTAGAAACTCATCAGGTATTTGTGCTATGCCAGTGTGCTTAATTATTCCTAAGATACTGTTCAGTTGCATGTGTTTAACATGACTCTCTGTGAAGAATGACCCACGCATTTCATGGTTACAAGAGTGGTGGTGGCTGAGAGTGAGTTTACGATTGTCAGGATCCCTGGCACTGCCTCTCAAAGAGAGGGGATGTGTCCATAGTCAGGCTGTTTCTTCGATGTATTAAAGAATAATACAGATAATGTTTTTTAGACTTCCTACCAAGGCTCCCATGATATTGTGATATTGGAGAAGAGTACATTGATATTGGCTGGATTGAACTATGTGTAATTCGCAAAAGGAGGAGAGAAGAAACAAAGAGAGCAAACTCTATAATACAATTGTTGGACTCTTGAGGCACTGCCTTTTGTGTTTTTATTCTGTTTAAATGTACATATGGTTTTAGAGTAGGTTGACCATTAAAGTGTCGACCACTATTACCTTGTAGAACTAGCACTTGTGCAGCTGTCTTTAGCCAGAACCACTCTTGCTTTGGGATTGGCTGCGCCCATGGTCCCTGCTTTTATCTGTGAATAATTTGGCCGGTACCATGTGCCCCTGCAGTGATCCTGGGTAGTGGTGTAACAAAAGTTGAGGGGGTCCCCCCTTCAAAGAACATGGAGGCTCCCCCTACAAACTCTCACAGGAGCTGTTGGGCCAGGATACAGTGTTGAGGGGGCCCCCTGGAGTTCGGGAGCCACCCCCACTGCCCCCCGCACCGCAGGGGCAGTGGGGGCCTTTGTTATGCCACTGATCCTGGGCAGTAATCCCAGGGAAGAGACTGTACTTGGCATCCTAACGAAACGTGACTTTGATTGCCTTCCCTTCGAAGCTTAATCAGATCTGAATTTGAAAGAGGCAGACCAGGCATCCTGTGCCTAATTTAATAACCAGAGCTGTGCAATCCTACAATGTCCAGAGTGGAGAAGAGAGTACGGAAGAGGTGGGGTCATGACCTTGGAGCCTTGAGAATGTTAATACTTGCACGTTATGGAGAGACTCCCAGCTGTGATGCATCACCAATGCCCTTTGGTGTATGGGATTCAGTGGGACAGGGACCCCCCCCCCCCATTCTAGCATCTCTAGCAGGTGCCCAATGGGTTAGTGAGTTGGATTCCACATAAACATGTATTTGTTGTTTTTGGGGCTCTTCTAGCTGCAGGTCTGTAGACAAAATGCTCTTAAATATAGCTTAAGGGAATGAGCGAAAGGTTTTGGGTGTGGACTAGCGTGCACAGTGAAAGGAAAAGAGAACGATAAATAATTCAAATAAAAGAAAACAGAGAGCAGCTCAAACTGTAAAACATGAGACAAAAAACTGGGAAACGAAATGAAAGAGGAAGGGAAGGTGACAGGAAACAAGGAAACATGAAACTTAAATATTAGCCATCACGTTACTTATTATTGTAAATGGTATATGGTGTAAGCTCTTGAACTGTTCTAAGTATAAGGATGTATGCTCCTGTACAAATGTTCAGGTTAAGCTCTAAAAACAGATTATCAAAATAATGTGAGGACTTTGAGGCACTCTGACCAGTGTCCCCATCAATGAACAGCTACAAAAATAAATAATTAAAATACAACTTTTTAGAAGAGATATGGTTCCGTGGCAGAGCACAAAATGGTGTCATAACTTTTGAACTAGACTTTCAGGCGCCCTAGTACTTTTCTTAGAGCTGAAATTGACAATAAGTTACAATTATGAAATTGGAGGAATTCTCACAGCATATTCACGATGATCCTCCTCTGATTACGTTAACGTCCTGATGCTCTCAATATGAAAAAATATAATTGAGACAAATAAAATCTTCATAGTTACAAGCTAGGATCACAAAGGTAGCTAGCATTGTCTCATTCTATGAACCTTTATCAGTGGTAGTAATTGTCTTATTCCCCTGCTGGCTATTTCTCCTACACTCTTTGGGCTAGATGTATGAAAGCCTTTTCCCAGTCGCAATGGGCTGTTTGCGACTGGGAAAAGGCTTTTCCTCTTGTAACAATCCTATTGTGCAAGTCTGTAACCTGTTACCGACTCACAGAATAGGTTTGCGAGTCGCTATTAGGAACGGACATGCTAAGGGCGTCCCTTCCTCATAGCGAGTTGCAGGGGGATGTAAGATTGTTTTTGCGCCCGTGAATGCCATCCCAAAACAATTGCAGTTACCACCAACTTCAAGTTGGTGGTAACCCATTCGCAAATGGGAAGGGGTTCCGATGGGATCCCTTCCCCTTTGTGAATGGAAACAAAAATATTTTTTCAGGGCAAGTAGTGGTCCCACAGACCACTGCCTACGCCCGTTTTCCTTTAAGGAGAATTAGCTGCATTTCCAAACAAGCATTTGCAATGCAATGGGTCTTGCGTTTGCTCGAGTAAGAGCTATTGTGTTGTAAATTCCAAACTGGACATTTCTTGCACATAAATTGAAAAAAAAAGTAAAACAGACGTTCGCTCGCAGTCAAAGTTATTATTGGCAAAAATGCAAATATTCATGTAACAGGGTCGATGTGATGCAAAGCGCTCGACTACTGCCAAGCGAGATCGCAAAGCGAAGGAAATAATAGTAAAAAGTAGTCCAGAAACCATACGGAAAATATTGAGCCTCGTATATTTTCAGTAGTTGGTCGGTGCGCTCGAGGAGGGCTAAATACCGGAAAAGACATGCCGTGTGCATGCCTTCCACTAATGAAAGCAAGCAAATTTTAAAAGGCAAGCCCACGAACCAACCAAACTCATGGGTCTGCGGTGGGAGTGGTTACAAGCCCATAGACAGATTACAGCATGGACAGAGCGCTTTGCGCTCAACCCTAAATGGAACGTGCTTTATTTAAAAAGCAGTCTCAGACATGGTGGTCTGCTGTCCCCAGCAGGGCACCATCCCTGTGAGTGCGGCCATTCCCAATGGGGTCGCACATGGCGACCTACCTCATGAGTATTAATGAAGTAAGTCATTTGCGACCCCATTAGGAATCGCAAACAAAATAAACACACTGTTATACATCCCAGTTTGCGATTTCCTAATAGCAAATCGCTAAGATTCGCTATTAGGAAATCGCCAACCCAAACCTACATACATCTGCCCTTTATCTCTTTCTTTCTCTCTCACTCTCTGTGCCTCTCTTTGGCTGTCCCACCCTAACTTTTCTCTCTCTCTCTCTCTATGGTCCTTAAGCCTCTCAGTATCTAGCGCGAAAGAAATTAGCACATTTTTCTCTACACAGTGGCCTCTATCTGTTCTGGGATTTCTGGCAAATCCATAGATAATCCTGGATGTCATTTCTCTCTGAAGCTACACTCAGTTCATATTTAAGACTATTTTCCTCTCTTAGCGGATGCTGATTCTCTGCAGCTGATTGGTTCCAAAAAGCCGACAGGCAAACCTGATGGCTCTACTCTTCTGAAACTTGTGAAACTGAAGACAGACCGAGAGAAGCAACTGACACAATAGGTTGCACAGAAGGTTTAAAGTGAAGAACGTACTTCAAGTCTTGTGCACTCAAGCAAGCATATCTGACCTCAAGGACGGCTTTAAAGCTGTCCAACCGGTGCAGTTGCACCTGGCGCTGACATTGGTGGTGGGCACTGTGTTTAAAAATAACTTATAGGTTTAAAAACACATGAACTTCCTTGTACATCCATCAGTTTCAGGCAACAATAAAAATGTCAATATAACTGGTGATTGATGTCACTGCTGGGGAGAGATCGGAATTTTGTCTAGTGGCAGTTTTGACTCATCATAAAGTAGCGCAGAGTGTTAATGTGCCTGCTGTAAAGAATGTGTACCATGTAGATTACAAAACTGTGTGAGTGAACTATGAGTAGCGCTTCAACAAAAATCAAATGTATGTGAGAGAGAGACTATCAAGAGATGAGGGGAACTATTGAAGACTAGTAGTGAGGGAATTTGTGGACAAGGACATTGGGGAGTGCCTGCCAAAATAGACTGTTGCACCGGGTGCCACCACGTTAAAGCTTGTCCTGTCAGACCTTTAAGGAGATGCGGAGTGCTGGGGTCTCACACAGGCAACATGTTACTCTGCTCCGTTAAAGGGCATCACAATTTCTGGAATGAGAGAGATGTATGCATGTGCTTGAGCAATGGAAAATATAACGATTCCTTGGTGCATTTTTTCCGCTATGCACGCACTTTAGCAGGTCGCATGGATACCTCTGAACTTTGATTGACTCGGGCCATAGGATCCCCCAAATTCCAAAATCCAACTAAAGCCTCCATGAAACCCACATTCAGGAAGCATCCCTGCATGGCCATTGCTTTTCTGCTTCAAGTACACATCCGCATCCATGCCCATACTGCGGCATCACGACTACCCCCTACACTGATGTATATCAATTCCCTCCACGCTAGCCATTGCATCTTCCTCACTGCAATGCATTTGGAGAATATCTCAGACCAACACTTATGCACACTTTTAGTTCCCAGCTCCGCCTTCTCTCACTCAAGCCCTACCACCCTCCCTTGTGTACTAGGTGTAATGCATGCCAAATGTAAGCACTTCTCAGCCACTAGCTACACCTTTAGTCGCGTCAAGACCACCCCAGCAAGACCACTGCCCCCAGACCAGAGTCTATCCCTTGTACAGAGCATTTCCCTGGTACACACTCACATTGAAGAAATCTCAACAGGGATTACACAAACTAAGACCCTTCCACCCACTTCACCCATTCATGAATGCCCCACGATGCCCTTGGCAAGATCACATTGAAGCTTCAGAAGTCCCAGAATTCTTAAAAATACAATTTTGGCTAGGCACTGTCTGCTGTTAGAACAGATGGAAAACAATGCTTGCTAGTATGTTTTACATATTTCCTATGGTTTTTAGGTCACAGCCTACAAGACAGCACAGCTGTCTGGTTTGCTAAAGACATCTTGGGGACATTAAGAAAGCTGATCTAGGAATGGATTGTGCCCATTGCTTGCCATTGGCTTTGTGATCTGTAACTCACAATTTCTTGTTTTCCATTTGCTGGCTTTATTTGACTTAGGCTGTCCAATTTGAGTCCGTACCTTCCCTTGCCTAAACTTTATTTACAGTATCCTTCTGGGTGCTCCCTTTCTGTAAACAGGTGTGTAAATCTTGCTCATATCTTGACACATCTTCTCTGCATTCAAAGACCGAGGTCTTCTGATCTAAGGACAGCTGGTTCTCCTTAGAAGTAAATTTGAGAGCACAAGTTGAGATGGGAGATGGCACAGACGATCCAGCTTAGGACCCCACTTCAGATGAATTGGCCCACTAAGCTCTAGTAAGCGCTGAGGTACTGGGACGTTGAACAAGCAGGAACTTCTGGTTGCACCTGAAAAACCTTTTTATGGTATCCTTCTCTTATGGTTCTGGCTGAGTGCCCTCCCCTTTCACTCATTTCCCCTCTCCCTTCCAGTCCCTAACCCACCCCCAGTTATCATGGGTGAGATAATTTCCTTTCGGACACCTATACTGTGTCAACTGTACGGTTAAAATGCACACAGTATGAGAATTATTGTGTTTCTGCCTGTCTTTGTATTACAAAAACTCAATAAACAAATGTAAGAAAAAGAAAGACAGAGGTCTAATGTCAGGCGCTGTCTTCCATGGGCGCTTGGGAGTTTCTTTCCCTTATTTCAAAGTAAGGGAATTTATCTGAAATTTTGCTGGATACTGAGGGTAGGAAAGAGTTTTTTTGTTTTCTAGCACGACATTTAAATGAACTGTGTAAGTACTTCAGAATATATAAGAATTAGAAACATAAATGAAGCCCATTTTTGTTATTTCTGAAGTGGGTTGGAAACAAATAGTCCAATAGGATCAAAACAAATCATTACATCAGGTGATCCAATTTCCACACATTTTCGTCTGTGCATTGTGTAGCTTTATTCGTAAAAAACTCTGTGTCTGTGCAAATGTAATGGTAATTTCAATTGAAAATGTGTTGTCTGTAATGACAGTGCGCGACCACAACATGAATACTCTACTCTACACAATCACCACTCCACACCATCGCACTCCACTCTGCACCACTCCACCTTACATCACTCAACTCCACACCATTGCACTCCGCTCTGCAACTCCACTTTACACCACTACAAGCCACTGCACTCTGCACCAATCACTATATTTCAACTGCACTCTACACCACTTCATGCTACAACTCTCTACTCTACCCTGAACCACTCTACTCTATGCCAGTGCACTGTTCGCCACTCTACTCTACACTACTGCAGTCTTTGCCATTGTACTCCACACCACTCCTGTCTAGGACACACCAATTTACTCTGCTCAACTCCACCCTACACCACTGTACTCCACGCAACTATGCAACACTGAATTCTACACCACTGCCCTCTATGCCAATACACTCTACACCAATGCACTTTACTCTGTAACACTCAACTCTATGCCCCTGCACTCTAGGACAATCCACTGTAGGCAACACTAATCTACTCTTCACTACTGAACTCTATACCACTGCACTCTACATCACTTTACTCTACACCATTACACTCTATGCCACTCTACGTGACTGCACTCTACCCTGCACCACTCCACTGTACACCCACTTCACTGTACTCTGAAACAATTTACTCTATGCTACTGCACTCTACGCTCTACTCCACTCTATGCCACAGCACTCTACACCTCTCTACTCGTAACCACTGCACTCTAAGCCAGGTAGGTTGGTTAGAGCTGCCAACCTACCTGGAGGTTGGCAGCTCTCCGTAAAAGGACGGAGAGCTGCCAACGGTCATAATAGGCCGAGCGGCAAACCGCCACCACTGGCGGTCTTCCGCACGGCGGTCCCTCGGCAGTCTTAGGAAAAGACCGCCGAGGTCAAAATTACTCCCTTAGTCTTTTATGTGCTAATCAACCCTAGAGCACAGTCCTAAGACATCCAGCATCTCAGAGGAGGAACATAGAGTCTCACAGGCTATCAGGCGCAGGCCAACGGCAGGGTCAAGTCCATGGTCAGTAGCCACTGGGCAGTTGGGTACTTCCAGGAAAAGGCCTCTTGCAACTTACTGTAGCCACACAGGAGGTCAACCAAGTGACCCTTGTAATCCACTTCTTTGTCACGGCTATGGAAGCAGCAGGCCAGTCATTCAGGCTATCTCTCAGGTCACAGACAGCAGGTCCAGTCCTCCTTTGATCTTCCACAGGTCTATAAGGTGTTCTGAAGTGGGTGCCTGTAGATGTCACATTTATGCCTGGCACAAGCTAACGACTGGGTGGGGATGACTCCTGAACACTCCTCAACTATATGCAATGTGTCGGTGCAAATCCAAGATAGTGAAAATATTTGACCACTCTAAACTTTGGCTCTGAGGGCTGGAAATGAGAGTGGTAAGTATGCTGTAGACATTCTAGCAACTCCCCACATCTAACACTAACATCCAGTTTGATGCAGGCATTGTGCACGCAAAAAAATCCAAGACATAAATATGAAAGGACAAAAGCAGGGTCCTTCAACAACCAGAGAGGGGATCCACAAGAATTGTCTTGGATTCCTGTTTTCTCAATTTCAAGTGTACCAAAGGATTTTACCCATTCTGTGTCTATGACAAAAAGCTTTCGTACATATGGCCCCTAGTTGTCACATGTGGCTCAACAGACCTTTCAAGCAGAACTTGACACTTTGATGTAAAAAAAAGATTCCTAGAGCCACCAGCCTAAATATTCTGTGAAGTTCAGTGGAGTCATCTTGGCCCACTCAGGTCAGCCGAATGTATACTAATTAGATGTATTTCCATACCTTTTTCACTCCTATTCAAGACTAAGTATAAGCTGAGAGCTGGCAGAAGTTTATGCTACTTACGGCCTGAGTACGTCCTTGGAGGATGGGATACTCCGTCACAGACGTGACGGATATCCCGCCCGCTGTTTTACAAGTTCCATAGGATACAATGGAACTGGTAATACCGTGGACAGGATATCTGTCACGTTTGTGATGGAGTATCCCATCTGCCAAGGTCGTAATCAGGCCCTTAGTCTTCTGACAGTTTAGGCAGGTAAAGAGTAACATCCTAAAAGTTATCTTTCCTTAATATTTATTAAAAATCCAACTTCACCATTGAATTAGATTTTAAAAACTATTAAAATAGTGGTTAAATTATTTGTCTTGCTGGTCCCATTCCAAGAAACAAGATAAGTATTTAAGATTGCTTCCAAGTATTTCTCTATTGGTCAGCCAGCCTTACTCAGTGAACACAGCTTTTGAGTGCTAGTCAGTGTAAGGACATATTAAATATACATTTCTGTATGTTCTACTTTGAAATACCATGTACTCTGCCTTGTGGGCTACAAGGGCTACATAGAGGGGGGAGCTATTAACATTTAAAGGGAAGATTTTTACTTGTCAAAAGAGTTTGACAGTTTGCTGTGCATGTTTTGCACTGTTACAGCCAGGCTACAATTGTAAAGGAAAAACCAGCAGGACATGAAGTAAAAGATACTTCTCTCCTACAGAGTCAACTTTTCTTGCAGAAAATTTCAGTCCAAGTCATTCAGATAGTTGAAAGACTTTTTTCCTTGACCACTCCTCACAAGAGGCCTTCAGACACTATTTTATGAAATTAAAAACTCTCTGATCATCTAGGTTTTGACATTTGCACCTTCTGGCTGTAGTAATATCAATGGTAATTTCAGGAACACCTCACTCTAAATACCAGTACTAGTTATTACCAGCTAACGGCTAGGGTAAAAAGAAGCATTGGCAAAGCCAATAGGCCTTACCTATGCAAGAGCTAATGGCTTTGCCATTGAGCTTTAGCCATGTTATACACAAGCGTGGCTGCTGTTCAGGATTGCTAAAAGTTAATGGAGTAGAGGAGAATGACGTTAAGTGTTGGAGAGTGGAATGGCAAAGAGTGCAGTCGAGTATTGTGGAGTAGGGTGGCAGAGAGTGTTATGTATTGGAGTGGCATTGTAGTGTGGAGTTGCGTAGTGGCATACACTGGGGAGCATAGAGTAGAGTGGACTGGTGTAGAGTTCATTGGTGTAGAGTGTTGCAGAGTATAGAGGAGTAGGGTGCAGTGGCAGTAAGTCAGGTAAGTCGATCGTCCGTGAGGGGAGGGGGGTCAAGGGGGGTGTTGTGTGTTGTGTGCGTGCGTGGAGGTATGCGTGTGTGTATGTAGAGGGGGTGTGTGAGTGCGTGTATGCTTGCGGGGGTGTTGTGTGTATGGGAATGAGTGTGTGTATGTCTGTATGGATGTGTGCGTGTATATTTGAATGTGTCTGACTGTGTGTATGGATGTTTGCATGTATGTCGGTGTGTGTGCGTGTATGTGTGTTGGTGGTGCCTGCGTGCGTGTCGTGTGTGTATGGTTGATGTGCTGTTGGGGGTCGGGGTGGGGAGGGGGGTCCTGCCACCTTTTAGTGTCTTTTAGCGTTCACCATGACAAAGTTTGTGACAATCTTTGAGGTGGGTAGTAACTCAAAATAATAATTCCATTTCTTACAGACTCTTTAAACAACAATCTGGTGAATGATATCATAATAGGGCTTAAACCCCAAGAGAACATCTTCAAACAAACGAAAATTCTCAAATGTCTATTGTTTGTTGATTAATAGAGATGGAAGACGTAAAAAAGCGATCTTTTTTCTTCATGGTCACTTTACCCTGTGCTGCATATCTTTTAACAAATATCATTCTTAAAGATTTTGCCATCACAGAGGCACATGAATGGCTAAGAAAAGAAACCAGGGGCAGATTTAAGAGCCCCTTGCGCCATCTAACAACACATTAGCGTCATTTTTTTACGCTAATGTGGCGTTTGATGACCAAAAACGCCTTGCCAGAGTTACAAAGTGGTGCAATGCATGCGTTGCGCCACTTTGTAACCCTTAGTGCAACATCATGCATTAGCCATGCATAATGTGTGCAAAGGGGGCGTTCCCCCATTAGTGGGCTGAAAAATTGGTGCAAAGAACTGTAAGAGTTTCTTTGCATCCTTTTTTTCAGCACTCTTAACGCCTGCTCAGAGCAGGCGTTAAAAGGAGGCGCACCATTATTCATAATGGGCCTCAATGGGCTTTGCAGGATTAGCGTCAACATTTTTAGCGCTAATCCTGCAAAGCTCCGAACCAGCATAAAAAAATGTGACGGTAGTTCCCTAACTACCGCCATGGTGCGCCGTATCTTAGATACAGCGCACACATGGTGGCATTAGGGGGGCGCTAAGGGGCGCAAGAAAAGTGGCACTGCCAAGGTGCAGCGCCACTTTTCTTAAATCTGGCCCCAAGTTACACAACACTTATTGAGTAACAAGTTTCCATTTCAGATGCACAAAAAGTTGGATCTTTGTTCAGAAAAAAACAAAATCGACAACATATCCCCCTATTCCTAAGTAAATGTCATTATTAGGGTGGATTTTTCACAGTAGTAATTTTAGGTTTGGCCTGGGAGTGTAGTTGTCTCCAGTTCAGATGTGGGGAGGGACTGTTTTCTAGGTGAAGAAAAAAAAGTACACACATAACTTTAAGTTAATGTAAATTTCTGCCACACTCCCCCTTCAGAATGCCCCAGTCCCCTATCTGCTCACAGTAAGCTGACTTTACGCTTCACAGAGACTGAGAATGAAGGGTGAAATAGGGAGAAATTGGTAAGAGTAACAGGATGTGATGGGAAAAGAGTGAGCCACTGCAAGAGCTAGAACAGACTGGAGACGTTTGGGGCGTGGGAGATGTGTACTGCATGGGTTGTGTGGTTATTACAAAATGGTGAAGAGAGGAGAGAGATGTCTGTGGCAAGATAAACTTGAGGAAGAGACGTGGTGTCTGTAGAAGCGAATTTTATGTGGATGGAGGCACGCTACCTAAAACTGACTGGGACCTCTACAAAGTTGAACTGTACACAGCGACTGTATATATTTCGATAAAATGTTTACATTTTATGTTGACTGTGTATCTGGCTGTCTTTATGTGTTTATGTATCTACCTATATATATACAGATAGATATACACACTAGCTCATATTTAAACATTTTAAGTAAACAACGCTGCTTTGCAGTGGAAGGTAGTTTGATAAATCAATGTATGTGTCTAAGTGCTGTCTCTGTGAATATTTTCTGTGCTGCCTCCCTACACGTTGAACAGTTGTGGTGCTAGGTCCCAAGGAGGGGCCAGGACAGGCAGAGCTGGGGTATGGGCCACATCTGCCCCCCTCCAGAGACGCCAGTGAGGGAGGGAGCAAGAGAAACGTGTGAGAATAGAGTGGAGAGGCGAGAGGAAGAGGCGAGAGACATAGACGGAATGAGGACAGCAGAGAGAGATTTAATGTGACGAGAGGAAAAACAGGAACGTCAGGAAAGGAAGTATTAAACAGGAAGACAGGGGGAAAGAATAAGTAGGGAGGAATGAGAGAAAAAGAGGGATGACGAAAAAAGAGAACTAAATGCAGCCCACCTGTCCCACACAGGAGAAAAGATGAAAAGTCGAGGCTGAGACTCATCGCGGAAAGCTGCACCTTAAAGCTCGCAGAGGGTATGTGACGGGGAGAGGGTGTAGGTGATGGCGAGTCTTCGTATATTCATCAGCGGGCGCAGACTTTCAATGACACAGTTTCAAATTCAGAGCACGGCGAGGCTGCGAGAAGGACTGTACAAAGGCAGCGGCCTGTGTGGCGGGGAGGAGCCTGCACCCCACCCGGCTGCTCCCCACAACTCGTCCTCGGGGTCTCTCCGGCGTCCGCCTCCTCCCCTCCGGCCGGGCCCCGCCGCCCGGCTGCAGTACACAACCCGTCCTCAAGGTGTCACCCGCTCCCGCCTAATTAGACGCGCATCAGCGTCACACAACTATAGTAATTTCACTCCTCTTCCACTGCAGTTCCCCAGAGGAGAGGGGGGGGTATCCTTCCTCCCACAGACCCCAGTCCTCCCAAAACTGCCAGAACTAATCTTTACAACTGTCAGTGATGTAAAACAAAAATTTATAAATTAATCCTCACTCCACCTCTTTCTTTAAGGGCCCCCAATCTTTCTCAAGGGGTCCCCTATCCAGCAGCCACCTCTCTACTTGGGGCTCACCTAATCATCACCACGAGTCACGAGCCCTGTGTACACCGGGGCAACAAACCAGCGCCCTGCCCTCCCGAGGGACTCGACCCCCCCCTCCCCCCCCCAAAAAGCTATTCTCCAAGGGACTCCCCCAGTCAGCACCCTGCCCTCTACGGGAGCCACCTGAACTCCAAAGAGACTTTTCTCACCATTCCCTCCACTGTGCCCCCCACCCCCTTTCAGCACCAGGCACTGCTGGGCTTCACTCCTGGGCCAAGGAGCCCATGTGTCTCTCACATCCATCACACTGACCCCTGCAGGGCAAGGGCGGCAATTCAGGCCCCCGCCCTCCTAGAGGGCTCATCCGTGTCAACCCCTTGGCCTCGCAGTCACCATCAGGCACAGTTCACACCTCCCAGGGCTCGCCTCTCCGGCTCCAAGGCATCTGGGTGGTGTTAGCCTCAAGGTGGGGGGGCTGGGGTGTTACACCCACCTAATATACTTGTTTTCTGATGAATAGTTGGGTACATGTGCTTTCAGCTGGGTATGTTGAGGTGCCGGATTTCACCTGGAATTTTTGTCTGCATACACTGACAAGAACACACACACTCATTCAGTTTTGGAATTCCTATGTTGGTTATTTTACAAGATATTGTGATTCTCTCACTTAGATCCATCGCGTTCCTCTCCCTTTTCACTGCCTTTTAAGCCCCCGTCATGCGCCCTGTTTGCCCCATAACGTATTGTAACACTATGTGCCAGCCTGATTGTTGGGAAACCTGAATCCCATATCCCCCCAATCTTACTTAACAAGCTATGTCCCTGCGTGCACATGAGGGGGTGACACCTCTCCAGCACCCTGTCTTCCCCAAGGTATCACCATTTGAGTACCCCTTAAACTCCCTTGGTTTCACCCGTCCAGCACCCTAAACTCTCTCTAGATCAGTGGTTCCCATCCTGTGGTATGGGAACCCCTGGGGGTCAGTGAAGCCTCCTCAAGGGGACCCCCACAGTTTAGTAAATTAAATAACTAACAGATTAGGTCCCCAGCTTTCAGTAATGACTCGTAGAGGGGGGTCACCGCATTCCAGTAATGATTCTGTGGGGGTCCCCGGGTTCCAGTAATTATAAAGTGGGTGTCCACAGAGGTCAAAAGGTTGGGAACTACTGCTCCAGATAAATGGGCTGAACTCCCCTCTAGGCACCCACCGACTTCTACCCCTCGTGACTGGGGGTCACCCGTGAACCACCCAAATACATCTTTCCGGGGGACATTCCTGTTAGAAGCCTGTCCGAAGCTAGCCAGGGACTCACCTCTCCAATAACCCCTCAGGTCCCCTTCTCCCCCACCACCAGGGCTGGACGACGCCCCCCCCAGCCCCAAGCCCCCTCGCAGGCCCCCCGGTACTCACGTTGTTACTGAGGTCCTGGAGGGCCACGTTCATCCTGGAGCTGCAGAAGGAGGCTCGGATGGCCGTCGCTGTCATGGCCCACTCGCCCGCCCCCTCCTAGCCGAGCCCGGCCACGGTGCCACCGCTTCCCATGGCCCCCGATGGCGCTCCGGAGGGGCACCGCAGCCAGCGGGGGGGCTTCTCCTCAGCCTCTGAGCGGAGGGAGCCGCTGCCTCCCCCGGGCTGGCCGATGGATGGGGAGAGCCAGAGAGACCCAGGGAGGATGCTGGGGACGAGCCGGATGGAGTGAGACAGAAGAGGAGACCCTGAGAGCAGCGAACGGGGGCTCCCTCCGTTGAAGCCTCTGGTTACTATGACAAAAAACCCATTGTATCCATCAGCGAGGGCAGGATGCAGGCATCGTTGGATGTTCCGACCGTAGAACAAGTGCAGGCGGGGGAGAAAGGGGTGGGGAGGGGGAGGATGTGTCGGAGAGGGGAGGAGGGACAGGGGTGAAGACACACAAATCAGGTGCGAGAGGGAAAAGAGAAGGCCGAGCAGGACATACAGACGCAGGGGGGTGGAGGGTGAAGGGATGGGGTGACAGGTCAGGTCCGGCTAGAGGAGGTGAGACATAAAGGCTGGGAGAGGTGAGAGGGAGAAACCAGGCGAGGAGAGACAAGGGCTAAACAGAGAATCTCAGCCTCTTTTCTTGTGAAAGAAAAACCGGATAGAGAGTGAAGAGGGAGAGACAGGAAAAAAAGAGAAAGAGAAGACAGAATGAAGTAGAAGGCGAAAAAAAGTGGCAACAGGAGGGATGAAAAAAGAGTCTAGAAAGGATAGAGAAGAGAGAGGGGGTGATATTGAGAACAGAAGCGTGGAGAGAGAAGAGACAGAGTTGGAGGAAGTGAAGAGCGGGAAGGCACGGTCTATAATTCTAAATATGCACTTTAAATCTCGAGATATTATCTTCCTTATACATGCACACCCTCTCTATGTATTAAAGCAGTGGTTCCCAACCTTTTGATTTCTGTGGACCCCTACTTTAACATTAATGGAACCCAGGGACCACCACTGAATAATCATTGGAATCCGGGGATCCCCGTCTGAGTCATTACTGGAAGCTGGGGACCTAATTAGTCAATATTTGTTACTATTTTTTTATTTTCTAAGCTTTGCGGACCCCCTGAGAAGGCTTCACGGCCCCCAGGGGTCCCCGGACCAAGGGTTGGGAACCACTGTATTAAAGTATCTATACATTTATTTACTCCTAGTGTAGAAGAAAAAAACTCTGTCTCTCTACACTGCACTACCGTCTCACCCCATAGCTCTCTCGATATATCTTCTCCCTCCACTCTGACTCATCCCAAACCTCGATCCACCACTATGATCTCCAAAACAACCCTTTCTAGGTTCTTCCCTCCTTGGCTCATTCAATCTTCATTTTACTACTATGATCCCCACACAACCCTTTCTACATTTTCCCCTCATGTATCCCCCATTTGTGCCGTCACAAACCTCATTTTACTACTATGAGAGCCCTTATACACTCCTAGAGACTTTTCCCTCCTCCACCTCTAATTTTACTCACCCCAAACCTCATCTTACTGCTATGATCTCCCACGTAACACTTTCTAGACCAGTGGTCTTCAAACTGGGGGGTGGGCTTCCCAAGGGGGGCCTCAAGTGATCCCAGGGGTGCACCAGGCTCTGGACAAAAGATGCATTATGCAGGTAACAGTGCTTTGTTTTAAGCAGAATAATGTTTATTGCATTTATAAAAATGTAACAGAACTTAAATCCAATGTTTAAATATGCTAGACACATTTAAACATTGCCCACTTAATAGACTAGTTGTGAAAAATTCTGAAGGGGCCTGATGGTTATTTTGTTTCCACTAGGGGGGGGTAGCATTAAAAAGTTTGAAAACCACTGTTCTAGAATTTTCCCTCATCTGTCCCTCCATTAGCCTATCTCAATCCAATTAAAAGACTCACATGTCCACCACTCAAATTAACTCATATTTCTCTATACTAGTCCACCTCTAATTCTTTTTTGATTCCAGAGTAGCCAAAAAGTCCTTTGACACCTCGTCAGTGGTAGTAAGAACTATATAAATACAATTACAATTACAAAGTCATATAGTCGGCAGAGCCTTGCTTTGCAAAATCATTCCTGCTCCTCACAGAACCACAGTTCACACAAGCATTAGACAACCCCTCACATGTTCACTCGCACAACACAGCACTAAAGCAATACAGCTGGCGAAGCAGTGCTCCTGCAGAGTGTGAGCCACTGCTGACACCACTATCATTCACAGAGCCATCAGAAAACACTAGTCCAATCACAGGCTCAAACACTCCATCCCATGCACTACACACAGCATCAGCAACACAGTAAAGAACATTATTCACCCCAAAAATACAGTGCACTCAGACAACCGTCATTCACAAGCAACATGAACAGGCCTCCGGCACCTTCACACTCACAATACAACCTCAGACCCATATGTTGTACCTGACAAAGGGTTCTCCCACAAGAGTACTGTACACTACACACAAATAACAATGCTCACAGAGACAACAGAAATATTAGGTAGTTCACTCATGAATGCATAACACAAAACCAAAGTTAGCATAGCAATGTACTCCAACAACACAGGGCACTCTGTGTCTGTGCCAGCTAATCAGTTACAGGGGCAGATGTTGTTCTGGTGTCACGATGCCCTGTGTGCTGGACACTTTGGAGACATAAAGACTTTTGCTCAGCTTCTAAATATTTTTAGTGGCACACAATGAGATCTGATGTAAAATAATATGCAGAGGGCTGTGGAAAATGTGCCCAAATTAGGATATTCCAACAAAAAACATTTGGATTATCAGGACCCTCAAGCCTCCCTCTACAAAGATTTATATGGACTGTATCACAGATATTCCATCACTGGATACATGTTATATCTTATTTGTTATTGAGTAATTCACCAACTATGCTCACTTTGTGCACCTTCTGAAGATTCCAACTTCCCAATTGACAATGGCATTTTTAAAAGAACTTTGCATGATGTGCTGCCATTATTACATGCAATAGATTTATAGGTTTTGGAGTACTCTCTTTCAGAGATTGAGTTGGAATAATTTTAAATCATTTAGTCATCATCCTCAGATGGATAGGCAAGGTGAGCGCTTGAACAAGACTTGGAACATTATCATCAATATTACACCGGGAATCATCAAAATCAGTGGACTGGCTATGTGACAGCTTGCTAGACGTGGGATAAAATGTAAATATGGCAACTTAATTCCTGCATTTTTGATAATTTCGTTTTACGATTACTACGCAAAATTCCAGAAATTATACCATTAGGTCACATCATGTAATTATGTGCCATCTGTGGTAAAAATCTATTGCGAATCCACCATT
This sequence comes from Pleurodeles waltl, assembly GCF_031143425.1. NCBI lineage: Eukaryota > Metazoa > Chordata > Amphibia > Caudata > Salamandridae > Pleurodeles > Pleurodeles waltl. The sequence goes on from NC_090450.1 coordinate 36,815,176, forward strand.
TGAAGTAAAAAATGATTGTAAACGGCAGAACGCAAGCAGCTGTTTTTTGAGTTGCTTTTCTTTTTTTGCACTATTTTTGAGTGCTAACTGTTTACTCACTTCAAAAAGTGGGACAAGGACACATTTCACCCTAAATTATAATGCTAAATGATGGATTTGCATTTCTCATAATTACACCTAATTTTGCAGAAATTAAGCAAAATCAAATTACGTGAATTTCTCATGACCCCAGTGGCTACCATTAAAGAATTTGCATGTAATAATTCTCTTCCTGCTTCCTTGGCTCATTCTACTTTTTGTTCTTGTGGTTTCCATACTTAAAAGTTTCTAGAAAAACTGAAACCTGTCAACTCAGTCTCAGTTCTTTTGTCATCCATTTCAACGATGCTAAGATATCCCCTTTTACATTTAGGGTAGGGCAAAGCTGAATATAACTACTTTGCATCAGTCATAACACCCTGTGTAAAAAAAGGGAGATAAAGTTTGGATGTTCACCTGTTTTCTATCACTTCTGTGGTTTCACTTTAAGTTCATTCCTTGTTATGTTTGTCTCTTTTCTTTGCCAAGGTTGGTGGATCAGGGGGCCATGCATTTGTTGTTACCTTCCAGGTGCCAGATGCACTAGGTATTTCACATCTCTAGTATAAAACCTTCTAATGCTATACCTTTCATCCAACATTAGTAGAAGAGTCCTAAAGTTTGAAGTGGAAACGATGTTGTATTCTAGACAAGTAAAGGGTGGGGGTGGTTGGGAGGGTTCAGAAAGAGGGTGCTGTCTGCAAAGGTACTTATCTTGGTGCCAGCTTTCAGGCTCGATTACAAGGCAGGTTGCTTTCTGATGCTGGGTTACTGGTGAGTGGAATGTCATATTGGATGTCAGCCTGGATAGCTTTGGGGTCGTGAGAGGGAATTCTGGGCCACTTTGCTGTGCACTTAAGAGGCAGCCTCTAAATGTGAATGCCTGGCAATTTAGTGCATTGCAGGGTTTTCTACTGACCGTTCAGCGGGTTTTCTGACATTACCCATTTAGCAGTTTTGTTATTTTTCACAAATCTGGTTTCATCAGTTTTTAGGCTTTGTGCATTTTGCGTTGTATATCTTGTTGGTATGTCTCCCTACATTTTACTCACATCCCTTGAGGTAAACAGGAAAGAAACACCATTTTGTATATGTATGTACGTTAACCCCTTGGGTGCTGCGGATGGGCTGGTTATGTCCTTGGCCGCGGCGCTCGTGTGCAGAGGAAGTAACCAGCTTGTCCTGCACCCGGCCCACCGGGGAAGAGCTAGCGCTCCCCGTGGGTCTTTCACCCCCCTTCCCATGGCAGGGATGGAAGGGGAATTGCTTCCCCTACCACCGACCCCCCATAGCCCCTCAGTGACGTCTGATGAATGCAGCATGCAATCACGCGCTGACCTCATCAGAGGTCGCCTCCATGCTTCCAGCTCGATCTGAGGAGAAACTCTTGTTGAGTTGTTGAGAAACTGATTAGTTTCTGCTCAGTATGGGGTCAGGGAGGCATGTAAAGGAAAGGAAAGGCTTTTCCTTTCCTTTTCATGTCTCTCTGAGCATTGCTGCAGCACAATCACATCTAGGGAGTTTGTTTACATTATGTAAACAAACAAGGGGAGCGGCCCCTTGGGCAAGGGTTGCATCCCAAGGGGGCCAATTTATTTTATGGCCATTTCTGCCCCCCTTGGGGGAAGATCGACCTATGTTAATGGGGCCCATACGCCCCCAAGGGGGGCAGAAACCTCTAGGCACCAAGGATCTATTTTTTTTTTTTACAGGAGGGGAACTGTCCCTTAGGCAAGGGTCGCTCCCCTGGGGGGCATATTTATTTTAGGCCATTTTTACCCCCGTTAGGGGCAGATTGACCTATTTTTATTAGGCCAATCTGCCCCAAAGGGGCAGAAACCACAGGACTCCAGGTATTTTTTTTAACACCAATTTCACGCAGGGGAGTGGCCCCTTACGCAGGGGTCGCTTCCCTGGGGGGGAAATTTATTTTAGGCCATTTCTGCTGCCCTAGGGGGCAGATTGGCCTATTTTAATTACTACTAGGCACCAGAGATCTTTTTTTTTTTTTTTTAAAGATGGGGAGCGATCCATTAGGCAAGGGTCGCTCCTCTGGGGGGCACCCTAATTAGAATATTACTACTCAATTATCCTTTTTTTCTTTTCTGTTTTCTTTGCCTATTCTTTCCCTCTCTTATTATTTCTTTCCACCTCTTCTTTCGCTCATTTATTCTTTCTTCTATTTTTCCTACTTTTTCTCTCTTCTAAACCTTGGCTTGAGTGTGTTAGCTTTTCTAACTCTCAACACCACATTTTGACTGTATTTTTTTGTGTGTCCATGATTCTTGATCTACAGCCTTGAAAAAGTCCTTGTGATGAAACACATGTCGGCTGTTCTCAGAATATATCTGTTCCACAAAGAATAAAATCTCTTCAACATCCACATTGTGTTTGGATTTGGACTTCTCTTTCCACTTTGGACTTGATTTTCGGACTACCTTTGGTGTGCCCTGGTATTCTTAGATATTCATTTCATTCTTGTGTTGAGAGAAATTAAAATGTCCCTCATATGTCAGCAACACATGAAATGTCAGTCCTTGAAATGTATCCCTAGTTTGGGAATATGCTTCCAGCATCCTCATTTTGGGACAGTTATTCCACTGGGGCATCCAGGCATGGTGGAATTGTTGTCACAATGCTTCCCCCGAATGGTGGCCATCACCATACCAGCAGTAGGTATCTGAGGGGTACATCAATGCTGCTGATGCAGCAATACTCTCACAAAGGCAGCAATGCTTAAATGTGGCACACCTTATTTCACCTTGTTGGTAGGGGTATTTGCCCCATCACATTGGAAGCTGAAGGTTTCAGCCACCACAGCATAAATTAGGCCACTTGGCTCTTCGCACCCTTGCGCCTCCTTTTGCTTTGCTTAGAAGAGACCCTTTTTCTTTGGCATTTGAGTTATTTTCATAGCAGCTAGGGCAAAAATACTGCACATCTGGATCCACCCCAACATATTGAGTAGGTGCACAACATGAGGACAACTGGTGCCAAAGATGCTGTTGCCAAAGGAGAAAGTACAATGAAAATCAATCAGGAGGCACTCAACTACTATATATATAAATGTCATATCAAACTGTCACATGACAACACTTGTAGCTTAATACTTGACATCTTCTTTATTCAGTTCATTTCTTTAAAAGGCAATGCAGCCACAGCTAACACATTTCGCTCCATTACTTCTTCAGGGTGTCAATACCTTCGTTAGTGCCAATAATTCCCGCCCATCAGAGGGCAAGTTTGAATAAGAAAATAGATTTCTGAAGATACTCACATAAGTACTTACTTGATTTTGTGTAGAGCGACACATGTGGACACCCAAAGTTGTGGCCCACACTGCAATTTCAAAGTTGGCATTTCAAGTTGAACTACACAAAATGAAGACTGAAAGGCTTTTCGAGTGCCTCCTTCTTGATGTTTATTGCACTGAGTTATGGTTGACAGCATTTTTTAACATTTTTGAACTGCGAACTCAGCAGCTGGATTGTCCAATTTGCATCTAGAGAATATTGAAACAAGAGGCTCGACACATCACAGCAAACCTTGCTTCATTGTATTTTTTTCTTAGCACCTTTATCCCATTGCATGTGACCATTTTTTCAACGGCTGTAGCGAAACCGACAAATCTCTTAAAGTTATGACATTGACCAATAAGTTATTCTTGGCCTTAGAAATTAGGGCTTGATTTAGAACTTGGCAGACCGGTTACTCCAACACAAGAGTAACAGATATCGCATCTGCCGAAATCTAAATCGGTTATAGCCTATGGGATTTAGATTTCGGTGGATGGGATATCCATCACCATTATGGTGCAATAACCTGTCCGTCAACTCTAAACCAGGCACTTAGGCCCTCATTACGAGTCTGGCGGTCCTAGGACTGCCAGGCACGCGGTGGTGGTCTGACCGCCGCAAAAGCAGTGGTCCGACCGATTTGGTGGTGGTCACACCGCCACATTATGACCGCTGCAGTTCGGCCACGATCGGACCACCAGCACCACCAATTTCTGTCCACTGGAGGGACTGGCGCTACTGGCGGAACTAATCCGCCAGGGCAGCGCTGCATGCTATCCCCCTCTCCGTCAGCTTTCACATGGCGGTTGCACAGCCATGTAAAAGCTGACGGAGACAGGGTGCAGGGGGCCCCATGAGTGCCCCTGCACTGCCCATGCACTTGGCATGGGCAGTGCAGGGGCCCCCTTGGTCAGCCCAGTCATGCTTTTCACTTTCTTAGCATCCCCCTCTCCGTAAGCTTTCACATGGTGGTTGCACAGCCATGTAAAAGCTGACGGAGACAGGGTGCAGGGGCACCCATGGTCAGCCCTGTCATGCTTTTCACTTTCTTAGCAGACAGTGAAAAGCACGACGGGTGCAGTTGCACCCTACGCACCGCAATATTCCCGCCAGCTCTATTACAAGCCGGAATCAGTGTTGTGGGCTGTTTCCCGCTGGGCCAGAGGGCGGAAACTCTGTTTCCTCATACTGACTCAACTGAAACTTGTAATAGGGGCCGCAGGAAGGTCACCGCACTGGCAGTGACCTCACCGCAAGAGTTTGGCAGGAGGGCTTTTCCACCCGCCAAACTCATAATGAGGGCCTTAGTGTTATTTAAATCCTTGTTCATAGAGCCTAAAGGCTATCAAAATGTTTGGGGTCCTATCTTGACTCCAGAAGACACTAACACCTTCTGCCTTACACAGTTGTATCATTGTAACTGTTTCCTTTACCTGCCAGTCAATGCAATGCGTTTACTTCATTATTTAATGTGCCAGGCCTTATCTGAGCCTACACTCTGCACACTTTTACATTAAGTCTACTCACGGAGAGTCATGTGCCTAACGGAAATAACTTTAGTTTGATAGACCATGAGTATTGGCATTGTGGGTGAAAGTTCTGGCTGAGTGGATCTAGGAACCAGTTGAAGGTGACTGAGGGCCAATATAGGATTTGAGTACCATATGAGTGCATCTGATGATTGCTTGTGGGTCTACGAGAAATCTCTGAGGCCCAGCAGTGTGTACCTAAAGACTGATAAGGGATCGCTGGAGACAGCCAAGTGAGATATTACTCATTTACCCTCAGGTGACTTCAGAGATCTGGAATCCAATTCAAAATGGGATAAACGTGAAAATAAAAATATGCTTGCTATCAGAATGCCTCCAGTTATGCACCACATTATGACTTATGGATACGCACAAAATAATACATTTAGGATATATAGATAAATGTTGGCCAGCCCTTTATGGACAGGGTTAACTAACACACATCTGAGTTTTGGAACAGGAAGAGCTGACTCACACATTGGCACGCACAGGTCTCATGAGTGCCCATTGTCCTCAAGTACTGGAAGGGCCCGATCATGAGATAGCCTGATTTAGGTCTAGAGATAAAGGGTGGCTGAATTAACATTTCTGGCAAGTATCTCTGCAGCAGTGTCCTGCTATTAAAAGTTATTTGTTCTGGAATGAGGAATAACATTCTGATCTATTTATTAATAATGTAAAAAAATATATATATTAATACTAATTTTAAACAAATCGCTCCCCCTCGCTAACACTTTTTTTGTATTAAATATTTGGTAAACTAGATTATAAAGTATTATTTTAATTTTTCATACTTTTTTCTAACATTTTAGAATGAGTGAAAGCTTAATTCATTTTTTAAATTAAGATTCTTACATTAAAAAAAATTAACAATAATTAGATATATTTTTTTACCTCTCTTTCTCCCACTCTCTCTCTCACTGTCTCGATATATAAGGTGTTAGTTTCATTCCCTGCCTTCATTGTTTGGACATGTGTGTTAGTACAACTGGTAGTCTGTGTATGGTGCTTGACTTACTTCAAGGCTGGACTGGAGTACACTTGAGACTGTTTTGATACCGACAGGACTTCAGAACTGTATTTTGATAATTGCAATTATCTTACTCTTTTGTGGGTGTGTGTTTTGTATAAACTCTTCCTTAGATTTCCCTACCCCCTCGCATTTGGTGGTAAGTGTTCCGAATTCTCCAGCCACACACCCCCACCCTCACCCCTCCCACATTCTCTATAAAAACATATATCTCTGTGTGTGGAGATCTCTCCACATGATGCAAAGACCCACACATAAAAACTATACAACAGGTGTGGTGTCTGGTCATGGCTTGTGGATTGCATTTTGTGGTACACAATTAGTATACTGTAGTATTAATTTACATGCTACAAAATGCAGTTTGTAAATCGGGCATTTAGAAAAGAGCTGCATCATTACTGAAACTCTGTCTCACAAAAACACAGAAAGGTTCAGTTACTAGCAGAGTTTCCAAAACTAGGCTAGAAGTACAAAGGGTATTTTCAGCCTGGATCGGTCTACATTAATAGGATGCCAGCAGGAGCCAGGCAAAGTTCAGTTACTGCTTGTACCCACAAGCAGTCACAGCAGCTGATCAGCACCGAGAAACAAGAAGCAGCAAAGGACTAAGCTTTTCAAATACCTTAGAACCTTTTTCCAAAGGCCGCTTTATTTTATTCTAATTGATACGCCGGTTGTTAGCTTGTACCTTGAACTCAACCAGGCAATTTTCTCCAAGTCACATGGAGCATGGGTGGATAATTGGTCGCATGTGTTTACTGCTGAAGAGGAAAACTATTTAAACCAAAGTCCAAACTGGAGAAAAGTTTGTGTTGAGAGCTATTATTAATGTTTCACTGCAGCTTGAATTTAATTAGCAGTAAAGCCTGAAGGTCAACAGTGGTGCACATTTATTTATGAGAAACATTTGAAAATTAATATTACAGCACTATTACCTTTTCACTTCGCATGTGTTTTTTCTTACATATTTATATATTTATGTTCATTTGCACATGCATTATTTATTTCTGGTGTTTTTTTTGTACACACAATGTATAAAATATGTTTGAAAGTTTTTCTAGAATTATTTCAGTGACAGGTAATTTCACATCACATGCATTATTTCTTAGGGTTACATCAGAGTGGATGGAGACACAAGCTAGAGATATTTCCCACTAAAATACAGTTTATTACACAAAGTCTCCTTTTCAACACACTAGCAGTAACATAAAAAAAACGATTAAAAGATCAATTTTATATTTATTCCAAGACTAAGGGTCTGATTTATTTGTTGGCAGATGCACTATTCCCCTTTGGCCTGGCAGAGGACTTTACATCCGCCAAGCCAAGACTACTCCGCTAGCTAAATTTAAATTTAAATTTATCAGGCTTGTGGTCATTTATAAAGGCATTGGCAGGAACGACGTTCACAGCCGTTCCTATTAGTTCAGTTCAATTTATTTCGGCAATGTGCCATAAAATCAAGATAAAATCACATTAAACATGCAAGCAAACACATAAATAATATGTAATAAAACAATTAAAATCCAAGTAATACCCAATAAAAATTGATTCAGAATCGGTGCATACAAACCCCCTCTGGCATAATAAAACAGCATTTTAAAAGTGCATACTACCTAACACCTATTGCGTTAAATTCCCGATGGCTTCCTCTGTTTACACACCGTTTGTCTGATCCTCCACATCTGTAGCAGAAAACGGTAAACAGCGAAAACTAAAATTTGTCTGACATCTGTTTTTAAAACATGAAGGGCTACTTGGTGTTCCCTAACACCTAAAAGCCGGCAAGTGGGGACTATCCACTTTCTACTTCCATTTAAGCAAATTGGGTGGAGGGACATGTAGTCATTTTTTTGACAAACATTGTTTTTAGAAGCTGCACGAAAACATTTATTTGTGTGCAGCTGCTAAAAACAGCGTTTCAGTACTTAGGGCCTGATTTATATATTGGCAGAGAGAGTACTCAGTCACGATGGAGTTCCCTCCCAGTCAATAGTCTGTCTGCTGCATGTGCGTGCAGGCGGACCTTAGGGTTAATCACAGCAGAGGCTGCTCTGTTTCCACTGTGATTAATCCCCTCTGAGGGCCCTGGGTAGTACTTGGGGCCTGAGTACTTGGGGCCTGATTTATATATTGGCAGAGAGAGTACTCAGTCACGATGGAGTTCCCTCCCGGCCAATATAGTGGTCCGTCTGCTGCATGTGCATGCAGGCGGACCTTAGGGTTAATCACTGCAGAGGCTGCTCTGTTTCCACTGTGATTAATCCCCTCGAGGGCCCTGGGTAGTACTTGGGGCCTGAGTACTTGGGGCCTGATTTTCCAAAAGCCAGTTCAATTGAATAATGATTTAAAGAGGATAAAACGTTAAGAGCCTAATTTATAGTTCTTAATCCGCTCTGTTTCATGATTTGATGCAAAAAAAACGTTCTTACTTCATTACAAAAAAAGACAAGATGTTCTTCAGATCATCTTTCAAGCAAAATTGTTTGAACATAATTTGCTCCCTGTCTTCCAGAGTGCTATTTAATTTGTCCTTTCTTTACTGTACGACCCAATGTCAGTCTTAACAAAGACTGCTGCAAAGAAGGACTAGAAACAAATCCTAGATATTTGGCTGGGCCATGAGAAGATTTTGATAAGCTCCGCATTGAAAATGAAAGTTCATAGGTGACTTCATCTTTGAAGTTGACTGTTGATCCTTGTTTCTTAGGAGCACATGTACGTACGTTTTGCGACTCGCAAATCAGTTGCAGCACTATTTGCGACCATGCAAAATGCGAAATGGTATGTACAAATGCCATTTCGGAGTCCCAAATAGCGATGTGACCAATTACCAAATCGCAAACATTCGCGACTGGCAAATAAGAAATCACAATTTGCGACTCGCAAACCGAATGTATAAGGCAGTCTCAAATTGCAATTTGTTGCAAATAGGCCATTTTGCACACCCAGATTAGCACTGATTCCAAACAGGTGGTAACCAGAAACAAAGTATAAAAGCAGTCCCAGAAGACATCTGGATTTTTTTAAATGGCTGCAATCTACGTGAAGGCATGGAGGAGGCGAGTCCAGGCTGCCCAGCAGAGTAGGAGGAGGCGGAGACAGGAGAGGATATACAGAACCAGGCAGACCAAACTTCAACAGACTGAGGAGGAAATATATGACAAATACAGACTGAGCAGCACAGTCATCTTAGAGATCATTGAACTGTTGATATCTCAGCTAGAACGCCAGACCTTGCGCAGCTGCTCCATCCTCACACATGTGCAAGTGCTCTGCTCTCTGCACCTCTTGGCCTCGGGTAGCTACCAGGGGGTGATTGCTGTTGCTGGTGGGGTGTTCCAAATTGCCCTGTCAAGATTCTTTAGACGGTTCTTAGATGCCATACTCGCACACATGTCCAGATACATTTACCTTCCCAGGAATGCGGAGGAAATACACAACACCAAATTGGACTTCTACAGAATTGCAAACTTTCCCCATGTAATAGGGTGTGTTGATGGGACACATGTACCCATATGTCCTCCTGCACATCTGGAATATGTGTTCCACAATAGGAATTGTACTCACTCAACATCTAGGTGGTATGTGATGCCCATAATGTCATAACTGATAAAGTAGCAAAATGTCCAGGAAGCACACATGATGCGTACATATTCAGGCACAGTGGGATACACCAACACCTAGAACGTGGAGAGTTTGATGATGGATATTTATTAGGTACTATGTAGTACACACCAATGTCATAAATACGTGTCACTGCATAACCATGTAAAGCCATGCTCATACCTGCTGTTTTGTTATGCAGGTGACAGTGCATATGCTCTGAGGCCATGGATATTCACCCCATACCTAACACCTGCCAATCAGAATGAGAGGCAATACAACATTGGACATCACCGCACCAGAACCATCATTGAAAGGACCTTTGGCATGGTAAAGTCACGTTTTCGATGCCTGCACAAAAGTGGAGGTGCACTCCAGTATGCCCCAGTGACTGCATGCAAGATTGTAGTGACATGTGCCATCCTACACAACATAGCAGCCGGACGTGGGCTACATCTCACCCTAGATGACACAGATTCGGAGGATGAGGAGCAGGAGCCACCACAACGACAGCCTGGGGATGGTAGCAACGCAATGAAGGGCAGACGGAGACGGGATCACATAGCAACTCATTACTTTGGAATGTAAGTGCCATCTATAACTGCACTCACAAATGTAAGACACAAATAGCCAGGTTGTGCAAAACAAAAATATCCTTTAATGCCAGGAGTGCATAATGTAAATGGTGGCGTATAGCAGGCAGTAAACAAGTCTTATGTAACAAAACCTAACACATTCCACTCATGTGCCTTAGGCTAAACCTAGTGAGAAAACATCACACCTCCTACAGCTACAACCACCATGCACAAAAGCCCCTTAGGAATTAGCAAGTAATGTAAAACATTGTGAGAAGTAGTCCATTCCACATCTTAGAAGCAGCACAACAATGCATTATGGGAGTGCAGTCCACAACCCAGAGCTGAAAGTAGCACAGACAATGTAATTAAGTACAGCGACACCCAGAGGAACACAACACCCACAACACAGTGAAGAGAAGTATCTGTAACTTTATTACCATTGTGTGCCCTTACTTGCAACAAACATAACTGACATGCTGCATATTGTCATTGCGGGTGTGCCAGGCCCAGCAGCCACAGCATGTGCCAGCGTAGGGGAGACTGACACCCATCCAGCCTCAGACTGAAACACGAGTGAGTCTCTCACCATTGCGCCACTAAGACACAGGCCCAGGGCACTGCCACTGCCAAAGTTCAGTCAGGACTCGGATGAGCAGCAGGAAGGGCCACATACACCATCCCCAACTGGCAGGCACACCCAGATGCAGGAGGTCAGTTTTCAGCAGATCACAGCACCCCGCAGGATGGCGACAAATGCCGGTGCACAAGCGAATGAGGCAGGTGAGGGTCCCTCCCTCTTTGGTGAGCTGGAAGCAGCTATGTTGCAGTAGCAGTGCCTACAGATTAAAAAGATCACTGGTTTACAGAAACAAATGCAGCAACATAATACCAACATGGGGGGCCTGCATCGCCAACTGGAGTGCCTGAATGCGAATATAGAACTGCTGCATGAGGGACAGGTGCAGGCATCGCAGGACACAAGGGAGCTCACTTCTGCTGTGGGGGAACTATGCCAGGAGCTGCGCCATGACAAGGTGAGCCACCGCAGGCAGGAGCGACGCTTCATGAACATGTTCGGGGGATTCTGTTGCTCTGTCAACAGGCTAGCTACTTCAACCTGACTGATTGCAAGTCATGCAGTGGCTGCACAGGTGGAGGCAGCACACAGAAGCAGGGATGTGGCTCACGGACTTGTCCAAATCACAAATGTGATTGACAACATCATTGTACAGAGGTCAGCCACACCAAGTGAGCTTGGACTGGGGGACACGGAGGACACTTCCAGCCTCAGCAGCCTAGCTGTACCCACAATGGACCCCAGACGGCGCAGTGCCAGGCACAGCACTGCCACTGAGGCGGAAAATCGAGGTGCCAGTGAGGCAACTGGGCACCCGAGTGGTGTGCGTGGCCGCAAGAAGTAACTGTAGCGGCCAGAGGGGTAATGAGTACACTATGAAGAAATAGTGCATTACTCTGACTTCTATTGTTTCTATTTTTTTTACACACTTTTGTTGCTATTCGTTGGACTAACATTACCTGACATTAAGGTAATAAATTTAATTCACTACAGGTACTTTGTCAGTGCATTTGTCTTATTCATACTTACATCTGAAATGGTTGTGTGTGATGTCAGCACGCCTTTGCCTTCCCTCTGCTGCACTGGTCCTGTCTGCTGGCTGTAGGGGTGGTATGGGATCATCATCATCATCAGATTCAGATTCACATATTTCTACAGGTATGCCCCCTGGTGGTAGCTATATTGTGCAAGATTGCACAAGTAGCCACTATTCTACATGTGCTCTCTGGGCTGTACTGTAGTGCCCCTCCTCTTTTGTGGAGGCACCGGAAGCGACTCTTCAGCAGTCCAAAGGTGCGCTCCACCACGTTGCGTGTCGCCCTGTGTGCTGCATTGTATCTCCGTTCAGCAGGTGTTGCAGGATTGATGTAGGGCGTCATCATGTAGGTGCGCACTGCGTAGGCACTGTCTCCTGGAAGGGACAGAGGGTATGATGAGTAACTGAGCCATCTGACATCAGCACGCCATCAATGCGCCATTGTACAGAGGGACAATACCTAGTAGATATCCTTCTCCAAACTCCCCAGCTAGCAGTCTTGTGTGGATGCTGCTATGGCGAAAGATGTACGAATCATGTGTGCTCCCTGGGTACCTGGCCACAAGATCAGTAATGATGTAGGAGGCATTGCAAATCACCTGTATATTCATTGAATGTTGGTATTTACGGTTGCGGTACATATACTCTGTGGCTGATGGTGAACAGGTTGCAACATGTGTCCCATCTATGGCACCTAGGACGTGGGCGAACTGTGCTATCTGGTAAAAATCTATTTTTGTCTGCTGTATTTCCTGTGGGATTTGGGGGAATCTGATGTACTGGTGTATCCTGCTCAGCATGGCGTTGATAAATACATTGAAATATCTAGAGAGGGCACTCTGTGATTTTTTGCATCGAAATGCGACTTGGATTTTGCGAATCGCATTTTGCGCCTCGCAATTTCCTACTGGAAATACCGAATCAAAAATGCGACTCGCAAAACCAGGTCGCAACACAAAAAGTCACAATTTTTGCGATTTCTTATTTTTGGTCTGCGAATGCCTTTCATGCATCGCAGACCACATTTTTGCATTTGCAAACTGCAGAATTTTGCGATTCACACCGTTTGCGAATGCAAAAAAGTTTCATACATCTGGCCCATAGTTACAACAGATAGTAATATTTTACTGGAAAACATGTTTAAGAAAACATGTGGAATCGATATCAAATCTTGGGTATGGAACATAGTCTTAATTTTAAAGCAGAGCAAAAGTGGTACAGAGACAAAGTAGAGGAAAGAAGGATGTGGCAGTGTTACAAGAAGGATTCAGGGTTCGGAAAAGAGACACCCATAATGAATAGATAAAAAGGACAAGGGTGGGGAGGAGGTAAATAAACAACAAAGGGGTTGGGCGGGTGCCCCACAAACAAAAACACAATTCTGAATGAGGAAGGAAGAAAATGGAAGGAGAAGGACATTTGGAGGGAAAAAGGATTGAAAAGTGAAGGGAGTTAATGGGTGGGGTAACAACCCGGAAGAGCAGCTTTTTAAAGAAAAGTGAAACGTCACCCATTGAAATTATGTGGGAAGTGAAGGGGTGAATGAAAGAATGATCAAAACAAACCATGGAAAACCAAAACAAAAAAATAACAAACAAAACAAAAAAATAACAATGTGCCTATTTTCAAGATTATATTTTATGAGCTTCACCTATAAGAGTGGCCATTGCCAAAATGATAATCCTTCCCCGTCTCCTATATTTCTTCATGGCTCTGCCGTTGACTCTACCAGCCTCATTCTTTAAACCACTGAATAGCCTCCTAACGGCATTAATTTGGGGAAATGGTAGGCGACGGGTACCGTTAACCAAAATATATCAACCACTGACCATGGGTGGCATGGGTGCTCCCAGATTTGAACTATACTACGCTGCCGCCCAGTTACACTGGACGTCCGCCTGGCTTGGTAGCCCCGACAAAGCGGAACCACAACAGATCCTCTCCTCCTCGGGTAACACGGGAGTACTTCAATACTTAATGAACCGTGAGAACCCGAAACACCCACAGAATATATTACTGAAAATAGCACATCAGTTATGGGGCCGCTACGTACTATCAAATGCTCAATCCCCGTCGTACTCTCCCAGGATCCCACTACTAGCTAACTCGAAACTGGCAGATATAGCTCCCAAGGTGGGTCTAAGTAGATGGATCGATAAGGGCATAAGCACCATAGGGGATTTGTACAGCGAAGGCCACCTCCTTACATTCAACGCTCTCTCCACTAAATACAATTTAGGGCAGGGTAGCTTCATAATATATGGAGCAGTGCGACAATTGCTACGCTCTGTCTGGTGCTCTGGTAACCTAGAGCCTAAGAAATCTGCCACGCTCCACGATATTCTTGGCAGCATATCCGCCCCCCTAAATGTATCCAGTATACACATGATCCTCGCCGCTCAAACTGAGCATAATCAAGACCAAGCAAAAATAAGATGGGACGGCGTGCTGTCTAATCCACTAACACAGCGTGCCTGGTCCCAAGCACTGAACATGGTAAAAGAGGTCTCTCGCAACCCACGATTCCGCTATACCCAGTTCAACTATGTGCATCAAACTTACCTATCACCCCACCGCATCACACGCATGTTCCCCCAATCATCACAGGTCTGCCCTAGGTGCGCAAATTCCGATGCCAATTTCTTTCATATGACTTGGGTTTGTCCTACGGTCAACACAACTTGGGACGATATCATAACCCTGTTGTCGGATTGGACGGCAATTAAGCTCCCTTTCACTCCGGAACTATGCTTGTTAGGCATAGGCCCCCTCCCTAAAAAACGGAAGCACCCATTGAGATGCATAGCCCTGGCGCTGGCGATATACAGACGCCTCATAGCTATGCATTGGAAAGCCCCAGCAGCCCCTGGGATTGACTTGTGGCATTCAGAATTGCTGCGTTGGGCCAGAGCCGAGGCTCGCACACTGCAATCATTATTAGCCAAGGGGATCCAGATTAAGGGACTGAATACTTGGAACTCCTTGGTCACAAAACTCGAAAACAAAGATGATGTACGTCCACCATGATCTCCCCAATAGATAAATCAATTTTTTTTAAAAAAAACACTCCTAACACTATAAACAGCAACACCCGTGTCAACTCCAAACTTCTTCTGCTTCCCCAGAATGACCTTCCACAAATTAAACAGCCCACTAAGCACAAATATAGGAACGGACATACCCTGAGCGGGGGGGTTGGAGGTCCCGGATGAGTGCACAACCAGCAGTGTGTGCCTCTGGGCTGCTCCCCCCCCGACGGGTGACCGCGGTCGGGATGTCCCCGATGCCCCCCTTCCGTCCTGGCCCTCCCATACTCCATCACCCTATTGATATTTTCTCATACAACATAGTTTTCCCAAATTAGTTTCCCCCTTCCTCGCTCCACTTACTTGCTCGCCAACATCCTTTTTTAACACTCTGTGGCTCCTGCGAGCACTGCTACATATGGATAAACTACTGTAACCATAAGTTCTGGGGGAAAACTGCATGAAGCACATTGCATTATGTTGAATTGTATATCCATACTATGTTTTCACTTTTGTTTTTTTTTCTTCTTTGTGTTAAATAAAATAAAAAACATATTTAAAAAAAAATAAAAAATTAGGAGCTTCTTTAAAAAAATGCATTTAATGGGTTTTCGAGGATTTCTATGAATTGTTTTCAACTAAATAGTAAATGCTATTCATTTGAAAAGTTTTTCTATGAAACAGTTTAAGGGATGGGTTTTTTAGAATTGAAATTCATTATTAAGCGCCTAAGAAACAACAAGAGAATAGTGTAGAAAAATTCTAAAGCCAGTGCTGCACGCAGGCTACACATTTCCACCAAAAACACTGTTAATTAAACAATGTTGTAATATGCCTTATTTATGATATGGTATGCACTATTATGTAATTACATTTACACATAAGTCTGGCTGCTTCATAGCATTGAAAATCGGTGTTATCGGTGAGGACAGTGTAATGAAGCTGCTTCAGGGCACTAGAAAAAAGTGAAAGTAAAAGTACAGATTAATGGAATGTAATCTCAACCACTGCAAATTGTGATTTCTATTTCTTAATTTAATCTCTTAACATGTGAAAATATATTGATATTTGCTTGTATT
The DNA here is from genome assembly GCF_031143425.1 of Pleurodeles waltl. Classification (NCBI taxonomy): domain Eukaryota; kingdom Metazoa; phylum Chordata; class Amphibia; order Caudata; family Salamandridae; genus Pleurodeles; species Pleurodeles waltl. Next base: position 36,831,011 of record NC_090450.1, read on the forward strand.
TCCCATACATAAACTGTTGCAGAAGTCGTAGCGTAGAACATGCGGAACCTAGCTTAGATCTGGGGAATGGACCAGAGAACAATTCTTATATGTGCTCTTGCGCAAAGGCTCTATTTTTCTGCCTGATGAGGAGTGGAGAGCTGGTGTTAGTGACAGCGGTGGGATCTCATTTCAATCTCCCCAGACAGCTTCTGATCCTATTAAGATAAGCCCTCTTTTTTATAATTAAGCCTTATCTAGCTAATCAAAGTCCAGCAATGCATCTGCAGAAACACAGGCCTCTGGTACCCAGTGTGTTAATGCGTTATGGGCAGAAATATTTTTGGGCAAAATTAATGGTTACATTAACACACTTTACTAGGAGGAGTTGATGTAACACAGTTTCTCTTTCGCTTTCCTGGGCTTCTGTCCACACAGCAAACACCTGTAATCAAAAGGCCACACTCAAGTCCATCCAAGGATGTTTCAACATTGTTGTTCACATTTCGTAGACTTTACACTCGTGCAAAAAGTGGGTCAACTAAATGTCCACTTTTTTTACTGCTTACATAATAGGGAATGTACAAACATGTTTTTCTCCAAAACATTGGTTAGACTATATTGCATAACATTTTGCATCACATTAAAAATGGAGAAACTTGGTCCCAAACTATGTTTATGTTTTTAGGGAAAAAGGAATAGTGCAAAAACATTTTTCAGTTCTATTAAAATGTGACAGATAAGGCAACGTTTGTCATAAAATCACTTTCAGCAAAATATGGTTCACACATTTTCTAGAGAGGTTTCACAATACCTTTCTTAGTTTTTTTCCCTGCAGTGAAAATCTTTATAATAAATGGACTTGGGCAAAATCTATTTGTTGCACGCTATGTTATACAAGTAGCAAAAAATGGTGAAAATTGATTTTCCCTGTTCTGTCCAGTACAAACTCTACGTAATAGCCCCATGAGGTTGTCTAATTCATTCAAATGTTTGGGGTTCAGCAACACATTTCTGTCACTGTCTTCTAAAAGTTATATTTCTTGATCCATACTTTTTTTTGCTTTAATATTAAACCTCTACAATTTTGCAAAGACTTGTTTTGGTTTGGTTCAATCACGGTAATTCACTGTCACATTTGTGAGTACTTCAAACTTTCATTTGCCATTCTGCACTGTGATTCTTTAGAAATATAAATGTTCTTTCAAAGCCATACCATCTTTTGATTCTTGGTTCAGGTCATTCTGTGATCTAAATGAGACTTCATCCTTTGTAAAACATTCCATTAGCATAATCTGTTTCAAAAGGAGTGTACTTGAAATTTCACTGATGGGTTGGGAGGGTGAGGGAACAGCTGTACCTAAGATAGTGAGATGGAATTACTCAAATCTAAATTCTGGTTGATAGGATGAGTAATGGTGGGTTTTGTTCTTCATAAAGGGATTTTCTTAAATGAAAATTCTTTCAGCACAGTGGATTATCTTGTGTAAGTGGCTCTACTCACTGAAGCAGGTTATGGACTTTCCAAGCTAGGTCTCCCTGCAAAAGTGTGGGTTCGCTCACAACCCCAAACTTTGTGGGCATTCCCCAACATTTTGTAGGTAGGTTTGTATTTTGAAAACATTAGATTTACTAATACTAAGTGTAATTTTCAAGGTGGGAATGAGGCGGTAACCAGACCAAGACCTTTGGAGGTGCATGGCATAGGGGATTGTCCATAGAGAAATTAAAAAAAGTTTAATTTCCGTATTCATAAATAAACACTTGTACATTTGGTGTGCATAAATGCATACAGCTCTGAGTAGTATCCTTGATGGTACTCCTGCAGTACTTTGTGAATTCTATGAGAGATGGAAATGTAATCAAAATGTAGGTGCAAGAAGGTGTGAGTGGCTCCCTACTGCTTTCACATTTACACTACTCCAGCACCCCCATTCTTACAACACAGTCCTTTGTGGACGTGCTGAGGCCAGGCGGTGGATGTGCTGAGTAGCTGCACAATTGCCATCTAGTCCTATGGCCCTTAATTCTATCCCAATTAAATGCAACACAACATCCACCCAACAAAACATAAAGATAAATAAATGTTAAATAACAGGGAAAAATAGAAAATGCACAAATGGGAAAAATAAACTCTGAAAAAACATGTAAACGTAAGAGAGATCTGAACATCTTCTCTCACACACAGTACAATTACTGCAGGAACATCTTCTCTCACACACAGTACAATTACTGCAGGAACATCTCTCACACACAGTACAATTACTGCAGGAGTAGGAACAGTGCAAGCACCCCACACATATAGTACAGGTTCTCACTGACGGTGGGGGCTTCTTTCACACCAAGGATAGGAGCGGCAAGGGATTCTGCAGTGCAAGCTGTCCTTAAACACACACCTAGAGTGGGAACCTGCAGTGCAAGCTTTCCTTCAACACACAAGTAGGGTGGGAATCTACAGCTCAAGCTTTCCTTCAACACACACGTAGGGTGGGAATCTGCAGTGCAATCTGTTCTTAAACACACAAGTGGTGTGGGAATCTGGGGTGCAAGCTTTCCTTAAACACACAAGTAGGGTGGGAATCTGGGGTGCAAGCTTTCCTTAAACACACAAGTAGGGTGGGAATCTGCAGTGCAACCTGTTCTTAAACACTCACGTAGGGTGGGAATCTGCAGTACAAGCTTTTCCTAAACACACACGTAGGGTGGGAATCTGCAGTACAAGCTTTTCCTAAACACACACGTAGGGTGGGAATCTGCAGTGCAACCTGTTCTTAAACACACAAGTGATGTGGGAATCTGGGGTGCAAGCTTTCCTTAAACAGACAAGTAGTGTGGGAATCTGGGGTGCAAGCTTTCCTTAAACACACAAGTAGGGTGGGAATCTGGGGTGCAAGCTTTCCTTCAACACACAAGTAGGGTGGGAATCTACAGCTCAAGCTTTCCCTCAACACACACGTAGGGTGGGAATCTGCAGTGCAATCTGTTCTTAAACACACAAGTGGTGTGGGAATCTGGGGTTCAAGCTTTCCTTAAACACACAGCTTTCCTTAAACACACAAGTAGGGTGGGAATCTGGGGTGCAAGCTTTCCTTAAACACACAAGTAGGGTGGGAATCTACAGCTCAAGCTTTCCTTCAACACACACGTAGGGTGGGAATCTACAGCTCAAGCTTTCCTTCAACACACACGTAGGGTGGGAATCTGCAGTGCAATCTGTTCTTAAACACACACGTAGGGTGGGAATCTGCAGTACAAGCTTTTCCTAAACACACACGTAGGGTGGGAATCTGCAGTGCAAGCTTTCCTTAAACACACACGTAGGGTGGGAATCTGCAGTACAAGCTTTCCTGCAACCCACACGTAGGGTGGGAATCTGGGGTGCAAGCTTTCCTTAAACACACAAGTAGTGTGGGAATCTGGGGTGCAAGCTTTCCTTAAACACACAAGTAGGGTGGGAATCTGGGGTGCAAGCTTTCCTTAAGCACAAGTGTGGTGGGAATCTGGGGTGCAAGCTTTACTTAAACACACAAGTAGGGTGGGAATCTGGGGTGCAAGCTTTTCTTAAACACACACGTAGGGTGGGAATCTGCAGCACAAGCTTTTCCTAAACACACACGTAGGGTGGGAATCTGCAGTGCAAGCTTTCCTTAAACACACACGTAGGGTGGGAATCTGCAGTGCAAGCTTTCCTTAAACACACACGTAGGGTGGAAATCTGCAGCACAATCTTTCCTTAAACACACACGTAGGGTGGGAATCTGCTGTCCAAGCTTGCTTAAACACACAAGTAGTGTGGGAATCTACAGTGCAAGCTTTCCTTAAACACACAAATAGTTTTGGAATCTGCAGTGCAACCTGTTCTTAAACACACAAGTAGTGCGGGGAGCTGTGGTGCCACCTTTCCTTAAACACACAAGTAATGCGGAGAGCTGTGGTGCAACCTTTCCTTAAACACACAAGTCATTTGTGGGAAGCTGAAGTGCAACCTGTCATTAAACACACAATTAGTGAAGGAATCTTCAGTTAAAGCTTTCCTTAAACACACAAGTAGTGTGGGGAGCTGTGGTGCAACCTGTCCTTATACACACAAGTAATTTGTAGGAAGCTGCAGTGCAAGCCGCCCTTAGACTCACAAGTAGTGTGGGTAGCTGTAGTGCAAGCGTCTCTCACACAAAGAAGGTCGCAGCAAAAAGCATTATTTAAAACCACAAGCACAGTGTGGGAAGCAGCAGTGTCAGCTTCCCTCATACACAGAACATGAACCCTCTGGGCAGATGCTGAGCAAGCTTCCCTCCCACACAGAATAGGTACCCAACTGAGGAAACAAAAACGAGGACTATTGGCCTGAATTCATATTAGATAGTACCATTATACTGACAATATTATGTTTGTTTGTGACACTACAGGAAGGAACAAACTTATGCACATCCAATGGAATATTCTATCCCAGATAGCCAGACCAGATCCCCGCTGAAAGCAAACAAGGGTAACTGCAAACTGATTTCACAGATGCAGTGCAAGCTTCAGTTGCACACAAACCTGTATAGGCAGGACCACTGGATTTATGTGGCAGGAGAGGACCAAACTGTGCACCAGGGTTGATTACATTATACAGCAACAAAAGGCAAATTATGCGGCACAGTCTGTGATAGTATTATTACAGTACTTTTTTCTTTCTTTTTTACTCATAGTAACAATGTCTTGGCAAATAATTCAACCTTATTAGAACCATTCAGCGAGTAGCAACTGAACGTTGCTCAGTCAACGTTTGCAAAGGGCCTTCCACTGTGCTGGAACACATGTTGCCTCATTTTTTGTAAGTTTTGAGCCGTTCGAGCTAGAGATTCATTTTTGGCTAATATCTGCAGATTATGCAGCAGATGATGTATTATGTGGCAAATGCAGCAAAATCCTAATAATGCGGAAAATGCTGCAGCCGCAGAATGGCATAATTGCATAGGCTCTTATTACAGGATTCAGAACACATGTAGCATGACCAACAGCAGTTCAAAAGTTCACCAAACTCACAAGCACAGGGCAGGGTAAATTCCCACACACAGCATGGCCACAGTGGTGTTGGATGTTGGACCCACATACAAACAGGGACTTCATAAGGATTTTGAGGGCCCTGGGCCAAACCTATTTTAGGGGCCGATGTTCGGAACAGCTTTGAATTTATGATCCAGTTTTAGCTGTTTCATGCCATCTTTGACCAGGTTTCTGAGAGTGCAGAGTCCAAATTCTAAATGTGTTTACATCAAGTATTTAGGGATATTGAGGGTGATTATGATCCCGGCAGTCGGTAGTAATGTGGCGGTGGTAACGCCAACAGGCTGGCGGTACATACCAGCACATTAAGACACTGGCGGGTTGCCTGAAGCCAACCTGCCAATCTACCACTTTGACCGCCATGGTGGTAGCAGCTGCCGGGCAGAAGATAAGTATCACCAGCCCGGCGGCCACTTTTGTACCGCCTCAGGCATTTTGACCCTGCCTACCACCATGGTTTTCATTTCATAACGCCACGAAAACCATGGCAGTAGGCCCTATCAATGACGGGGAATTCCTTCCCTGTCACTGATTGGGGGCCCCCTGCCCCCCAACAACTCCTCTGACGCCCCCACCCCCCCTCCATCCACGTTCCCCCTCTTCCACTACCCCACCCCCTACACATACACACAGACACGCACCACCAATACACACACTCACTCACACAGGCATACACTCATACATACACGCATGCATCCATTCATTCATGCACACATCTGCACCACATACACGCAGACACGCATTCACAGCTCCATACTTACACGCATTCTCACACATGCATACACACACGCATACAACACAACACATACATTCGCATTCATACACACACTCATGCACACCCCCCCCCCACACACACACACAACACCCCCCTTCCTTGTCAGAAACCCGACTTACCTGGATCTAGGGGGTCTTCTGGCAGGGGACAGGACGGGGCGCTGCTACCGCCAGCTGCACCCGCCAGCAGAACACCGCCAGGCCGTATTATTTGTCATAATACGGCTGGCGGCGGTCTACTGGTGTGGCGCTGCTGGTGGTAGCAGCGCTACCTTAACACCGTCCGCCAGCATGGCCATAGCCGGATTTCCGCCCCTTCCTGAGGCGGAAATCCGGCTGTGATCATAATGTGGCAAACTAATGTTAGCCGCGGCGACGGTCTTTTGAAGGCCGTCGCCACAGCAGTAGGCTGCACTTACCGCAAAAGTTGTAATGAGCGCCATTATGTGTTTTTAATACCGTAACACAGCAGCAGCGGAGTAGTATTACTGCAAATAATCTCTGTAACACCTCCTATTTCTCATATGTGAGGTCCTGTTTTGAGCTACAGAAACCTTTTATTGCATTTCATGCAATGGATGTTGCATGAAACACAAACATGACATTTATCTGCAAAATGTCTGTAACAGACTTTCACACATCATCCACATTAAAAAATAAAGGAAAACAGTAAGAATTCATTATTCAAGGTCATCAGGGCAAGACTTTCTGCAGAAGAGAGCTGGCTCTATCAGGGGGGCTTTAGCAACACAAAGGGATGATGGGCAGAAAGCTCAAACTTTTCAAACACTCATCCCCAGACACAGATCTGGGTTTATTCCACCGTTCTTTTGCTCACCATGCCACCCCAGTTTGGACCCATCCATATGCACATCAGTTTTGAACCCTGCTCCCCATGGGAACAGTCCAGCCTGAACTGCCGGGCCAGGACCTCCCTGCACCGGAAACAAGCATCCTGAGACCGGTTTTGGGGTATCACCCCTCATCAGCCAGGCTAGCTTGAAACTAGTGATACAGTGAGCAAGGGACCCATGTCTGCGCATACCCTGGCCAATTAGGGCGACTTTAGCACCAAAGGAGGGGCCCTGAAAGGCTGGGGCCCTGGGCAGAGCCAACTTTGCCTTAAAACGTCTCTGTATACAAACAACTTCCCCAGTGCAGCAGAACTTCCAGAGAACTGGAACCTTTAGCTTAAAGTATTCAGTACGTGTTCAACTCTTTCCTTGGAGAATCTCCCTGAAGATCCAAACTGCTTGCAGTCCTGAAAGAATAATGGGCGAGGTGGTCTGGTCACTGTTCCTTTTTTACACCAAAAAGGTTGCCCATTTTTCAAGAACTTTGCCAGATTCTCCAAGTACCACAAACTCTGGTGAATGCAGGATTCACACAGACTCACAATCCCATCACTACACATACTTTACTCAAAACAGAAAACATTGCACAATATTTACTTCAAGCCACACAACATTCCTGCTGACACCGCCGTCACCATATGTCTAGCCCTGTGAGCTCCACTGTAAGGAAATGCCTCCTTGGCATGGTTGCCCCCTGACTTTTTGCCTTTGCTGATGCTATGTTTACAATTGAAAGTGTGCTGAGGCCTGCTAACCAGGCCCCAGCACCAGTGTTCTTTCCCTAACCTGTACTTTTGTATCCACAATTGGCAGACCCTGGCATCCAGATAAGTCCCTTGTAACTGGTACTTCTAGTACCAAGGGCCCTGATGCCAAGGAAGGTCTCTAAGGGCTGCAGCATGTCTTATGCCACCCTGGAGACCTCTCACTCAGCACAGACACACTGCTTGCCAGCTTGTGTGTGCTAGTGAGGACAAAACGAGTAAGTCGACATGGCACTCCCCTCAGGGTGCCATGCCAGCCTCTCACTGCCTATGCAGTATAGGTAAGACACCCCTCTAGCAGGCCTTACAGCCCTAAGGCAGGGTGCACTATACCATAGGTGAGGGTACCAGTGCATGAGCATGGTACCCCTACAGTGTCTAAACAAAACCTTAGACATTGTAAGTGCAGGGTAGCCATAAGAGTATATGGTCTGGGAGTCTGTCAAACACGAACTCCACAGCACCATAATGGCTACACTGAAAACTGGGAAGTTTGGTATCAAACTTCTCAGCACAATAAATGCACACTGATGCCAGTGTACATTTTATTGTAAAATACACCACAGAGGGCACCTTAGAGGTGCCCCCTGAAACTTGACAGACTGTCTGTGTAGGCTGACTAGTTCCAGCAGCCTGCCACACCAGAGACATGTTGCTGGCCCCATGGGGAGAGTGCCTTTGTCACTCTGAGGCCAGTAACAAAGCCTGCACTGGGTGGAGATGCTAACACCTCCCCCAGGCAGGAGCTGTAACACCTGGCGGTGAGCCTCAAAGGCTCACCCCTTTGTCACAGCCCAGCAGGGCACTCCAGCTTAGTGGAGTTGCCCGCCCCCTCCGGCCACGGCCCCCACTTTTGGCGGCAAGGCTGGAGGGAACAAAGAAAGCAACAAGGAGGAGTCACTGGCCAGTCAGGACAGCCCCTAAGGTGTCCTGAGCTGAGGTGACTCTGACTTTTAGAAATCCTCCATCTTGCAGATGGAGGATTCCCCCAATAGGGTTAGGATTGTGACCCCCTCCCCTTGGGAGGAGGCACAAAGAGGGTGTACCCACCCTCAGGGCTAGTAGCCATTGGCTACTAACCCCCCAGACCTAAACACGCCCTTAAATTTAGTATTTAAGGGCTACCCTGAACCCTAGAAAATTAGATTCCTGCAACTACAAGAAGAAGGACTGCCTAGCTGAAAACCCCTGCAGAGGAAGACCAGAAGACGACAACTGCCTTGGCCCCAGAAACTCACCGGCCTGTCTCTTGCCTTCCAAAGATCCTGCTCCAGCGACGCCTTCCAAAGGGACCAGCGACCTCGACATCCTCTGAGGACTGCCCCGGCTTCGAAAAGACAAGAAACTCCCGAGGACAGCGGACCTGCTCCAAGAAAGGCTGCAACTTTGTTTCCAGCAGCCTTGAAAGAACCCTGCAAGCTCCCCGCAAGAAGCGTGAGACTTGCAACACTGCACCCAGCGACCCCGACTCGGCTGGTGGAGATCCAACACCTCAGGAGGGACCCCAGGACTACTCTGATACTGTGAGTACCAAAACCTGTCCCCCCTGAGCCCCCACAGCGCCGCCTGCAGAGGGAATCCCGAGGCTTCCCCTGACCGCGACTCTTTGAATCCAAAGTCCCAACGCCTGGGAGAGACCCTGCACCCGCAGCCCCCAGGACCTGAAGGACCGGACTTTCACTGGAGAAGTGACCCCCAGGAGTCCCTCTCCCTTGCCCAAGTGGAGGTTTCCCCGAGGAACCCCCCCCTTGCCTGCCTGCAGCGCTGAAGAGATCCCGAGATCTCTCATAGACTAACATTGCGAACCCGACGCCTGTTTCTACACTGCACCCGGCCGCCCCGCGCTGCTGAGGGTGAAATTTCTGTGTGGGCTTGTGTCCCCCCCGGTGCCCTACAAAACCCCCCTGGTCTGCCCTCCGAAGACGCGGGTACTTACCTGCAAGCAGACCGGAACCGGGGCACCCCCTTCTCTCCATTCTAGCCTATGTGTTTTGGGCACCACTTTGACCTCTGCACCTGACCGGCCCTGAGCTGCTGGTGTGGTGACTTTGGGGTTGCCCTGAACCCCCAACGGTGGGCTACCTTGGACCAAGAACTGAACCCTGTAAGTGTCTTACTTACCTGGTAAAACTAACAAAAACTTACCTCCCCCAGGAACTGTGAAAATTGCACTGTGTCCACTTTTAAAGTAGCTATTTGTGAATAACTTGAAAAGTATACATGCAATTTTTATGATTTGAAGTTCCTAAAGTACTTACCTGCAATACCTTTCGAATGAGATATTACATGTAGAATTTGAACCTGTGGTTCTTAAAATAAACTAAGAAAAGATATTTTTCTATACAAAAACCTATTGGCTGGATTTGTCTCTGAGTGTGTGTACCTCATTTATTGTCTATGTGTATGTACAACAAATGCTTAACACTACTCCTTGGATAAGCCTACTGCTCGACCACACTACCACAAAATAGAGCATTAGTATTATCTATTTTTACCACTATTTTACCTCTAAGGGGAACCCTTGGACTCTGTGCATGCTATTCCTTACTTTGAAATAGCACATACAGAGCCAACTTCCTACATTGGTGGATCAGCGGTGGGGTACAAGACTTTGCATTTGCTGGACTACTCAGCCAATACCTGATCACACGACAAATTCCAAAATTGTCATTAGAAATTGATTTTTGCAATTTGAAAAGTTTTCTAAATTCTTAAAAGACCTGCTAGGGCCTTGTGTTAGATCCTGTTTAGCATTTCTTTTAGAGTTTAAAAAGTTTGTAAAAGTTTGAATTAGAACCTAGAACTAGTTGTAGATTCTTAAAAAGTATTCCAACTTTTAGAAGCAAAATGTCTAGCACAGATGTGACTGTGGTGGAACTCGACACCACACCTTACCTCCATCTTAAGATGAGGGAGCTAAGGTCACTCTGTAAAATAAAGAAAATAACAATGGGCCCCAAACCTACCAAAATACAGCTCCAGGAGCTTTTGGCAGAGTTTGAAAAGGCCAACCCCTCTGAGGGTGGCAACTCAGAGGAAGAGGATAGTGACTTGGAGGAAAATTCCCCCCTACCAGTCCTATCTAGGGAGAACAGGGTCCCTCAAACCCTGACTCCAAAAATAATAGTCAGAGATGCTGGTTCCCTCACAGGAGAGACCAACACCTCTGAAATCACTGAGGATAGCCCCAGTGAAGAGGACATCCAGTTAGCCAGGATGGCCAAAAGATTGGCTTTGGAAAGACAGATCCTAGCCATAGAGAGGGAAAGACAAGAGATGGGCCTAGGACCCATCAATGGTGGCAGCAACATAAATAGGGTCAGAGATTCTCCTGACATGTTGAAAATCCCTAAAGGGATTGTAACTAAATATGAAGATGGTGATGACATCACCAAATGGTTCACAGCTTTTGAGAGGGCTTGTGTAACCAGAAAAGTGAACAGATCTCACTGGGGTGCTCTCCTTTGGGAAATGTTCACAGGAAAGTGTAGGGATAGACTCCTCACACTCTCTGGACAAGATGCAGAATCTTATGACCTCATGAAGGGTACCCTGATTGAGGGCTTTGGATTCTCCACTGAGGAGTATAGGATTAGATTCAGGGGGGCTCAAAAATCCTCGAGCCAGACCTGGGTTGACTTTGTAGACTACTCAGTGAAAACACTAGATGGTTGGATTCAAGGCAGTGGTGTAAGTAATTATGATGGGCTGTACAATTTATTTGTGAAAGAACACCTGTTAAGTAATTGTTTCAATGATAAACTGCATCAGCATCTGGTAGACCTAGGACCAATTTCTCCCCAAGAATTGGGAAAGAAGGCGGACCATTGGGTCAAGACAAGGGTGTCCAAGACTTCAACAGGGGGTGACCAAAAGAAAGGGGTCACAAAGACTCCCCAGGGGAAGGGTGATGAGACAACCAAAACTAAAAATAGTAAAGAGTCTTCTACAGGCCCCCAAAAACCTGCACAGGAGGGTGGGCCCAGAGCCTCTTCACAAAACAATGGGTACAAGGGTAAAAACTTTGATCCCAAAAAGGCCTGGTGTCATAGCTGTAAACAGCATGGACACCAAACTGGAGACAAGGCCTGTCCCAGGAAAGGTTCCACTCCAAACTCCCATCCAGGTAACACTGGTATGGCTAGTCTCCAAGTGGGATCAACAGTGTGCCCAGAGCAAATCAGGGTCCACACTGAAGCTACTCTAGTTTCTGAGGGTGGGGTGGATTTAGCCACACTAGCTGTCTGGCCGCCTAACATGCAAAAATACAGACAGCAACTCTTAATTAATGGGACTAGAATAGAGGGCCTGAGGGATACAGGTGCCAGTGTCACCATGGTGACAGAGAAACTGGTTTCCCCTGGCCAATACCTGACTGGAAAAACTTACACAGTCACCAACGCTGACAATCAGAGAAAAGTACATCCCATGGCAATGGTTACTTTAGAATGGGGAGGGGTCAATGGCCTGAAACAGGTGGTGGTCTCCTCAAATATCCCAGTGGACTGTCTGCTTGGAAATGACCTGGAGTCCTCAGCATGGGCTGAGGTAGAACTAAAAACCCATGCAGCAATGCTGGGTATCCCTGAACTGGTGTGTGTGAAAACAAGAGCACAGTGCAAGGCACAGGGTGAACAAGTAGAGCTGGAGTCTGGAAGAATGGCCCAGCCTACCAAGAGAACAGGAAAGTCAGTTGGGAAACCAACTGCAACACAGCAAAAGAAAGGGAACCTCTCTTCTCAGGAAGAAGTTCTGCCCTCTGAGGGAACTGAGCCTTTGGGGCTTGAACCTTATCAGGTTGAGCTCTTAGGCCCAGGGGGACCCTCAAGGGAGGAGCTGTGTAAGGGACAAGAAACCTGTCCCTCTCTTGAAGGCCTTAGGCAGCAAGCTGCTGAAGAGTCCAAGGGCAAGAAAAGTGGAACACACAGGGTCTATTGGGAAGATGGACTCCTGTACACTGAGGCCAGAGACCCCAAACCTGGTGCCACTAGGAGAGTGGTAGTGCCTCAGCTGTTCAGAGAGTTCATCCTAACATTGGCCCATGACATTCCCCTTGCTGGACATTTGGGACAAACCAAGACGTGGGAGAGGTTAGTCAACCACTTCTACTGGCCCAATATGTCCAACATGGTCAAGGAGTTTTGCCTCTCCTGCCCCACCTGTCAAGTCAGTGGTAAGACCGGTGGGCACCCAAAGGCCCCCCTCATTCCACTTCCAGTGGTGGGGGTCCCCTTTGAAAGAGTGGGTGTGGACATAGTTGGTCCACTGGAACCTCCCACAGCCTCAGGAAATATGTATATCCTGGTAGTAGTGGATCATGCTACCAGGTATCCTGAAGCTATTCCCCTTAGGTCGACTACTGCCCCTGCAGTAGCCAAGGCCCTCATTGGTATCTTTACCAGAGTGGGTTTCCCTAAGGAGGTGGTATCTGACAGAGGTACCAACTTCATGTCAGCATACCTGAAACATATGTGGAATGAGTGTGGAGTGACTTATAAATTCACTACACCTTACCATCCACAAACTAATGGCTTAGTTGAGAGATTCAACAAGACATTAAAGGGCATGATCATGGGGCTCCCAGAAAAACTCAAAAGGAGATGGGATGTCCTCTTGCCATGTCTGCTTTTCGCTTACAGAGAGGTGCCACAGAAGGGAGTAGGATTCTCACCCTTTGAACTTCTGTTTGGTCATCCTGTAAGAGGACCACTTGCTCTTGTTAAAGAAGGCTGGGAGAGACCTCTCCATGAGCCTAAACAAGACATAGTGGACTATGTACTTGGCCTTCGCTCTAGAATGGCAGAGTACATGGAAAAGGCAACCAAAAACCTTGAGGCCAGCCAACAGCTCCAGAAGTTTTGGTATGACCAAAAGGCTGCACTGGTTGAGTTCCAACCAGGGCAGAAAGTCTGGGTTCTGGAGCCTGTGGCTCCCAGGGCACTCCAGGACAAATGGAGTGGCCCTTACCCAGTACTAGAAAGGAAGAGTCAGGTCACCTACCTGGTGGACCTGGGCACAAGCAGGAGCCCTAAGAGGGTGATCCATGTGAACCGCCTTAAGCTCTTCCATGACAGGGCTGATGTGAATCTGTTGATGGTAACAGATGAGGATCAGGAGGCAGAGAGTGAACCTCTCCCTGATCTTCTGTCATCAGACCCAAAAGATGGCACAGTAGATGGAGTGATCTACTCAGACACCCTCTCTGGCCAACAGCAAGCTGATTGTAGGAGAGTCCTACAACAGTTTCCTGAACTCTTCTCCTTAACCCCTGGTCAGACACACCTGTGTACCCATGATGTGGACACAGGAGACAGCATGCCTGTCAAGAACAAGATCTTCAGACAATCTGACCATGTTAAGGAAAGCATCAAGGTGGAAGTCCACAAGATGCTAGAATTGGGAGTAATTGAGCGCTCTGACAGCCCCTGGGCTAGCCCAGTGGTCTTAGTCCCCAAACCTCACACCAAAGATGGAAAGAAAGAGATGAGGTTTTGTGTGGACTACAGAGGGCTCAATTCTGTCACCAAGACAGATGCTCATCCAATTCCAAGAGCTGATGAGCTCATAGACAAATTAGGTGCTGCCAAATTCCTAAGTACCTTTGACTTGACAGCAGGGTACTGGCAAATAAAAATGGCACCTGGAGCAAAAGAGAAAACAGCATTCTCCACACCTGATGGGCATTATCAGTTCACTGTTATGCCCTTTGGTTTAAAGAATGCCCCTGCCACCTTCCAAAGGTTGGTGAATCAAGTCCTTGCTGGCTTGGAGTCCTTTAGCACAGCTTATCTTGATGATATTGCTGTCTTTAGCTCCACCTGGCAGGATCACCTGGTCCACCTGAAGAAGGTTTTGAAGGCCCTGCAATCTGCAGGCCTCTCTATCAAGGCATCCAAATGCCAGATAGGGCAGGGAACTGTGGTTTACTTGGGCCACCTTGTAGGTGGAGGCCAAGTTCAGCCACTCCAACCCAAGATCCAGACTATTCTGGACTGGGTAGCTCCAAAAACCCAGACTCAAGTCAGGGCATTCCTTGGCTTGACTGGGTATTACAGGAGGTTTGTGAAGGGATATGGATCCATTGTGACAGCCCTCACTGAACTCACCTCCAAGAAAATGCCCAAGAAAGTGAACTGGACTGTGGAATGCCAACAGGCCTTTGACACCCTGAAACAAGCAATGTGCTCAGCACCAGTTCTAAAAGCTCCAGATTATTCTAAGCAGTTCATTGTGCAGACTGATGCCTCTGAACATGGGATAGGGGCAGTTTTGTCCCAAACAAATGATGATGGCCTTGACCAGCCTGTTGCTTTCATTAGCAGGAGGTTACTCCCCAGGGAGCAGCGTTGGAGTGCCATTGAGAGGGAGGCCTTTGCTGTGGTTTGGTCCCTGAAGAAGCTGAGACCATACCTCTTTGGGACTCACTTCCTAGTTCAAACTGACCACATACCTCTCAAATGGCTGATGCAAATGAAAGGTGAAAATCCTAAACTGTTGAGGTGGTCCATCTCCCTACAGGGAATGGACTTTATAGTGGAACACAGACCTGGGACTGCCCATGCCAATGCAGATGGCCTTTCCAGGTTCTTCCACTTAGAAAATGAAGACTCTCTTGGGAAAGGTTAGTCTCATCCTCTTTCGTTTGGGGGGGGGTTGTGTAAGGAAATGCCTCCTTGGCATGGTTGCCCCCTGACTTTTTGCCTTTGCTGATGCTATGTTTACAATTGAAAGTGTGCTGAGGCCTGCTAACCAGGCCCCAGCACCAGTGTTCTTTCCCTAACCTGTACTTTTGTTTCCACAATTGGCAGACCCTGGCATCCAGATAAGTCCCTTGTAACTGGTACTTCTAGTACCAAGGGCCCTGATGCCAAGGAAGGTCTCTAAGGGCTGCAGCATGTCTTATGCCACCCTGGAGACCTCTCACTCAGCACAGACACACTGCTTGCCAGCTTGTGTGTGCTAGTGAGGACAAAACGAGTAAGTCGACATGGCACTCCCCTCAGGGTGCCATGCCAGCCTCTCACTGCCTATGCAGTATAGGTAAGACACCCCTCTAGCAGGCCTTACAGCCCTAAGGCAGGGTGCACTATACCATAGGTGAGGGTACCAGTGCATGAGCATGGTACCCCTACAGTGTCTAAACAAAACCTTAGACATTGTAAGTGCAGGGTAGCCATAAGAGTATATGGTCTGGGAGTCTGTCAAACACGAACTCCACAGCACCATAATGGCTACACTGAAAACTGGGAAGTTTGGTATCAAACTTCTCAGCACAATAAATGCACACTGATGCCAGTGTACATTTTATTGTAAAATACACCACAGAGGGCACCTTAGAGGTGCCCCCTGAAACTTGACCGACTGTCTGTGTAGGCTGACTAGTTCCAGCAGCCTGCCACACCAGAGACATGTTGCTGGCCCCATGGGGAGAGTGCCTTTGTCACTCTGAGGCCAGTAACAAAGCCTGCACTGGGTGGAGATGCTAACACCTCCCCCAGGCAGGAGCTGTAACACCTGGCGGTGAGCCTCAAAGGCTCACCCCTTTGTCACAGCCCAGCAGGGCACTCCAGCTTAGTGGAGTTGCCCGCCCCCTCCGGCCACGGCCCCCACTTTTGGCGGCAAGGCTGGAGGGAACAAAGAAAGCAACAAGGAGGAGTCACTGGCCAGTCAGGACAGCCCCTAAGGTGTCCTGAGCTGAGGTGACTCTGACTTTTAGAAATCCTCCA